>NC_041386.1:602944755-603065066 GCF_002162155.2 Triticum dicoccoides | reverse complement strand
AGAGAGAGAGAGAGAGATGCACGGTGGGGCATGGCGGGCGATTGGGGGAAGAGTGGGGTATGGGTGGTGCGCGGGCCGTTAAGTGGGAATAACCTCTTTGCCGTCTCCTAGAAGACGACAAAGAGGGTGCTAGCAGACGGCATAGAGGGTCTCCATTAGGTGTAGCCGACGCCGTGCGCAGGTGGGGCCCACACCACTCTTTGTCGTCTGCTTTCTTATTCGTTGTCGTCAGCTATTTGATGACAAAGAGGTAGCGGACGGCAAAGAGATGACCTAGCCATCGTAGATCTTTGGTGGGGCCCGCAACTCTTTTTGTCGTCTGCCCTTTTCCTCTTTGTCGTCCGTTGACTGACGGCAAAGAACTAACTGATGGCAATAGTAATCTTTCCCATGAGTCCATTCTTTGCCATCTGCTTTTATTAAGCTGACGGCAAAGACCATCTTTGCCATCAGTTAGTGGACGACAAAGAGATGGCAGATGGCAAATCTCCTGATCACAGTAGTGGTGCCATGATAATATATTTCTGGGATCTTTTATATATCTTTTATACACTTTTATACAATTTTTGGGGACTAACCTATTAATTTAGTGCCATGTGCTAGTTCCTATTTTCTTCCTGTTTTTGGTTTTACAGAAAATCGATATCAGATGAAGTCTAAATGTCACAAAAGGGGGGCACATAGTAGAAGACACGAGAGGGGGGCACATGGCACCAGGGCGCGCCGAGGTGCCATGTGGGCCCCTAGCTCCGTTTGACCAAATTCCTATCTTATAAATTCTCAAAATTCCAGAAACCCACGAGGGAGTCCACGAAATAATTTTTACGCCACGCAAGCCTCTATTCTCGAGAGATTCCATCTGGAGGCCTTTTCCGGTACTCTGCCGGAGGGGGATCCAATCTGGAATGGCTCTACATCATCCTCTCCACCTCTCCAATGATGTGTGAGTAGTTCAACATAGACCTACGGGTCCAAAGTTAGTAGCTAGATGGCTTTATCTCTGTCATTGTGTTCGCACACGAACACGTCACCGTGTACCCTCGACGCCGGGGGTGATGCACCGCAGCTCACGTCGAAGGAGACCTGCCGGAAGCACGGTAGGCAAGACAATCCGGCGGGCGCTTTTGAGGACCCGAAACCCCACACGCCCGGGAGGGACCC
Source organism: Triticum dicoccoides (assembly GCF_002162155.2). NCBI lineage: Eukaryota > Viridiplantae > Streptophyta > Magnoliopsida > Poales > Poaceae > Triticum > Triticum dicoccoides. The sequence goes on along the minus strand of NC_041386.1, from coordinate 603,063,905 downwards.
CGTCAGGGCGCTTAGCGGCTATGGGCTGCCCTAGGTCGACCTGATCGCCCCTAGGGCCTCGAGGTTCGCCGCCCTACAATGAAGAAGAACGAACGAAGAACGAGGAAGAAGAAGAACAAGGGAGAAGGAAAAGTAAAGGTAAAAGATGTAGATAGATTTGTTCGATTGTGTGTTGTTTCAATCGGCCGTCACCCCCAACATATATAAGAGGCGGCTGGACTTCCCGTACAAGAAAAGGACTAAAAATTCCGTCCAAAACATCAAAAACCCTAACCTAACTCGGACAGGAATCTTTGGCAATTTCCGGATCAATCTCGGTCTCACGGATTAGTTTTTTTCGGTCCCACCGAGTGAACGTTGCAAAGCTTCTATAACTTTCTGTTATTTTTCGCATCAACTCGGTCTCACCGAGTCAATCAACTCGGTTGGTCCGAAATGACTCTGCAGCTTTTGTTTCTGACCTTGTTTTGTCTCCACAGGTTGCATACGAATTCGGATTAAGATGATTTTTATATCAAAATCTATCGTTTCGACGAGACGCACAACTTTGATGTTGAAACAGTTTCCATCAGAGGCCATATTGATTGAGCTTTATGCATTTCTTTACTCTGGTGCCAACATAAGCACCTCTGAACTTGTCATATCTTTTGAGTCCGAACTCCGTTTTGGACCATCTTCATATCCATCTTGATCTTCTCAAAGAGAGACATTCCAAGGTGACTTCCAATCATAAGTTTGAATTGGTCTTGATATAACCTATGCTAATTTTATGACTGTGCCAATTTTGAGCGTCAACACATGCCCCCCTGTTTTTCGGCATAGCTAGCGTGCCGAAAAATAATTTGTACCATGTTGGTTCTAAGGACGATGCCAACACTCCATCGGCCATTTATTTTTCTCAGGGGATAATTATTTGTCGGCCACCTTTGTGCTAAGGGCGATAATCGTATATCGGCCGTTGCCTACTTAGGCTTCCTGCCACACACTCGGGTGGTACTTCTTCAAATATTTGCCATTGAGAGCTCGAGGTAACAATGCCCCCTGTATTGATTCCACCAAATATGAATTTCCGGGAACAACTCTTGTAATCCTAAAAGGACCTTCCCAACTTGGAGACCACTTCCCGAATTTTCTATCTCTTGAACCAATCGGTAGAATCACTTTCCAGACGAGATCACCAACTTGAAAATTCTTCAACTTGACTTTCTTATTGTAAGCCCTTGCCACCCTCAACTTATCTCTCTCTATGGCATTCAAAGCAGCCAAACGTTTATCAGCAACCTCATCAATGTTGTCCATCATCAAGTTATAGAAGTCTATTGCCGATAAATCATTTTGTTTGGCTATTCTCAAAGCATTCAAATTTACTTCCACTGGTAAAACAGCCTCCTGACCTTATACTAGCTCATATGGAGTTACCTTCGTAGCACCATGCCTTGAGATCCTATGTGCCCACAAAGCTTCAGACAACAACTCATGCCATCTCCTTGGATTATCCTCAACCTTCTTCTTGATGAGCTTGATTAAAATTTTATTGCTAGACTCAGCTTGTCCATTGGCTTGGGCATAATATGGAGATGAATTGAGCAATTTTATGTTATAAGATTCGGCAAATTCTCTAACTTGGTGTGACATGAAAGAGGAGCCTTGATCTGTAGTCAATGTTTGAGGAATGCCGAATCTATGAATAATGTGCTCGGTTATGAATTTTATCACCTCCGTATGTGTCATGTTCTTGAGAGGTACTGCTTCAGACCATTTAGTGAAATAATTGGTTGCCACCAATACGAACCGATGCCCCTTTGAGGAAGACGGATGAATTTGTCCAATAAAGTGTAAACCCCATCCTCTGAAAGGCCACGACTTGATAATGGGATGTAACATAGCAGCAGGAGCCAACTGAATATCACCAAATTTTTGATAAGCTTCGCACCCTTTATAATATCTGAAGCAATCATTAATCATGGTCGGACAATAAAACCCAGCACGTCATAATAACCATTTCATCTGGGGAGCCGACCGGTGAGTACCACAAATGTCTTCATGTACCTTTCCCATAGCAACTCTTGCTTGGTCCTCATCCAAGCACTTTAAGATATCATCGTCAACTGTTCGGCGATAAAGATCATCATCCCTCATAGTATATTTAAAAGCCATACGCCGAACAGCCCTGTCCACCCTTTCACTCGGATTACACAAGTAAGCAACAATGGGCTTCCTCCAGTCAGAATTGTCACCTGCACTAGATTTTTTTGTTAATGACCGAATCAGTGGGTTCTGGTTCGGCCTCTTCTATACTGGTAAGACAAGCCATCGGATTTTGAGAAATATGAAACATGCCATGATCAACATGGTATCTAGATGCTTGTTGTGCCAACTCATTTGCTTTCCAGTTGTCATGTCTAGATATATGTGCAATGCTAAAACAATCTAAAGTAGAGATTATATCTAGACATTTATCAAGATAAACATTAAGTGATTCGTCCAAACACTGAAAGACTTTGGATATTTGCTGTACCACTAGTAACGAATCACCATAAGTCTCAATATGTATAGCACCTATAGCGAGTAAAAGCTCCAATCCGAATAACAATGCATATTCAACTTTGATCATTTGTGCATAAATATTTTAAGCAGCATGAGGCTTCACAAAATAGCATCATAAGGAGATATATAAACAACACCAACACCTTGGCCATTGCTACAAATTTAACCATCAATATATAATCTCCATGGTACTAGAGAGATCAAGCTAACATCAATATTATGCATGATGTCAATATGATGCTCAATAATAAAATCAAACATGATTTGGCCTTACGGAAATTCTGAATACTAATAAGCCAAAGCACACCCAATCAAAACATAAGTTCACTTTGCAATTTCGGTGAATTGGTCTATGCATAAAATCTTCAATGGCATCAATTTGACAAATTCCTTTGCAAGCACTTATCTCAATCTCTACTCAAACTAAGGACGATGTTAGGATATCACACCGGCCATTCCTAGATACATTCTTAGGGCGATAGATAAATATCGGCCATTATAATGAGGTCCATGTAGCATTGACCCACCAAAGTATGTATAGCCAAAATAAACAAATGAAATAGCAATAAAATATTTCGGCCCCTTTGTATTAGCAACAAAATTGTAACTACCCAAATGTATAGTGATTTGGTAATACCCTCTCATGATATATAAAATTATGTTGCATCCATGGATCAAAATAAATCCATGGAGGGTAATTGATCATACCTAGGGATGAATTCCATGTCAAACGCATCAATGGCATGGTTGAAGAAAATGAATATTGTGCTAACTGAAAATTCCGGTGTTGTGATGCACGCCTTCGGCTTAATTGTTTGTTGTTTCCATCCTTCTCTTTCTTCACTTTTATAACACTTGTTGCAATAGAAGGTTGCACATCATTTTTATTTTGATTGCTCCTCTTGGGAACCCATGCCATGTTCTTATTTTTCAGCTCTTGTGCACTAAGTTTTTGTAATTCCTTCTTTCGCCAATACGATAAACCGAGTGGACACCCCGGCTATGATTTTGTTTGAAGCAATGGCAATTCTTGTTTTACCTTGTGCACTGTCAACTTCTTTTCTTCAGATTTGGCACTTTGACTCTTGATAACTGGTTGCTTCGTCTCATTTCCTTTAGTAGCCAATGTCAACACATTAATTGGCTCTTTTTCATTTGAGATCAAATCTGAAGTTGCACCCTTACGACCATCTCTTTTAACACGGTACACTTGTTTGACCACCTCTTTCTTCTTCTTTGAGCTCCAGACCGATTCCTTATGATTGAAACGGTCTTTAACATGTGATTGTTCAAGTGTTGATCTTCTCGGAGCTGCATAATATTGATGAGATGGTCTAAAATAAGATGGAGAATGTGTCCTTGTATCATACCTGTCCCATGATGGATATGGATCTACATGAGCATAGGGAGGCATCCACGACATTGGCATTGGGGGCCCAAAATAAGGATATGAATATGTTGCATTAAAATGCTCACTTTGCCAATACCGATCCTCATATTTGCGCCTTGGGGGTGATCTTGGTTTCTTTGCATGATTTGGCCGATAAGCATTCTTCTCTTCACTCTTCTTTTGATATTTATCCAATAGTTCAGCGAAGGTGATTTTTGATCTCTTACACTTGTGCTTATTTCGGCCTTTGTTTTCGTTTGGTTTGCTTTCATCGATCATTGGATTTCCTTGTTGCCCCCCAGTCCTTGGCGTCTCCATTGTAGCTTTGATGGAATTCTCACCCTCAAGATTATGTTCATTATGCTCTTCAACAAATTCTTTACTTGAAAGCTTGATCCCATCACCTGCAGTTTTTACCTTCTCTTTAAATGGATCGGCTTGAAGCAGCCGATGCAAATTTTTTTTGCCATCAGGACCAATCGGAATAGACTGGTCATCTCTTGGTGTTTCAACAAACTTCAATCGTCCTTTTTCAATGGCCGATTTAACTATTTGACGAAACATGTTGCAATCCTCAAAATTATGCATGGACGAATCATGCAACTTACAATACATTCGTCCTTGGATTGATGGCTTAACATGGTGATCAAGAATTTTAATGTAATTATTTTTCAGCAACAAATCAAATATTTGATCACACATGCTTGAATTGAAGGTATACTTCTTGTTTTCTAGCCGATCTTGCTGTGAGAACGGCTTTGGAATTAAGAAAACAAATGGTTCATATTTTGCATCACACCATTCGACTATGCATTGTGTTTTGCACTCTATCTCCGATGTCTTTGGGTAAGATATTATACTAGCATCGATTTTCTCAACAGAATTTAATCTTGGCTTTAAATTTCTAAAACGAAAATAGTTAGAACACACATGTCTCAATTGAGACCAAGTGCAAGCCAAGTATGAAATAAGCAAAGCTACCCAAATAGATATGAACTTTAGATAAAGCAACGGGGAAAGCTTTGGCTGTAATAATAAGTCGCTACCGGTCTTTATAAATGGCGTAATGGGTTGACCGATATGCTCAATAACAACTTTATTGCTAGCAAGTAAATTACCCTTCTTCATTGGTCTTTCAAAATTACTTATGAGGATTTTTCTAATAGATGCATCAACAATAAAGTCCTGACCAAATCTGAAAATAGGTATACTTGCTAAACATACCTCTTCAAATATGTTGGGAGAGCACGATGGTGGTGTGACTTGAACAATATCTTGCTCCGCCTTTGGATGGCTCCCCAACGCCTCTTCATCATCTTTTTCTTGATTCCGTGCATCATTACATTGAAAAAATTTGTCGGCCAAACTTTGTTCAGCTACTTGTTCTTGTCCTTGAAGTTCATCAATTTCTCTGGCACGAAACTCATAGGGCAGGAAGTAGGTTCCATTAACTTTGGAAAAATCAAGTATGGTCGCTTTGCTAGGCTTGCCATGCCCTTTCTCAATAATGCTTGCCTCTTTGCATTTGATGGATTCAGAATATATACTTCTTGATTCGGCTCTTTTAACCGGAGCACTTTCATGTTCTGAATCATCTTTTTTTACATTGCTTCTACCAATTGGCAATGCTTCTTTCACTTGAGCCAATTCTGTTTCTTTTTGTTTCTGGCGGCGAGCGGCAAAATTGGCTTTAATCTTTTTCTCAATTTCAGCCCACTTCGGATACGATTGCCCCCAATGCTTTTAGATTATTTCGGCAATGGCACATGGGTGTTGCCAAAACTTTGCAATTGTGTAGGGGCTGTATAATATGATGTAGTACTAGGTGAAGGCATATGCATTGTTGTAAAACCATATTTTTGCTCGCCAATCTTATCAATTGGCAAAGATTCATCTTCTTGCAAAACTCTAGCTTTTATTGCGGCATAATCAGGAAATAGTCCCTTTTCATGTTGTTCAAGGCAAAGAGCACTAATCCTCTTATTTTGGGCTAAACTCTTCAATGCAGCCACTACTACCTCATCTTCTACAATATTGGGCACAACCTCTCCTGTAAAATTTACATTTATTCGACTATGACCAGGAAGGTGTGAAGCCGACTTATGAACATCTACAGTTGTGTATGGTGCTGAAAGATTACTGAGATGGGGTGTAGCATATGACGGTTGAGAGTAATTGGCCGAATAGCTAGTAGTAGCATGGCCGATTCTCCCATCCATCGGCATGGTTGAACTAGTATATTGCAAATTAGTTGCCGATGAATAAAAAGGTGAAACACTTTGTCGCATGATATTGGAAGTTCCTACAAGAGGTGTTTCAAATTGATTAACCAAACCCATCATGTTGTTCATCGGCATATGGAATTGTGGGGTTGCCGAGCATGAGAGTTTGGATACATATGTTGTACGTTGCTAAAATCATAAGAATTTGAAGCATGAAGATTGCTTTGCATCGGCCCTTGCGCATAAAGATGCATGATTGATAAAACTAGGGCTAGCCGATACATTATGCTCATTAGGTGATTCAGCAAAAACATATGGATTATTTGCATCTACAAAGGGGAATTGGGTATTCATATTACCTTTGTAGATTGCAAACCATAGATGACGATCTCTTCGTAGCAAGAACGGGCTGGAGACCGTTCAAAGCTTCGTCCCCAGCGGAGTCGCCAAAAAGTGTGTTCGCACACGAACACGTCATTGTGTACCCTCGACGCCGGGGGTGATGCACCGCAGCTCACGTCGAAGGAGACCTGCCGGAAGCGCGGTACGCAAGACAATCCGGCGGGCGCTTTTGAGGACCCGAAACCACACACGCCCGGGAGGGACCCCGTCAGGACGCGTAGCGGCTATGGGCTGCCCTAGGTCGACCTGATCGCCCCTAGGTCCTCGAGGTTCGCCGCCCTACAATGAAGAAGAACGAACGAAGAACGAGGAAGAAGAAGAACAAGGGAGAAGGAAAAGTAAAGGTAAAAGATGTAGATAGATTTGTTCGATTGTGTGTTGTTTCAATCGGCCGTCACCCCCAACATATATAAGAGGCGGCTGGACTTCCGTACAAGAAAAGGACTAAAAATTCCGTCCAAAACATCAAAAACCCTAACCTAACTCGGACAGGAATCTTTGGCAATTTCCGGATCAATCTCGGTCTCACCGATTAGTTTTTTTCGGTCCCACCGAGTGAACGTTGCAAACCTTCTGTAACTTTCTGTAATTTTTTGGATCAACTCGGTCTCACCGAGTCAATCAACTCGGTTGGTCCGAAATGACTCTGCAGCTTCTGTTTCTGACCTTGTTTTGTCTCCACAGGTTGCATACGAATTCGGATTAAGGTGATTTTTATATCAAAATCTATCGTTTCAACGAGACGCACAACTTTGATGTTGAAAAAGTTTCCATCAGAGGCCATATTGATTGAGTTTTATGCATTTCTTTACTCTGGTGTCAACATAAGCACCTCTGAACTTGTCATAACTTTTGAGTCCGAACTCCGTTTTGGACCATCTTCATATCCATCTTGATCTTCTCGAAGAGAGACATTCCAAGGTGACTTCCAATCATAAGGTTGAATTGGTCTTGATATAACCTATGCTAATTTTATGACTGTGCCAATTTTGAATACAATGTTCTTCGTGAAGATGTATTCAATGTAATGACTTTTTGCGATGTGTTTGTTGGGATCCGATGAATTGTGAGTTTATGATCAGATCCATCCTGATTTTATTTGAGTTCTTCTCTGATCTCTTTTATGCATGATTAATATAGCATCATTTTTCTGCTCCAAATATTTGGTTTAGTTTGGCCAACTAGATTGGATTTTCTTGCAACGGGAGGCAGAGCTTTGTGATGGGTTCGGTCTTGCGGTGCTCGATCCTACTGACACAAGGGGAAATGACACGCATGCATCGTTTCCATAAAGGATAAAAAGTTGGGATGAATTCTTGTTAGCGTTTATCTTGACTACATCATGTCATCGTTCTTTATGCATTACTTTGTTCTTTTGGACTTAATACACTAGGTGCATGCTGGATAGCGGTCGATGTGTGAAGTAATAATAGTAGATACAGGTAGGAGTCGGTCTATTTGATTTGGACGTGATGCCTATGTATGATCATTGCCTTGGAGGGTATCATAATTATTTATCCTACAGTAATTTGTCTACCACCGTATGCTATTTTCTTTGAGAGAAGCCACTAGTGAACACTACGGCCCCCTGGTCTATCTTTTATCACAAGATCTATCTTTTGCATAAAGAAAAGTGCCAAAAATATTTGCTGCATATTTTTATTATTTATTATATTTTGCAATCTATCAATTTATCATATATCTTTAATCTCGCTATTTGACCGCCGAGAGATTGACAACCTCTCATTTGCTTTGGGGGCAAAGGTTTGTGTTTTGTGTCCAGGTGTTGTTTACATGGTGTTGCTTGGTTCTCCTACTGGATGGATAACCTTGGTTTCATAACTGAGGGAAATACTTACTCTACTGTGCTGCATCATCCTCTCCTCTTCAGGGACAAAAATCCAACGCAGTTTACAAGTAGTAGAAAGAATTTCTTGCACTATTGCCGGGGAGACATCATCAACATTACCAAGTACCTCTTAACCTTTTCCTTCGCATTTACTTTATTTGCCATTTGCCTCTCATTTTCCTCTCCCCCACTTCTTAAAAATCACCAACAAAAATATTTGCTTTTGCCTTTTTCATTTGCCTTTTGTTTGCTATGTTTGCTTATGTTGCATTGCCATGTGCCTTCTATTTTCTTGCATCTTTGCTTGCTAAAACTTTATCACTATGTATCCACTTAAAGTTTACTACTTGGATCATCTTTTATCCATTCGTGCCCGTGCTGAAATCCCAACTAGTTTAGTGGAGGGAAAATCATTAGATGAGCATGCTATGCTTTGAATCTATGTGAAATTTACGATTTTACTTGTTGCTCTAAGAACCCTAAAAAACACCTTCCCTACCTATGTGAGTTTAATGATAATGAAATTGTGTCTTCTTATGCCAAGGGTGTTTATAATTACTATGATATCGAGCAAATTGAAGAATTTGTTGCTTTTAAGGGTGGTTATGAAGTTGCTTCTTTGATTGAAAAGTATGATATCACTCTCTACAAATCTGAAAATTTTGCCATGCTTAAGTATTTCTATGAAAATTATGCATCTAATGCCTATGTTAGTGAATTTATTGAGAGAATGTCTACTACTTTGGAAGAGTATAATGATACACATGAATCTATAGATAGTTATGATTCTGATGATTCGATTGAAATACCCCCTCTTGTTGAACATGATGATTGGTATTCTTATGGCCATGATGCCAATATTAATTATTCTTATGATGATGAACTTGCTATAGTTCCTTATGTTAAAAATGAAATTATTTCTATAACACCCATACTTGACAGCACCTTAAATGAAAAACATGATTGCAATGATGTTACTCTAAATTATGTTATTGTGAATGGTGCTAATAATTTGCAAAACTACAATCTTGGGGATGCTAATTTTGTTACATCCACTACTTATTGTAATGATCATGATTGGGGTGATGCTTCTTATGATCTTGAAAATTTATTTAAACCTCATGATGAATATGATATTGATAAGAATGTTTGCAAAAATATTGAAAGTGGGTTTGGAAGTGCTTCAACTTTAGGTAAAAATAACCCCACATATTTGGAGAGTGTTCAATCTTATGAAATTTTTGATGAAAGTGACTTTAGTTGATGTTAATCCCAGTATCTTGGAAGATTGTAAAACTTTTATGTGTATGGATCATGGAGAGAAAATTTTATATGATAGCTATATTGTTGAATTTGATTATGACCGTACATGTAATTATTATTAGAGACAAAAATATGGTTTTAGGAATTTTCATGTTACAAAATTACCTCTTTTCATGTTGAGATTGCTATTGTTTCTTTCTTCTTCCTTGCATATGCTAGTTTTTGCTTGCCTTAATAATTTGTTTTCTTATAGAATTCCTATGCATAGGAAGTATCTTAGAGTTAAATATGTTTGTCACATGTTTCATGATGCTCTCTTTGTGTTTCAATTATTATCTTTCATGTGAGCATCATTGAAATCTCTAAGCCTATCTTAATGGCTATAAAGAAAGAGCTTGTTGGGAGGCAACCCAATGAATAAAATCAGTTTGTATGTTTTCCTTTCTGTTTGGTGTCTTTACACAATTATGCCTCTATTTTGATTGTGTTTTAGTATTTTAATTAGTGTTTGTGCCAAGTAAAGCCTTTAGGATGATTTGGAAGATAGTATGATTGATGCTGTTTGAAAACAAATTGTTTGGCATCTAGTGCAGGATTATTGTTCTTTTACTGGAGCGTCAGAAAAATCTAACATTTGTACACAGTATTGGTATATGAATTTCCTAGTTTTCCTATTTTTTCAGAATTTTTGGAGTTCAGGAAGTATTGCGTTTAAATAGATTGCTACAGACTGTTTTGTTTTATACAGATTCTATTTCTGATGCATTGTTTGCGTATTTTGATTTAACTATGGATTATATCGGGGGGTATAAGCCATGGACAAGTTATAATACAATAAGTATATAAAAAAATGTGTTTGGTACAGTACTTAGAGTGGTGATTTTTTTGTTATACGAACAGATCTGACGAAGGTTTTGTTGAGTTTTGTGTGATTGAAGTTTTCAAGTTTTCGGTGTGACTACGATGGATGAAGAATAAGGAGATGAAAAAGCCTACGCTTGGGGATTCCCATGGCACCACAAGGTAATATCCAAGGAGACTCAACCGTCTAAGCTTGGGGATGCCCCAGAAGGCATCCTCTCTTTCTTCTAATGACCATTGCTATCTTACTTGAAACTATATTTTTATTCGTCACATGATATGATTTTTGCTTGGAGTGTCCTGTATTATATGATTCTTTGCTTGTTTTCTCTTTAGTTTTTCACAACCATCACCTTTTAACACATTTTCTTGAGATAGACTCACGTCATCATAATTTGTTAGAATTGCTCTTTGTGCTTCACATAAATTTTTTGAGCTATGTAATTGCTCAACTGCTTCACTTAAATCGTTTTGAGCATGGTGGTGGCTTTGTTTTAGAGAAACACATGAACTCTCTTACTTCACTTACCCTAGTACGTGTCGGTGCTATACAAACGGTTTTTGGCCCCTTTCCGTGATGGTATTTGGAACCGTTGCCTAGCGAGTGACAGCGATAGGGGGTCCTTCCACACGACCCAGAAACCGTCGGGGATATTACCCTCCTGGCACACACGCTCGACAAAATGATGTTGTGTGCGACCGGCGAGTGCTCAAATATGGAAATACGTAAAGTAGAGCTAAAAATACAATTATGCAGGCGAAATTGTTTCCGGTCGCAAGTACATCCCACACAGTCAGTCTCCGCTAAATGTTTTCGTTCGTATGTACATCCCACACAGTTTCTCCAAGGAAAAAAATTCGTTCACAGGTACATCACACACAATTTTTCCCATTAAATCATTTGTGTTATTGAATGCATCACACACAGTCCATAGAAGAAACAGTGTGGCAAAGGCTATCCATCACACAGTTTTTATGTGGTAAACGTTTGCGCAAGGTGGACTAATGCAAACAGTTTTCAAGAGAAAGTCGTGTGTGATTGTTCACTGATCCAACACGGTTTATTCCAAGAAACTGTGTGCATTGCGTGAGGTCATCGCCCACGGTATTTTTTCAATACCGTTTGCAATAGCAAAACCCAATTAGCAGGCTAATTCGCCATTAGCAGGCTAATTGCCCTATTATTAATACATTTATTAATCTAATTGACATTCATATTAAGCACATAGTATATTTCATTTCCATATTAAGGAAGCAGAATTTTAATTGAAATACATCAGAGTACAACATGATATAGCTTCAGCACTCAGCTACTCCATTACACAACTGCACCAGCACCAAGTTTCACATGCAACATGTAGAACCTTTCAAAATTAGCATCGTAGACGGTTGATGTCTACTACACAACCTTCTTCTTGTAGACGTTGTTGGGCCTCCAAGTGCAGAGGTTTGTAGGACAGTAGCAAATTTCCCTCAAGTGGATGACCTAAGGTTTATCAATCCGTAGGAGGCGTAGGATGAAGATGGTCTCTCTCAAGCAACCCTGCAACCAAATAACAAAGAGTCTCTTGTGTCCCCAACACACCCAATACATTGGTAAATTGTATAGGTGCACTAGTTCGGCGAAGAGATGGTGATACAAGTGGTATGTGGATAGTAGATAATAGTTTTTGTAATCTGAAAATATAAAAACAGCAAGGTAACTAATGATAAAAGTGAGCGTAAACGGTATTGCAATGCTAGGAAACAAGGCTTAGGGTTCATACTTTCGCTAGTGTAAGTCCTCTCAACAATAATAGCATAATTGGATCACATAACTATCCCTCAACATGCAACAAAGAGTCACTCCAAAGTCACTAATAGCGGAGAACGAATGAAGAGATTATGGTAGGGTACGAAACCACCTCAAAGTTATTCTTTCCAATCAGTCCGTTGGGCTATTCCTATAAGTGTCACAAACAGCCCTAGAGTTCGTACTAGAATAACACCTTAATACACAAATCAATCAAAACCCTAATGTCACCTAGATACTCCAATGTCACCTCAAGTATCCGTGGGTATGATTATATGATATGCATCACACAATCTCAGATTCATCTATTCAACCAACACATAGAACCTCAAAGAGTGCCCCAAAGTTTCTACCAGAGAATTAGGGCGAAAACGTGTGCCAACCCCTATGCATAGGTTCATGGGCGGAACCCGCAAGTTGGTCACCAAAACATACATCATGTGAATCACGTGATATCCCATTGTCACCACAGATATCCACGACAAGACATACATCAAGTGTTCTCAAATCTTTAAAGACACAATCCGATAAGATAACTCCAAAGGGGAAACTCAATTCATTACAAGAGAGTAGAGGGGGAGGAGAAACATAAGATCCAACTATAATAGCAAAGCTCGCGATACATCAAGATCGTAACACCTCAAGAACACGAGAGAGAGAGATCAAACACATAGCTACTGGTACATACCCTCAGCACCGAGGGAGAACTACTCCCTCCTCGTCATGGAGAGCACCGGGATGATGAAGATGGCCACCGGAGAAGGATTGCCCCCTCCGGCAGGGTGCCGGAACGGGTCTAGATTGGTTTTTGGTGGCTACGGAGGCTTCTGGCGGCGGAACTCCCGATATATTGTGCTCTCTGGAAGTTTTAGGATACGTAGGTATATATGGGTGAAAGAAGTACGTAGGTGGACCGAAGGGGGGGGCCACGAGACAGGGGGCGCACCCCAGGGGGGTGGGCACGCCCCTACCCTCGTGAGCTCCTCCTTCATCTTCTGACGTAGGGTCCAAGTCTATCTGGTAGGTTTCCTTCCAAAAATAACTTCTCCAGTTGATTTCGTTCTGTTTCGACTCTGTTTGATATTCCTTTTCTTCGAAACACTGAAATAGGCATAAAACAACAAATCTGGGATGGGCCTCCGGTTAATAGGTTAGTCCCAAAAATAATATAAAAGTGGAAAATAAAGCCCAATATTGCCCAAAACAGTAGATAATATAGCATGGAGCAATCAAAAATTATAGATACGTTGGAGATGTATCAACGGTATATAGACAGATGCATCTCATCTGGAAAACTGCTAAAGCGGAAGGCGGATATTGATCCTTCATTGTTGTTGAAGGTCTTTGCAACTTTAGGCCAGTGCCTATGGATGATTGACCGTCCGTACTTCGTCCTATTTAGAAACACTTCGATATTGAACCGTGGGTGTTGAATGAAAACCTTCCTCACCTCCTGACCATAGAGGTGGTTTGAGTGGTAATCATCAGTGAACTGCTTTGGAAAGGCCTGAAAACAAGGATGCATAAATATTTTCTCTATATTGGAAATGGGGCAAAGGAATAAAAAAAGTCAAGGTATAATAATTAGTACCATCTTGTAGTGAACTGATATCTTCTTCATTGTGCAGACAAAGATCTTTTTGTTTTTTGTCGCTAATTTCTTTTTCCTAACAATCTTTCTGAGTTTCTTGACTTGATTGATATTCATGGATAACTCATTTCCCCATATGCAAAAAGGGTTGAACAGTGTGTCAAAACCTCTGACAGCAGGACCTACATGTGTAAGACCAAATTGTTAAAAACCTAAATATTAGAATGGTTCCTGCAATTGCACAATAATGTGTTATTAGACAACGAACCTGAAAGTGCTAGTGATCGACTAGAGGGGGGGTGAATAGGCGATTTTTATGAAAGTCTTCAAAACATGTAAGTTTCGAAGACAAACAATAAAAATAAACCTATTACCATGCAACGGAAGGTAGACTACACTAGGCAAACCATAGTCACGTATTCAATGAAGTGAAAGCACAATAACTAATGGCAGCTAGGCAGTTAGGATCAGGTAGGAAGATATTGTGAAGCCAATCAGAACAAGCAGTCACTCAGTGAAGACAGAAGATAATGCAATCATACAATGACTTCACTAGGACCAACAGTAAGTAAAGGGAAGGGAAGGATGAAACCAGTGACTCGTTGAAGACAATGATTTGTTGGACCAGTTCCAGTTGTTGTGACAACTATACGTCTGGTTAGGGAGGTTGAGATTCAACTCAGAAGACCTCGTCTTCACCTTATTCCCCTTGAGCTAAGGACACCCAGTCCTCGCCCAATCACTCTGGTAAGTCTTCAAGGTAGACTTCCAAACCTTCACAGACTTCTTTAACCGGCGATCCACAATGAATCTTGGATGCTCAGAACGCGACACCTAACCGGCTGGAGGATTCACAGTCCTCAAGTGTAATAAGTCTTCAGATCACACAGACAGGAAGACTTAAGTGATGCCTAACACTCTTTGGCGCTGGGTGTTTAGGGCTTTATCCTCGCAAGGAATTCTCTCTCAAAGGCTTCGTGGTGGGTTGCTCTCAAACGACAAAAGTCGTACTTTAACTCTGAGCAGCCAACCATTTATGGTTGTAGGGGGTGGGCTATTTATAGCCACTAGGAAACCCGACCTGATTTGTCCGGAATGACTCTGGGTCACTAAGGAACTGACACGTGTTCCAACGGTCAGATTTCAAACACACATGACAACTTTACTTGGGCTACAAGCAAAGCTGACTTGTCCAACTCTGGACAAGATTCGCTCTCATAGTCTTCACTCGAAGACATAGGATTTTGGTTAAGCATCACTTCAGTCATTCTGACTGGTTCTCTTGGACCCCACTTAACAGTACGGTGGTTCCTATGACTCAACAAAGAAGAAAAAGATCTACGAAAGATCTAAGTCTTCCTGCTCCATAGTCTTCATGCGATGTCTTCTCTTGTCATAGTCTTCAATGTGAATGTCTTCACATACCACGTTTGACTTCAATGTCTTCATACATTTTTAGGGGTCATCTCTGGTAGGAAAACCGAATCAATGAGGGACTTCTACCTGTGTTATCCTGCAATTCTCACAAACACATTAGTCCCTCAACTAGGTTTGTCGTCAATACTCCAAAACCAACTAGGGGTGGCACTAGATGCACTTACAATCTCCCCCTTTTTGGTGATTGACGACAAACTAGTTGAAGTTTTCAACGGGGAATATAATATGTGAAACTGTGAAGGATAAGAAATTGTCTTCATAAGTTGCAAGGGCTCCCCCTGAAGATGTGCATATAAGGAATTTGCTTTTGGAATGCAAATGCACATGGCAGGTTGTACTTGTGGAGATCCTCTTCAACTTATGATGACAATTCATCATGCATGAAAAGTATGTGAAGATAATGACATGCATAATGAAAAATGGACGTCTGCAAATGATCTAAGTGCAGAATTTATCGTCGCACATGCGAAATTTATCATCGCATCACAAAATAGCAAATAAGTAGCAGACGACCATCGAATTTAAGTGTTACAACTCAAAGAACCAAATGTATCAAAACGAGAGTTGTAAACACTAGGCAAAACATAAAGTAACCGCCCATATGGACCTGCTTGAAGACTATCAAACTCATATGCTTCTCCCCCTTTTGTCAGTAAGGACCAAAAAGGTTTGAAGACATAGAGCATCTACTCGTACCCATGAGGAGTAGGTGAAGTAGCAAGGTCGTCGTGTTGTTAGGCGGTGCGGACGAACTCGGGGCAGTGTCAATGCGTGCTGAAGTAGGGGGTGGTGAAGTAGCATCGTCTTCGTCCTCGATCACTCTGGCATTCACAGTTGCTGCGGAGGAAGAGAACTCAGAGTCTTCAAGAGACGGAGTTCGTCGTAGCACAGTCCTTCGGGGAGGTGTGGAGTCAAACTTGAAATGTTCAGGGAAGCCATCCTCATGAAGATCATCCTCAAAGCACATAAGCGTCAGCCCTTTCCATGTATGCCGACAGGTTTCATGGGCAAAGAATGCATTCTTGGTGGCAAGATTGAGAATGCGGTTGACATCCACCAAGAGGCTGTGCATTTGGCACTTCAGCCAGTCATGATGCCTATCCTGTTTCTGGTGAAGGGCAACCAGAAGCTCTCGGTAATTGAGAACACGAGATCGCTTCTTGGGCCGTTGGGCAATAGTGCTTTCAGTGGCTTCAGTGAGGGCACGATGAGGTGCACGTGTAGTACCAGCCAGAGGATAAACACGAGTGACTGCTTCAACTCCTTCAATGTTCTGAGAGAAACTTTGATGCTCAGCATTCTGAAGACTAAGAGGCTCCTTGGCAGGCTCTTGATAGATGGCTTCAATGGACATATCCACGTCAGGCAGAAAGATCCGATGATTTCGAGCAGAGGGCTGATATGAGATAGCTGAGTGAAGTTTGATCAGCCGCATTATCCATGGAGCATAGAACTTCAAGCCAAAAAGATCAGATCCTGATGCAGCAAATTGGCAGATGAAGAAGTCTTGTGCATTGAAGCATTTGCCATGAGGAATATAGAAGACCAAAGTCTTCATTGCACCTTCCAGCTTTGCATGTGGAGAATGTCCTTTGATGGGCCAGAGAGTTCGCCTCATAATGCGATAGATAGTGCGTGGCAGATACTCAAGGTCTTCAACAAAGAACTCCTTAGGATATGCTTCATCATACTGAGCATCTGACTCATGTTCGGTTTAGGCTTCTGAAAGATGCTCTCCATAGCTTCACTATGAAGCTGACAGCCAGGTTCATAGAGATCTCCAGGAGTGGGCAGACTAGTGAGCTCAATGATATCAAAGGCTTTGGCTTCGTGATGAACATTTCCTGTCATCCACTCAAGGACCCAAGTCTTCGAATCTCTGTTCTAACCACGTATGTGAAGTGTGGCATAAAATTGGAGCAGCAACTCTTCATTCCAATGCTCTTGGTCGGTGACAAAAGGCAACAATCCAACCTCTTCGAAGCAATCCAGAGCTTCTTCCAAGCAGGGCAGACCAGTTATTGCTTCAGTGTCAAGACGCATATGAGGGAAGATGCGACCTTGATTGTACAGAACGCATGAGTAATTACTTCGCTGCAGATAGCTCCAGAACCGATCAGAAGATATTCTTTCCCTTGAGTAGGGGTTCTTGGAGCTATTGAAGAAGGTGTTGTCTGCTTTGAAGCCGTTGACATTAAAGGATCCAGGTGCTGATGCAGGACCTGGAAACCTGGGCAACCTTGGCATTGGCTTCTGTACATGAGGCCTATGCTTAATATGATAGTTAAACTGAGGACCAGCAGCAGGCGCAGGAACAGAAGCAGTAGCATCATTGGCTTCGCTGACTTCTGGTTCTTGGCTTGGTGTAGGCTCCACAATTGCTTCAGCCATGACAATGTCAGTGGCTTCATTCGTGTTGGTGGTGGCAGGCTCAAGAGTTTCTACCTCCACTTGATGAGCTGGAGGGTCGGGCACAGACACGTTCTCCTCGAGAACAGCTTCTTCAGTAGTTGGGGGAGTAGGGGCATGTTCTTCTTCTTGGGTGTCGTTGGCTGATGCAGCCAGAATGTCTTCAGCAGCTTTAGCCTCAGACTCGGAGACTTGAGACCTTGGTCCTTTGCGAAGCCTGCGTAACGCTGGCGACGCCTTTGGAGATGGAGTTGGCTGTGCCTCAAAGTCATCTTCTTCTACTTGCCGGGGTGGTGTGACTTGTTGTTGTGGGTGATCAGCCCATGATGCATCCTGAGCAATTGGCGTCAGAGGACGACCAATGCTGATGAGTTCGTTGTGCGTAAGCACAGGCGATGATACTTGTTGGTGCTCAATCAGAGGAAGAACTACATCATCGTCAACATTGTCATGGTGACCAATGTCTTCAGCAGCGGTGGGATCAGCTGCTGGAATGTCTTCAGCTTCATGAGCCTCTGTGGAATCAGGCTCATGGACAATCAGTTGGCGCTCTTGATGTTTAGCGGCAGGGAAAACCATGGAGATAGGTTCAACAACTAAGGGCTCTGTGGGAGCAGCCCGATCCTTCTTGGTCTTGCGCTTCTTCTTGGAGGGAGCAGCAGCAGAGGCTTCAGGATGTTTCCTCTTTCTGGCTTCAGCCTCAGCAGTCCTCGTCTTCTTCAGTTCTGAAGCAGTAGACCTGGCTTTTGGCTTCGAGCCAGTTATGCTGGCTGGGAAGACAATGGGATGTGCTTCCTGCCTTAGTGCATTGGGTTCGCCCACAGCGGGCTTCTTTTTCTTCTTTGCTGCCATCTTGGGGTCGATGCCAGGACGCCCAAGGGCCTTGCGCTTCTCAGCCTCATTGTAGGCTTGCACACACTTGTCAGCCAGGCTCTTCATGCGCTCACGAGAACCTTGAGCTTCTTCACGCTTCTTGAGAAAGGCTTCTTTGAGCTCGTGCAGCATGATCTTCAAGTTCTTGACTTCTTGCACGCTGAGCTTGGCCATATGCTTCTTGAACTGAGCTTTCTCAAAGTCAATCTCCTGCTTCAGTTCAACGATGCGCTGGGCTATAGCTAACTCTGAAGCAATGGCGCCATGGAAGGCAACACTGAGGCCAATGGGAAGTTGCGGATCTTCAAAGCTGAGGTTGGGCGTGTCAAACCACTCATCAATGAAGTCGTGGATGATTGCCACGTCAAAGAGAGGAAAATTATTGAAGATTTCCGCTTCTTCTTTGCTCTTGATCAGTTGCTCAAGAGCGTCATCTGCAAGATCTTCATCGCTGGATAGATCAATGGTATCATTGCGCAGAATAGCAGCAGTCAGTCAGTTCTTGGCTGGTGTGTTGCAGAGGCATCTTGACTCTCAAGGGCCTGGAGATGCGTGACAGATCTTCAGACTGCACACTATCTTCAGGAGGTGCAGTGGCCAGTGGCTTCGCCCGTGAGATTTTTGGTGGAGCAGCTGACCTTGAAGCTTTAGCCTTCTTTGGCTTCTGCAGCTCTGGAGTAGGAGCTGGGGCTTCATCAGTGTCAGCATTATCATCAGAATGATCCACTTTGGCACCTTGAACAGAGATGTGAGTGATGAGGCCATCCAGGCTGTAGAAAGGACCGATGACATTGGGTTCTGCATCACGTGCGCCATCAGCACGGGGAGCAGAGGGACCAGGGTTGAAGTGTGGAAGTGCGTTATATCGACTAGAGGGGAGGGTGAATAGGCGATTTTTATGAAAGTCTTCAAAACGTGGAAGTTATGAAGACAAACAGTAGAGATATGCCTATTACTATGCAGCGGAAGGTAGATTACACTAGGCAAGCCATGGTCAAGTATTCAATAGAGTGAGAGCACAGTGACAAACAGCTGCAGTGTAATGAGGATCAGGTAGGAAGATATTGTGAAGCCAAACAGATCATACATTCACGTTGTGAAGACAAAAGATAGAGCAAACATGCAATGACTTCACAATGAGTAACAGTAAGTAAAAAGGAAGTGAAGATGAAACCAGTGACTCGTTGAAGACAATGATTTGTTGGACCAGTTCCAGTTGCTGTGACATCTGTATGTCTGGTTGGAGCGGCTAGGTATTTAAACCTTAGGACACACAGTCCCGGACACACAGTCCCGGACACGCAGCTCAGGACACCCAGTCCTCACCGTATTCTCCTTGAGCTAAGGTCACACAGACCTCGCCCAATCACTCTGGTAAGTCTTCAAGGTAGACTCCCAAACCTTCATAGACTTTGTTCACCGGCAATCCACAATGTCTCTTGGATGCTCAGAACGCGACGCCTAACCGGCTGGAGGATGCACAGTCCTCAAGTGTAATAAGTCTTCAGATCACTCAGACAAGAAGACTTAAGTGATGCCCAATTCTCTCTGGCTCTGGGTGGTTAGGGCTTTATCCTCGCTAGGTATTCTCTCTCTTGCTCAAAGGCTTCGAGGTGGGTTGCTCTCAAACGACAAAAGCCGTGCACTGAATCTGAGCAGCCAACCGTTTATGGTTGTAGGGGGTGGACTATTTATAGCCACTAGGCAACCCGACCTGATTTGTCCGAAATGACCCCGGGTCACTAAGGAACTGACACGTGTTCCAACGGTCAGATTTCAAACCCACACGGCAACTTTACTTGGGCTACAAGCAAAGCTGACTTGTCCGACTCTGGACAAGATTTGCTCTCATAGTCTTCACTTGAAGACATAGGTTTTTAATTAGGCATCACTTCAGTCATTCTGACTGGTTCTCTTGGACCCCACTTAACAGTACGGTGGTTCCTATGACTCAACACAAATGAAAGAGAACTACGAAAGATCTAAGTCTTCGAGTTCCATAGGCTTCACGTGGTGTCTTCTCTTGTCATAGTCTTCAATGTGAATATCTTCATATACCACCATTGACTTCAATGTCTTCGTACATTTTTAGGGGTCATCTCTGGTAGGAAAACCGAATCAATGAGGGACTTCTACCTGTGTTATCCTGCAATTCTCACAAACACATTAGTCCCTCAACTAGGTTTGTCGTCAATACTCCAAAACCAACTAGGGGTGGCACTAGATGCACTTACAATCTCCCCCTTTTTGGTGATTGATGACAAACTAGTTGAAGTTTTCAACGGGGAATATAATCTGTGAAATTTTAAAGGATAAGGAATTGTCTTCATAAGTTGCAAGGGCTCCCCCTGAAGATGTGCATATAAGTAATTTGCTTTTGGAATGCAAATGCACATGGCAGGTTGTACTTGTGGAGATCCACTTCACCTTATGATGACATTCCACTATGCATGTGAAAGTATATGAAGATAATGACATGCATAATGAAAAATGGACGTCTGCAGAATGATCTAAGTGCGGAATTTATCGTCGCACATGCGGAATTTATCATCGCAAAACAAGTTGGCAAATAAGTAGCAGACGAACATCGAGTTTAAGTGTTACAACTCAAAGAACCAAATGTAGCAAAACGAGAGTTGTAAGCACGAAGCAAAATATGGCAAAATATAAAGCACCCGCCCATAATGACCCGCTTGAAGACTATCAACCTCATATGCTTCTCCCCCTTTTGTCAGTGAGGACCAAAAAGGTTTGAAGACATAGAGCATCTACTCGGTCCCATGAGGAGTAGGTGAAGTAGCAGGGTCTTCGGTGGTGTGTGGCGGTGCAGACGAACTTGGAGCAGTATCAATGTGTGCTGAAGGAGGTGGTGGTGAAGTAGCATCGTCTTCATCCTCGATAACTCTGGCAGTCACTGTGGCAGCAGAGGAAGAAAACTCAGAGTCTTCAAGGGATGGTGTTCCTCGCAGCATAGCCCTTCTAGGAGGTGTGGAGTGAAACTTGAATCGCTCAGTGAAGCCATCCTCTTGAAGATCAGCTTTAGAACACATCATCGTTAGCCCTTTCCATGTACGGCGACAGGTTTCATGTGTAACGAAAGCATTCTTGGTGGCAAGATTTCGAATGCGATTAACATCCACCAAGAGGCTTTTCATCTGACGCTTCAGCCAGTCATGATGCCTATCCTGTTTTTGATGAAGGGCCACAAGAAGCTCTCGGTCATTGAGAACACGAGTGCGCTTCTTGGGTCTTGGAGCAGTTGTGCTGTCAGTGGCTTCAGTGGAAGCAGGGCATGGTGCACGTGTAGTGCCAGCCAAAGGATACACCCGAGAGACTGCTTCAACTCCTTCAATGTTTTGAGTGAAGCTCTGGTGTTCTGCATTCTGAAGACTGAGAGGTTGCCTGGCAGGCTCAGGATAGATGGCTTCAGCAAAGGTATCCACATCAGGCAAGAAGATACGATGGTTGCGGGCTGAGGGCGGATACGAGATAGCAGAGTGATGTTTGATCAGCCGCATTACCCAAGGGGCGTAGAACTTCAAAGCAAACAGATCTGAGCCTGATGCAACAAGTTGGCGTATGAAGAAGTCCTGTGCATTGAAGCATTTTCCATGAAGGATACAGAATATCAAAGTCTTCATTGCACCCTCGATCTTGGCATTTGGAGAGTTGCCTTTAATGGGCCAGAGAGTCCGCCTGATGATGTGATAGATGGTTCTTGGCAGATACTCAAGGTCTTCAACGAAGAACGCTATGGGATAAGCAGCATCTTGGGGCAATGGCTTCATCATGCTGAGCATCTGACTCATATCAGGTTTAGGCCTCTAAAAGATGCTCTCAATAGCTTCAGTATGCAGCTGACAGCCTTGCTCGAAGAGATCGCCAGGAGTGGGCAAGCCAGTGAATTCAATGATGTCAAATGCATTGGCTTCGTGATGAACATTTCCGGTCATCCACTCCAGGACCCAAGTCTTCGGATCTCTGTTGTACCCACGGATGTGGAGTGTGGCATAGAATTGGAGCAGCAGCTCTTCATTCCAATGCTCTTGGTCAGTTATGAATGGCAGCAGTCCAACTTGCTTGAAGCAATCCAAAGCTTCTTCTAGGCAGGGCAGACTAGCTATAGCTTCAATGTCAAGGCGCTTGTGTGGGAAGACGCGACTTTGGTTGTACAATATGCATGAGTAGTAACTTCACTGAGGATAACTCCAGAACCGATCTGATGAAATCCTTTCCCGTGAGTAGGGGTTCTTGGAGCTATTGAAGAATGTATTGTCTGCCCTGAAGCCATTGATGTTGAAGGAGCCAGGTGCTGATGCAGGACCTGGGAACCTTGGCAGTCTTGGGATTGGCTTCTGTACCTGAGGCCTGTGCTCAACATGATAGTCGAACTGAGGACCTGCGGCAGACTCAGGAACAGAAGTGTCAGGACCAGTGGCTTCGCTTTCTTCTGATGCTTTTGGTGGGGAGAGCTCCACATTAGCTTCATTGTTAGTTGTGGCAGCCTCACGATTTGCATCCTCCACTTGAAGAGCTGGAGGGTTGGACACAAGCACGTTCTCTGTAAGAACTGCTTCTTGGTGAGATGAGGGGACTTGTGGTACTTCTTCGTCTTCGGCTGATGCAGCCGGAATGTTTTCAGCAGAGACTTGAGGCCTTGGACCTTTGCGAAGCCTGTGCAACGCGGGCGACGCTTGTGGAGATTGAGTGGGCTGGGCCTCATTGTCTTCTTCCTCTTGTGGGCAATCCGCACATGAGGCATCCTGGGTAATTGGCGTCAATGGACGACCAATGCTGATGAGTTTGCTATTGTCTTGCTAAGGAAGGACTTCATCATCTTCTACATTGTCATGTTGACCAATGTCTTCAGCAGTGATGGGATCAGCTGCTGGAATGTCTTTAGCTGCATGAGCCTCTGTGGAAGCAGACTCATGGACAGTTAGTTGGCGTTTAGCTTCAGAATAGACCGCAGAAAGGGGTTCAACCATCAAGGGCTGTGTGGGGGCAGCCCGATCTTTCTTGGTCTTCCTCTTCTTTTTAGAGGGGGCAGTAGAGGAGGCTTCAGGATATTTCCTTTTCCTCGCTTCAGCCTCAGTAGTCCTCGTCTTCTTGAGCTCTGAAGCTGTTGACCTGCTTTTTGGCTTCGAGCCAGTCATTCTTATGGGGAAGACAATCGGAACTGCTTCCTGCCTTGGTGCATCGGGTTCAGCTGTAACAGGCTTCTTCTTCTTCTTTGCGGCCATCCTGGGGTCGATGCCAGGACGCCCAAGTGCCTTGTGTTTTTCAGCCTCATTATAGGCTTGCACGCATCTGTCAGCCAGAGTCTTCATGCGCTCACACGAACCCTGAGCTTCTGCATGTTTCTTCAGAAAGTTTTCCTTAAGCTCGTGCATCATGATCTTGAAGTTCTTCACTTCTTGCACGCTGAGCTTGGCCATATGCTTCTTGAACTGAGCCTTTTCATAGTCAATCTTCTGCTTCAGCTCAACAACGCGCTGGGCGATAGCTAGTTCTGAAGCAATGGCGCCATGGAAGGCGACACTAAGGCCAATGGGTAGCTGCAGATCGTCAAAGCTGATGTTTGGCGTGTCAAACCACTCGTCAATGAAGTTGTGGATGATGGTGACGTCAAAGAGCGGCAGATCATTGAAGATTTTTGCTTCTTCTTTGCTCTTGATGAGTTGCTCAAGAGCGTCATCTGCTAGGTCTTCATCACTTGACAGGTCAATGTCATCATTGCGCAGAATGGCAGCAGCTGTGAGCTCTTGGCCGCTGTGTGGCAGAGGCACCTTGGCCTTCTGGGGCTTTGAGATGCGTGATAAGTCTTCAGACGGCACACTATATTCAGGAGGTGCAGTTGCCAGTGGCTTCGCCCTTGAAATTTTGGGTGAAGGGGCTGGCTTTGAAGCTTTAGGCTTACTCATCTTCTTTGGCTTCAGCACTGCAGGAGCTTCTTCTGATTCAGAGTCAGCTGGAGGCTCATTCACTACAGTCCCTTGAACTAAGATGCGGGTGATGAGGCCTTCAAGGTTGGCATCAGGACCGATGACATTGGGTTCTGCCTCACGTGTGCCATCTGCCCTTGGTGCGGAGGGACCAGGGTTGAAGTCTAACCCAAATTTCTTCTTGTTCTGCCTCGCTGAGTTTTGGGCAAACTGAAAGTTGCGCTTGAATAGATTGTCATCACGACACCAGAGTAGTGACGACGGATGTGCATTTGCAGGCTGTGGCCCATGGACCATGCATGGATAGAAGCCTTGGGCAATGGCTTAATTTCTGGACCTGGGTAGAAGATTCTTGTATAGGATGTCTCCCCACGGTCTTTTGATGGCACTTTTCTCAGCATACTCTTGGGTTGTGAAGTGGTATTTGAACCATTATTCTGCCCAATATCATCAAATCCATTGGATTCGGGTCTTGCGCTGACTGTAATCCTCTTCAGGATCTGTCTTGTACATTTCTGCGAGTTCATCTGGCAGATCTCTGGATGTTCCGCCACGACGCTGTTTTCCCCCCTTCCTTGCTGCTTTCTCTGAAGCCATAAACTTTAACTTGAAAGGCTTCAAGACGTTCAAAGGCTTCAAAGGCTTTCTCTTGCTGGACCAACAGGAACTGGCTTCAGGAGAATTTATGTGATGCTGTAAGAATTCTGCAAATGAATGCAGACTATGAGAACCAAAGGATTCTCCCACGAACATGTACCTGTGACAGCATTAAGGTGCGAGGGAAGGGGAAGAGGTCATATGCATTCTCATAAGATTTCGAAGATAAATCAGTTTAGAAGACATTGACCTCATCGTGCGAAGACATTCACTCATAGATAAGAAGTTGGTTCCAGATTTGTACGAATCCACAGATCAGTACAAGTGAGGAATCTAACTAGTTTGTGAAGCACAAGTGAATATACTAGGCATGTTGTGAGATGCAGTATGAGGGAGATCTAACTTGTGTGAACAGAAACTGCTTGTGGTAGAAAGTGATAAATCCATAGGATCAATAGTGCTGTAAAAAAAGTTTTATTTACCACACTAAGAACTGCTAGATGAAGTGGGAGATGAGGCTGAGCAGTTCAATCTTCCGTGCCCTAACTTGGCGACGGAGGACACCTACGGCGACGGCGGAGAGGACGATGTCCGCGATCGGCGTGAAGACGGCGTCGGAGAGGTTGCAGCAGCGAAGCGCTTCGTCGCCGACGTCGTCGAGGGCTAGCGGTGGCTCTAGGGTTTGTGTGAGGGTGGAAGAAAGGATAATGACCGATGTAAGTGTGTATTTATAGGTACAGGGGTGGCACTGCACTATTACACAGGTGCCCCTGGCGATTCGCATCTGAGTGACACATGGCCATCATGCAAAATTTTGGGGTTTGTTCCACGTCCGACGCACGCCTGGATTGTCGGGTGGTCGTTCCTACTTCTCCGGATGTCATGTGGATGAATGAGCATTGAAAACGGACTAAAAGGTTGTCTCTGTGTCTTTTGTTGTCAAGGGCGCAGAGAAGACATTCGACAGTTTCAATGGAATGCATATGACTTGGAGAGATAGAATTTGAGATAGAAAGCATAGAGAGGTTAGGGTCCGATCACATTCACTTAGTTCAAAAGATTCAAACAAGAAGACATAGCTATAAGTGAATGCTGTAGAGGACAGAACACTAATATATATATATCTATATAATCAACATAGTGAAGATAATCATGAAGACATGTTGAGATTGAAGCCAAACCAAATGTGAAGACATTGCAAGGTAACGCCATGAGTGAAACACTTCAAAATAGAACGTTTGGTGGCGGCGTTACCCACCGTATAGGCAGTTTTATACCCAGACACGGCGCACAATTATCGTGGCGCTCCGAAGTCAAATTCCACATTAATGTAGTCACACTTAGAATGTATGTCTTCATTGATTGAAGATATACACTACTTCGTGTGTTGCACATCTAAGTCATCAATATGCATAAGTGTTAGGATGTGTGCCTGATCACAGGACATTTGAGGATTCCAGGATATTTAGCTCACACCGTAACTTGCAAAACCTCTTCTCATCCAAGGGCTTGGTGAAGATATCTTCCAATTGCTCTTCAGTGTTGACGTGTATGATATCAATATCTTCCTTCACAACATGATCTCTAAGAAAGTGATGACGAATTTCTATGTGCTTTGTCTTCGAGTGCTGAACTGGGTTATTGGCAATCTTGATGGCGCTTTCGTTGTCGCAGTAAAGTGGCACTTGCTTCAGATGAATGCCATAGTCCTTGAGAGTTTGCTTCATCCACAGAAGTTGAGCGCAGCAAGATCCAGCAGCAATGTATTCAGATTCAGAAGTGGAGAGGGATACACAGTTCTGCTTCTTTGAAGACCAACATACAAGTGATCATCCCAGAAAGTGGCATGTGCCTGATGTAGACTTCCGATCAACCTTGTCACCAGCATAATCAGCATCCGAGAACCAACCAGATCAAACTCTGAGCCCTTTGGATAACATAATGCGAGATTTGGGGTGTGAGCCAAATATCGAAGAATTCGCTTCATAGCTAAGTGATGCGACTCCTTTGGTGCCGCTTGAAATCGAGCACACATGCAAACACTAAGCATAATATATGGCCTAGATGCATATAAATAAAGCAGAGAACCAATCATGGAGCGGTATACCTTTTGATCAAACTCTTTACCATTGTCGTCGGGACCCAGATGATGTTTGGCTGGCATTGGTGTTGTGAAGCCTTTGCAGTCTTGCATACCAAACTTCTTCAGGCACTCTTTGAGATACTTCTCTTGAGATATGAAGATGTCGTTGTGTTGTTGTCGTATTTGAAGACCGATGAAGAACTTCAGCTCCACCATCATAGACATCTGATATTGCTCTTGCATCATATAGCCAAACTCTTCACTGTACTTCTGATTGGTGCAACCGAAGATAATGTCATCCACATAAATTTGGCACACAAACAGTTCACCATCATATGTCTTCGTGAAGAGAGTGGGATCTAGGGAACCAGGTATGAAGCCTTTGCTCTTCAGGAAATATTTGAGTGTGTCGTACCAGGCCCGAGGGGCTTGTTTGAGGCCATACAGTGCCTTGTTAAGCTTGTATACCATGTCAGGATGTTTTGGATCTTCAAACCCAGGCGGTTGTGCAACATACACTTCTTCTTCAATCTTGCCATTGAGAAAGGCACTCTTCACATCCATTTGATATAGAAGTATGTTATGATGATTTGCATAGGCCAGCAGTATACGTATGGCTTCAAGTCTAGCCACAGGAGCAAATGTTTCATCGAAATCAATGCCTTCCACTTGAGTATATCCTTGAGCAACGAGACGAGCTTTGTTTCTGACAATTTGTCCATGCTCATCTTGCTTGTTGCAAGTATATCCATTTTGTGCCTATTATATTGTGCTTCCGTGGATCAGGACGCTTAACCAGTTCCCATACATTGTTCAGCTCAAACTGTTGAAGCTCTTCTTGCATAGCTTGAATCCATTCAGGTTCCATGAAGGCTTCTTCAACTTTCTTGGGTTCTGTAATTGAGACGAATGCGAAGTGCCCACAGAAATTTGCCAGCTGAGTTTCCCTTGAACGAGTGAGTGGACCAGGTGCATTGATTCTATCAATTATTCTGTCAATCTGCACCTCATTGGCAACACGAGGATGTACAGGGCGAAGACTTTGCTCTTGCTGATCTGTGTTGTTATTGGGAAGAATGTCTTCAAGCTGAGCATTGTCTTCATGTGGATCAGGTGCTGAGATGATAAGTTCTTCTTCAGGATGAGCTTCAGAAGGTATAATCTCTCCAGTTCCCCTTAGCTTGATTGATTCACTAGATGGAACTTCATCTAGCACATTTGGCAGTTGCTCTCTTTGTGAACCATTGGTCTCATCGAATCGCACATCCACTGTTTCAACCACTTTGTAATGAAAGAGATTAAAGACTCTGTAGGAGTGCGAATCCTTTCCATATCCAAGCATAAAACCCTCATGTGCTTTTGGTGCAAACTTTGAGGTGTGGTGTGGGTCCTTGATCCAGCACCTTGCGCCAAATACTTTGAAGTAACTGACATTTGGCTTCTTGCCAGTTAGGAGTTCATAAGATGTCTTGTTCAGAAGCTTGTGAAGATAAACATGATTGATTGTATGGCATGCAGTGTCAATGGCTTCAGGCCAGAATTTTCTTGGAGTCTTGTATTCATCTAGCATCGTTCTGGCCATCTCAATGAGTGTTCTGTTCTTGCGTTCGATGACACCATTCTGCTGTGGTGTGTACGGGGTTGAGAATTCATGTGTGATGCCCAAGGTATCAAGATATGTATCAAGTCCAGTGTTCTTGAATTCAGTGCCATTGTCACTTCTGATGTGCTTTATCTTGGCGCCGTAATTGTTCATAGCTCGATTGGCGAAGCATCTGAAGACATCCTGCACTTCAGTCTTGTAAAGGATTATGTGCACCCAAGTATATCTAGAGTAATCATCAACAATGACAAAGCCATAGAGGCAAGCAGTAGTGGTAAAAGTTGAGTAGTGAGTGGGACCAAAAAGATCCATGTGAAGCAGTTCGAAGGGTCGAGTAGTGGTCATGATTGTCTTCGAGGGATGTTTTGCCCTCGTCATCTTCCCTGCTTCACAGGCACTGCATAAGTGATCTTTCTTGATCTTGACGCCCTCGATGCCTATGACATGTTTCTTCTTTGCAAGGGTGTGGAGGTTCCTCATGCCAGCATGCCCAAGCCTCCGATGCCAAAGCCAGCATTCTAAACCTTTTGCCAGAAGACATACTGCAAGTTGTGGCCCTGCTGAGAAATCTACCACATACAAATCATCTTTCCGATACCCTTCAAACACTAGAGACTTGTCAGATTCCATTAGTACCAGGCAACGATATTTTCCAAATATTATGATCATGTTCAAATCGCAAAGCATTGAGACAGACATTAAGTTGAAGCCAAGGGATTCAACAAGCATGACTTTATCCATGTGTTGATCCCTTGAGATTGCAACTCTACCTAGACCCAATACCTTACTTTTACCAGTGTCAGCGAATGTGATGTGGCTCTTGTCGGATGGACGTAAGGTTGAGTCCATAAGAAGGCTTCTTTTGTCGGCCAAGTGATTTGTACACCCACTGTCAATAATCCATTCTGAAGATGCTGGTGTCGTACCCTACAGTGCAGTTAGGGGGATAGGCTTCACGAAGAGAATTGTGAAGCAAAAACATTTGACGAACCAGTGGGTTGTGAATACTTAGATCCAGATTAGGACTAATAGGGAGAGTAGCATGCGATTCAGGAACGAAGTACATAGTGATGCCATTCGGGCATTTTATCTTGCGCCCTACATGATGTTTAAGGTCCCCAGCAATAGCGTCAGAAGATTTTGGTTTTCTGCTGGAGACCTTTCCCTACAAAAGAGAGTTAAGCATTCTTAGCCACCCACATCTTCAAGGGTGGCTTAGAAGCAATAAGTCTAAGTGCAGCATCTGAGAATTTTGGCTTTGGAGCCCTAGCAAACAGTCTAGCAGGTGGACAATAGTACTCAGAAGAATAGGTAGAATAATTCTTGGTCATATGAACATGGCGGTTTGATGAACCGCTCTCATATTCATATGCCTGAGTGTGGTTTCCCTGCAAAACATTTGCGTTAGTGCGACTCAGGTGAGTCCTCTGTATGTATGAAGCCTTTGGACCGTATGAAGCCTTTGGTCTGAGGTTTGTCTTCTTCATGTGAGGTGTCATGAAGACATTCACAGGAAGATTTTCCAGACACCTTTTCGGAACCCAGATCTTCTTCATAGGCGGTCCTTTCCTGCAGTTAGTACCAATATACCTGCAAACACTTCACCATTCTGATTCTTAAACAGTACATAGTTTGCATCAAAGGATTCATCAATGACAATGGGGTTAGCACAAGTGAAGCCAGATAAATTGGATGGATCTGCTGAAGGTTCCTTTGCAGCAACCCACTTGGTTTTGGGGTACTGCTCAGGTTTCCAGTAAGAGCCATCTGCATTTATTTTCCTTACGATACCAACACCCTCTTTCCTAGGGTTTTGGTTCAGAATCTGCTTCTTGAGGACATCACATAATGTCTGATGCCCTTTAAGACTTTTGTACATCCCTGTTTCAAGCAATGTCTTCAACCTAGCATTCTCATCAGCAATAGCGGTGGTATCCTCAGCAGGGGGGTTAGTTACCACATCAACAGTTGAAGATATTGCAACAGCAGTAGAAGTGGAACATTCAGCAACAGAATTAACATTATCACGCTCAATGCATTTAAGACATGGTGGTTCAAATCCATCCTGAGCAGAACTGATCTGTTTGGCGCGAAGTGACTCGTTTTCCTTTTGAAGATCTTCATGAGCCGCTCTCAATTTCTCAAGATCTTGCTTCCTTTGAAGATAATCATAGGAAAGCTTTTCATGAGCTGTTGAGAGAGTATCATGACGACTTTCAAGTTCCTGATACTTAACGTGAAGATTTTTTATGTCTTCAATTAAGGATTCGGACCGAGTCATTTCAGCACCCAACAGATCATCACTTCTGTCTAAACGTTTTTGAATATGTTCCATAGCTTTCTGTTGTTCAGTTGCAATTTTAGCAAGTGTTTTGTAGCTGGGTTTTGAACCACAATCAGAGTCATCGTCACTAGATGTTTGATAGTGAGTAGTGCGTGTGTTTACCTTGGCACCACATGCCATGAAGCAGTAGGTAGGAGTGGAGTAGTCCTTGTCATTTGCATTAGTGTCAGTGATGAAGTCATTTTCTTCAGTGTTGAAGATGGACTTGGCGACGTATGTTGTAGCCAGACTTGCAATGCCTGAATCAGACTCCTCCTCAGAATCCACCTTTGCCTCCTCAGAACTGGACTCCTCCTCTGAATCCATTTCCTTGCCAACAAATCGCACGTGCCTTGCCAGATGAGCTCTTCTTGTGTGATGAAGACTTTGAGGAAGACTTGGAAGAAGACTTTGAGTATTTCTTCTTCTTCTTGTCGTTAGTGTCATATTCCTTGCTCTTCTTCTTCTTTCTGTTCTCATTGTCCCACTGTGGACACTCAGAGATGAAGTGTCCAGTTTTCTTGCACTTGTGGCATGTTTTCTTCTTGTAGTCATGAGCAGAAGCTTCATCATTCCTTGAGCTTGATCGTGAGGACTTTCTGAAGCCTTTCTTCTTGGTGAATTTTTGGAACTTCTTCACAAGCATTGCAAATTCCCTTCCAATGTCTTCAGGATCATCAGAACTGATGTCAGACTCTTCTTCAGATGAGGAAACAACTTTTGCCTTCAAGGCACGAGTTCGCCCATAGTTTGGACCGTAGATATCACTTTTCTCAGAAAGCTGAAACTCATGTGTGTTGAGCCTCTCAAGTATGTCAGACGGATCGAGTGTCTTGAAATCAGGACGTTCTTGTATCATCATGGCTAGGATGTCAAACAAACTATCAAGTGATCTCAGCAGCGTCTTGACGACTTCATGTTTGGTGATCTCAGTGGCGCCGAGGGCTTGAAGCTGATTTGTGATGTCAGTGAGTCGGTCAAATGTGTGTCGGACATTCTAATTGTCATTTTGCTTGAAGCAGTTGAAGAGGTTATGAAGGACACTGATTCTCTGATCTCTCTGGGTTGAGATGCCTTCATTGACCTTGGAGAGCCAGTCCCAGACCAGCTTGGATGTCTTCAAAGCACTCACACGGCCATACTGTCCTTTGGTCAGATGACCACAGATGATATTCTTGGCAGTAGAGTCCAGTTGAGTGAATTTCTTGACATCAGCAGCAGTGACACCTTCTCCAGCCTTGGGAACGCCGTTCTCGACGACATACCATAGGTCGACGTCAATGGCTTCAAGATGCATGCGCATCTTATTCTTCTAGTAGGGATATTCAGTTCCATCGAAGACGGGGCACGCAGCGGAGACTTTAATTATCCCTGCGGTCGACATAGCTAAAACTCCAGGTGGTTAAACCGAATCACACAGAACAAGGGAGCACCTTGCTCTGATAGCAATTGAAAGTGCGTTATATCGACTAGAGGGGGGGTGAATAGGCATTTTTTATGAAAGTCTTCAAAACATGGAAGTTATGAAGACAAACAGTAGAGATATGCCTATTACTATGCAGCGGAAGGTAGATTACACTAGGCAAGCCATGGTCAAGTATTCAATAGAGTGAGAGCACAGTGACAAACAGCTGCAGTGTAATGAGGATCAGGTAGGAAGATATTGTGAAGCCAAACAGATCATACATTCACGTTGTGAAGACAAAAGATAGAGCAAACATGCAATGACTTCACAATGAGTAACAGTAAGTAAAAAGGAAGTGAAGATGAAACCAGTGACTCGTTGAAGACAATGATTTGTTGGACCAGTTCCAGTTGCTGTGACATCTGTATGTCTGGTTGGAGCGGCTAGGTATTTAAACCTTAGGACACACAGTCCCGGACACACAGTCCTGAACACGCAGCTCAGGACACCCAGTCCTCACCGTATTCTCCTTGAGCTAAGGTCACACAGACCTCGCCCAATCACTCTGGTAAGTCTTCAAGGTAGACTCCCAAACCTTCATAGACTTTGTTCACCGGCAATCCACAATGTCTCTTGGATGCTCAGAACGCGACGCCTAACCGGCTGGAGGATGCACAGTCCTCAAGTGTAATAAGTCTTCAGATCACTCAGACAAGAAGACTTAAGTGATGCCCAATTCTCTCTGGCTCTGGGTGGTTAGGGCTTTATCCTCGCTAGGTATTCTCTCTCTCTCTCTCTCTCTCAAAGGCTTCGAGGTGGGTTGCTCTCAAATGACAAAAGCCGTGCACTGAATCTGAGCAGCCAACCGTTTATGGTTGTAGGGGGTGGACTATTTATAACCACTAGGCAACCCAACCTGATTTTTCCGAAATGACCCTGGGTCACTAAGGAACTGACACGTGTTCCAACGGTCAGATTTCAAACCCACACGGCAACTTTACTTGGGCTACAAGCAAAGCTGACTTGTCCGACTCTGGACAAGATTTGCTCTCATAGTCTTCACTTGAAGACATAGGTTTTTAATTAGGCATCACTTCAGTCGTTCTGATTGGTTCTCTTGGACCCCACTTAACAGTACGGTGGTTCCTATGACTCAACACAAATGAAAGAGAACTACAAAAGATCTAAGTCTTCGAGTTCCATAGGCTTCACGTGGTGTCTTCTCTTGTCATAGTCTTCAATGTGAATATCTTCATATACCACCATTGACTTCAATGTCTTCGTACATTTTTAGGGGTCATCTCTGGTAGGAAAACCGAATCAATGAGGGACTTCTACTTGTGTTATCCTGCAATTCTCACAAACACATTAGTCCCTCAACTAGGTTTGTCGTCAATACTCCAAAACCAACTAGGGGTGGCACTAGATGCACTTAAAAAGTGTAGTCCCAATGACTTCTTGTTCTGCTTCGCCGAATTATGGGCAAACTGGAAGTTGCGCTTGAACAGATTGTCGTCACGACACCATAGCAGTGACGATGGGTCAGCATCCGCAGGCTGTGGTCCACGGACCATGCAGGCATAGAGGCCTTGTTCAATGGATTCATCTCTGGACCTGGGTTGAAGGGTTCTGTATAGGATGTCTCCACATGGTCGCTTGATGGCATTCTTCTCAGCATATTCCTTTGACACAAACCGGTACTTGAACCACTGTTCTGCCCAATATCGTCGAATCCATTGGATTCGTGTCTTCCGCTGGTTGTAATCCTCTTCTGGATCTGTATTGTACAGTTCTGAGAGGTCATCGGGCAGATCTCTTGATGTTTCACCTCGACGCTTTCTGCCACCCTTCCTTGCTGATTTCTCTGCAGCCATGAACTTTAAACTGAATGGCTTCAATACGTTCAAAGGCTTCAAGGGCTTTCGCTTGCTGGACAAAGAGGAACTGGCTTCGGGAGAATTTATATGATGCTGTAAGAATTCTACAAATGAATGTAGACTATGAGAACCAAGGGATTCTCCCACGGACATGTACCTATGACAGCATTAAGGTCCGAGGGAAGGGGAAGAGGTCATATGCATTCTCAGAAGATTTTGAAGATAAATCAGTTTAGAAGACATTGACCTCATCGTGCGAAGACATTCACTCATAGATAAAGAGTTGGTTCCAGATTTATACGAATCCATGGATCAATACAAGTGAGGAATCTAACTACTTTGTGAAGCATAAGTGAACATACTAGGCATATTATGAGATGCAGTATGAAATAGATCCAACTTGTGTGAATAGAAACTTCTTGTGGCAGAAAGTGATGAATCTGTAGGATCAAAGGGGCCGTAAAAGGAAGTTTTATTTACCACACGAAGAACTGCTAGACGGAGTGGAAGAGGAGGCCGAGCAGTTCGATCGTCTGTGTCCTAACTTGGCGACGGAGGACACCTACGGCGACGACGGAGAAGACGATGTCCGCGGCCGGCGTGAAGATGGTGTCGGAGAGGTTGCGGCAGCTAAGCGCTTCGTCGCCGGCGTCGTCGAGGGCTAGCGGTGGCGCTAGGGTTCGTGCGAGAGTGGAAGAAAGGATACTGACTGTGGTGAGACGTGTATTTATAGGGACAGGGACGGCACGGTGTTATTACACAGGTGCCCTTGGCGATTCACATCTGAAGGACACGTGGCCATCATGCAACATATCGGAGGTTGTTCCATGTTCCCACGCACGCCTGGATTGTCGGGTGGTCGTTCCCACTTCTCCGGGTTTCAGGTGAAGGAATTAGCATTGAAAGCGGACTTAATGTTTGTCTCTGTATCTTCTGCTGACAAGGACGCAGAGAAGACATTCAACAGTTTCAAGAGAATGCATATGATTTGGAGAGATAGAGTTTGAGATATAAAGCATAGAGAGGTTAGAGTCCGATCACATTCACTTAGTTCAAAAGTTTCAACAAGAAGACATAGCTATAAGTGAATACTGTAGAGGACAGAACACTAGTATATGTATATATATGTGAGAAAGACAACCAAACCAACATAGTGAGGATAATCATGAAGACAATTTGAGAATGAAGACAAGAAAAATGTGAAGACATAGCAAATGTAATGCCATGGGCAAAACACTTCAAACAGAAGAATTTGGTGGTGGCGTTACCCACCGTATAGGAAGTATTAGACCCAGACACGGTGCACAATTATCATGGCGCTCCAAAGTCAAATTCCACATTAATGTATTCACACTTAGAATGTATGTCTTCATTGATTGAAGATATACTTTACTTCGTGTGTTGCACATCTAAGTCATCAATATGCATAAGTGTTAGGATGTGTGCCTGATCACAGGACATTTGAGGATTCCAAGATATTTAGCTCACACTGTAACTTGCAAAATCTCTTCTCATCCAAGGGCTTGGTGAAGATATCTGCCAATTGCTCTTCAGTTTTGACGTGTATGATATCAATATCTTCCTTCACAACATGATTTCTGAGAAAGTGATGACGAATTTCAATGTGCTTTGTCTTTGAGTGCTGAACTGGGTTGTTGGCAATCTTGATGGCGCTTTCGTTGTCGCAGTAGAGTGGCACTTGCTTCAGATGAATGCCATAGTCTTTGAGTGTTTGCTTCATCCACAAAAGCTGAGCGCAGCAAGATCCATCAGCAATGTATTCAGATTCAGCAGTGGAGAGACATACACAGTTCTGCTTCTTTGAAGACCAACATACAAGTGATCGTCCCAGAAAATGACATGTGCCTGATGTAGACTTGCGATCCACCTTGTCACTAGCATAATCAACATCCGGGAATCCAACCAGATCAAACTCTGAGCCCTTTGGATACCATAATCCTAGAGTTGGGGTGTAAGCCAAATATCGAAGAATTCGCTTCACAGCTAAGTGATGCGATTCCTTTGGTGCCGCTTGGAATCGAGCACACATGCAAACACTAAGCATAATATCTAGCCTAGATGCACATAGATAAAGTAAAGAACTAATCATGGAGCGGTATACCTTTTGATCGAACTCTTTACCATTGTCGTCGGGACCCAGATGATGTTTGGCTGGCATTGGCGTCGTGAAGCCTTTGCAGTATTGCATACCAAACTTCTTCAGGCAATCTTTGAGATACTTCTCTTGAGATATAATGATGTCGTTGCGTTGCTGACGTATTTGAAGACCAAGGAAGAACTTCAGCTCACCCATCATGGACATCTGATATTGCTCTTTCATCATATATCCAAACTCTTCACTTTATTTCTGATTGGTGCAGCCGAAGATAATGTCATCCACATATATTTGGCACACGAACAGTTCACCACCGTATGTCTTCGTGAAGAGAGTGGGGTCGAGGGAACCAGATTTGAAGCCTTTGCTCTCCAGGAAGTCTTTGAGTGTGTCATACCAAGCCTGAGGAGCTTGTTTGAGGCCATATAGTGCCTTGTTGAGCTTGTACACCATGTCAGGATGTTTTGGATCTTCAAAGCCACGCGGTTGTGCAACAGACACTTCTTCTTCAATCTTGCCATTGAGAAAAGCGCTCTTCACATCCATTTGATATAGAAGTATGTTATGATGATTTGCATAGGCCAGCAGTATGCGTATGGCTTCAAGTCTAGCCACAGGAGCAAATGTTTCATCGAAGTCAATCCCTTCAACTTGAGTGTATCCTTGAGCAACGAGACGAGCTTTGTTTCTGACAACTTGACCATGCTCATCTTGCTTGTTGCGATATATCCATTTGGTGCCTATTATATTGTGCTTGCGAGGATCAGGACGCTTAACCAGTTCCCATACATTATTCAGCTCAAACTGTTGAAGCTCTTCTTGCATAGCTTGAATCCATTCAGGTTCCATGAAGGCTTCTTCAACTTTCTTGGGTTCTGTTATTGAGACGAATGCGAAGTGCCCACAGAAATTTGCTAGCTGTGTTGCCCTTGAACGAGTGAGTGGACCTGGTGCATTGATGCTATCAATTATTCTCTCAATCTGCACTTCAATTGCAACACGAGGATGTACAGGACGAAGATTTTGCTCTTGCTGATCATTGTCATTGTTAGAGGGATTGTCTTCAGGCTGAGCATTGTCTTCAGGTTGATCGGTGCGGAGATGATAAGTTCCTCTTCAGGTTGAGCTTCAGAAGATATGATTTCTCTAGTTCCGATAAGTTTGATTGATTCACTAGATGGAACTTCATCTAGCACATTTGGCAGGTGCTCTCTTTGTGAGCCGTTAGTCTCATCGAACCGCACATCCACTGTTTCAACCACTTTATAATGAAAGAGATTGAAGACTCTGTAGGAGTGCGAATCCTTTCCATATCCAAGCATAAAACCCTCATGTGCTTTTGGTGCAAATTTTGAAGTATGATGTGGATCCTTGATCCAGCACCTGGCGCCAAATACTCTGAAGTACTTGACATTTGGCTTCTTGCCAGTAAGGAGCTCATAGGATGTCTTGTTCAGAAGCTTGTGAAGATAAGCATGGTTGATGATATGGCATGCAGTGTCAATGGCTTCAGGCCAGAATTTTCTTGGAGTCTTGTATTCATCAAGCATCGTCCGAGCCATCTCAATAAGTGTTCTGTTCTTGCGTTCGACGACGCCATTCTGCTGTGGCGTGTACGGAGCTAAGAATTCATGTGTGATTCCCAAAGTATCAAGATATGTATCCAGGCCAGTGTTCTTGAATTCAGTGCCATTGTCACTTCTGATGTGCTTTATCTTGGCGCCATAGTTGTTCATTGCTCGATTGGCGAAGCGTCTGAAGACATCCTGCACTTCAGTCTTGTAGAGGATTATATGCACCTAAGTATATCTTGAATAATCATCAACAATAACAAAGCCATAGAGACAAGCAGTAGTAGTAAGAGTTGAGTAATGAGTGGGACCGAAAAGATCCATGTGGAGCAGTTCGAAGGGTTGAGTCGTTGTCATGATTGTCTTTGAGGGATGCTTGGCCCTCGTCATCTTTCCTGCTTCACAGGCACCGCATAAGTGATCCTTCTTGAACTTGACGCCCTCGATGCCTATGACATGCTTATTCCTTGCAAGGGTGTGGAGGTTCCTCATGCCAGCATTCCCTAGCCTTCGATGCCAGAGCCAGCATTCAGAAGCTTTTGCTAGAAGACATACTGCAAGTTGTGGTCCTGCTGAGAAATCTACCACGTACAAATC
Organism: Triticum dicoccoides; assembly: GCF_002162155.2. Taxonomy (NCBI): domain Eukaryota; kingdom Viridiplantae; phylum Streptophyta; class Magnoliopsida; order Poales; family Poaceae; genus Triticum; species Triticum dicoccoides. The sequence continues at coordinate 603,025,152 of NC_041386.1, read as the reverse complement.
ATCTTTCCGATACCCTTCAAACACTAGAGACTTGTCAGATTCCATTAGTACAAGGGAACGATATTTTCCAAACATCACAATCATGTTTAAATCGCAAAGCATTGAGACAGACATTAAGTTGAAACCAAGGGATTCAACAAGCATGACTTTATCCATGTGTTGATCCCTTGAGATTGCAACTCTACCTGGACCCAATACCTTACTTTTACCAGTGTCAGCGAATGTGATGTGGCTCTTGTCGGATGGACGTAAGGTTGAGTCCATAAGAAGGCTTCTTTTGTCGGTCAAGTGATTTGTACACCCACTGTCAATAATCCATTCTGAAGATGCTGGTGTCGTACCCTACAGTGCAGTTAGGGGGATAGGCTTCACGAAGAGAATTGTGAAGCAAAAACATTTGACGAACCAGTGGATTATTGAAGCTTAGATCGAGATTAGGACTGATAGGGCAAGTAGCAAGCGACTCAGGAACAAAGTACATAATAAGACCATTTGGGCATTTGATCTTGCACCCTACAAGATGTGTAAGGTCCCCAGCAATAGCATCAGCCAATTTTGGTTTTCGTCTGGAGACCTTTCCCTGCAAAAGAGAGTTAAGCTTTCTTAGCCACCCACATCTTCAAGGGTGGCTTCGAAGCACTGAGTCTAAGTGCAGCATCTGAGAACTTTGGCTTTGGAGCCCTAGCAAAAAGTCTTGCAGGTGGACAATAGTACTCATAAGAATAAGCAGAATAGTTCTTGGTCTTATGAACATGGTGGTTTGATGAACCGTTCTCATATTCATAGGCCCGAGTATGGCTTCCCTGCAAAACATTTGCATTAGTGCGACTCAGGTGAGTCCTCTGTCTATATGAAGCCTTTGCGCTGTATAAAGCCTGTGGTCTGGGATTTGACTTCGTCACTTGTGGTGTCATGACGACATTCACAGGAAGATTCTCCAAACACCTTTTCGGCACCCAGACCTTCTTCATAGGCGGCCCATTCCTGCAGTTAGTACCAATATACCTGGCAAACACTTCACCATTCTGATTCTTAAACAGTTTATAGTTTGCATCAAAGGATTCATCAATAATAATGGGATTAGCACAAGTGAATCCAGATAGGGTGGATGGATCCGCTGAAGGTTCCTTTGCCGCAACCCATGTGGTTTTGGGGTACTGCTCAGGTTTCCAATAAGAGCCATCAGCATTCATTTTCCTTTCGAACCCAACACCCTCTTTCCTAGGGTTTCGGTTCAGGATCTGTCTTTTGAGGACATCACATAGTGTCTGATGCCCTTTGAGACTTTTGTACATCCCTGTTTCAAGCAATGTCTTCAGCCTAGCATTCTCATCAGCAATAGTAGTGGTATCCTCAGCAGAGGGGTTAGTTACCACATCAACAATTTAAGATATTGCAATAGAAGCAGCAGTAGAACATTCATCAGCAGAAGTAGCGTTATCACGCTCAATGCATTTAAGACATGGTGGTTCAAATCCTTCCTGAGCTGAACTGATCTGTTTGGCACGAAGTGACTCATTTTCCTTTTGAAGATCTTCATGAGCCGCTCTCAATTTCTCAAGATCTTGCTTCCTTTGAAGATAATCATAGGAAAGCCTTTCATGAGTTGTTGAGAGCGTTTCATGACGACTTTCAAGTTCCTCATACTTAACGTGAAGATTTTTTATGTCTTCAATTAAGGACTAAGATCGAGTCATTTCAGCGTCTAACAGATCATCGCTTTTGTCTAACAGTTTTTGAATGTGTTCCATAGCTTTCTGTTGTTCAGTTGCAATTTTAGCAAGTGTTTTGTAGATGGGTTTGGAACCGCAATCAGAGTCATCATCATTAGATGTTTGATAGTGAGTTGTGCGTGTGTTTACCTTGGCACCACGTGCCATGAAGCAGTAGGAAGGAGCGGAGTAGTCCTTGCCATTTGCATCCGTGTCGGTGATGAAGTCATTGTCTTCAGTGTTGAAGATGGACTTGGCAACGTATGCTGTGGCTAGACTCACAACGCCAGAATCGGACTCCTCCTCAGACTCCACCCCCGCCTCCTCAGAAGCGGACTCCTCCTCAGAATCCATTTCCTTGCGAACAAACGCACGTGCCTTGCCAGATGAGCTCTTCTTGTGTGATGAAGACTTTGAGGAAGACTTGGATGAAGACTTTGAGTATTTCTTCTTCTTCTTGTCATCAGAGTCATACTCCTTGATATTCTTCTTCTTCTTGTTCTCATTGTCCCACTTTGCACACTCAGAGATGTAGTGGCTAGGTTTCTTGCACTTGTGACATGTTCTCTTCTTGTAGTCATGAGAAGAAGCTTCATAATTCCTTGAGCTTGATCGTGAAGACTTTATGAAGCCTTTCTTCTTGGTGAATTTTTGGAACTTCTTCACAAGCATAGCAAGCTCCTTTCCAATGTCTTCAGGATCATCAGAACTGCTTTCAGATTCTTCTTCAGATGAGGAGACAGCTTTTGCCTTCAAGGCACGAGTTCGCCCATAGTTGGGACCGTAGATATCTCTTTTCTCAGAAAGCTGAAACTCGTGTGTGTTGAGCCTCTCAAGTATGTCAGACGGATTGAGTGTCTTGAAATCAGGTCATTCTTGAATCATCAGGGCTAGGGTGTCAAACGAACTGTCAAGTGATCTCAGGAGTGTCTTGACAACTTCATGCTTGTGATCTCAGTAGCGCCGAGGGCTTGAAACTCATTTGTGATGTCAGTGAGTCGATCAAACATGAGCTGGACATTTTCATTGTCATTTGTCTTGAAGCGGTCGAAGAGGTTGCGAAGGACACTGATTCTCTGATCTCTCTGGGTTGAGACGCCTTCATTTACCTTGGAGAGCCAGTCCCAGACTAGCTTAGATTTTTCCAAAGCACTCACGCGGCCATACTGTCCTTTGGTCAGATGACCACAGATAATATTCTTGGCAGTAGAGTCCAGTTGAACGAACTTCTTGACATCAGCAGCAGTGACACCTTCTCCAGCCTTGGGAACGTCGTTCTTGACGACATACCATAGGTCGACATCAATGGCTTCAAGATGCATGCGCATCTTATTCTTCTAGTAGGGATATTCAGTTCCATCAAAGACGGGGCACGCAGTGGAGACTTTAATTATCCCTGCAGTCGACATAGCTAAAACTCCAGGTGGTTAAACCGAATCACACAGAACAAGGGAGTACCTTGCTCTGATACCAATTAAAAGTGTTAGTGATTGACTAGAGGGGGGTGAATAGGCGATTTTTATGAAAGTCATCAAATCATGTAAGTTTCGAAGACAAACAATATAAATAAACCTATTACCATGCAGCGGAAGGTAGACTACACTAGGCAAACCATAGTCACGTATTCAATGAAGTGAAAGCACAATAACTAATGGCAGCTAGGCAGTAAGGATCAGGTAGGAAGATATTGTGAAGCCAATCAGAACAAGCAGTCACTCAGTGAAGACAGAAGATAATGCAATCATACAATGACTTCACTAGGACCAACAGTAAGTAAAGGGAAGGGAAGAATGAAACTAGTGACTCGTTGAAGACAATGATTTGTTGGACCAGTTCCAGTTGCTGTGACAACTGTACGTCTGGTTAGGGAGGCTGAGATTCAACTCAGAAGACCTCGTCTTCACCTTATTCCCCTTGAGTTAAGGACACCCAGTCCTCGCCCAATCACTCTGGTAAGTCTTCAAGGTAGACTTCCAAACCTTCACAGACTTCGTTCACCGGTGATCCACAATGACTCTTGGATGCTCAGAACGCAACGCCTAACCAGCTGGAGGATTCACAGTCCTCAAGTGTAATAAGTCTTCAGATCACACAGACAGGAAGAATTAAGTGATGCCTAACACTCTTTGGCTCTGGATGTTTAGGGCTTTATCCTCGCAATGAATTCTCTCTTAAAGGCTACGAGGTGGGTTGCTCTCAAACGACAAAAGCCGTACTTTAGCTCTGAGCAGCCAACCGTTTATGGTTGTAGGGGGTGGGCTATTTATAGCCACTAGGCAACCCGACCTGATTTGTCCGAAATGACCCTGGGTCACTAAGGAACTGACACGTGTTCCAACGATCAGATTTCAAACACACACGGCAAGTTTACTTGGGCTACAAGCAAAGCTGACTTGTCCAACTCTGGACAAGATTCACTCTCATAGTCTTCACTCGAAGACATAAGATTTTGGTTAAGCATCACTTCAGTCATTCTGACTGGTTCTCTTGGACCCTACTTAACAGTACGGTGGTTCCTATGACTCAACAAAGAAGAAAAAGATCTACGAAAGATCTAAGTCTTCCTGCTCCATAGTCTTCATGCGATGTCTTCTCTTTTCATAGTCTTCAATGTGAATGTCTTCACATACCACGTTTGACTTCAATGTCTTCATACATTTTTAGGGGTCATCTCTGGTAGGAAAACCGAATCAATGAGGGACTTCTACCTATGTTATCCTGCAATTCTCACAAACACATTAGTCCCTCAACTAGGTTTGTCGTCAATACTCCAAAACCAACTAGGGGTGGCACTAGATGCACTTACGGAACCATGCACGTGCAGTTAACTAAACACCACAAGAAATGAACCAAACATTAACTGAGCACCACATTGCACAATATAACATACTCCTAATAGAAGATCAAACAGTTAACCAAACCAAGAATGCTCAACAACTTGGAAATATATCAATTTTATTTGTTTCTCATGTATTTAGTACTGCCAAATTCGATTTATTTCTCACATGGTATAAAATAACAGAATGCAGCCACAACAATTGAACATCGCATTGCAGAATTGAACCATGTAGTTAAGTAAACACAACAACAAATGAACCAAATGTTAACTGAGCACCACATTGCATAATATAACATATTCCCAATAGAAGATAAGACAGTTAACCAAACCAAGCACGCTTAACAAATTGGAAATATAGCAATTGTATTTGTTTCTCATGTATTTAGTACAGACAAATTCGATTTATTTCTCAGATGGTATACAATAATAGAATGCAACCACAACAATTGAACATCGCATTGCAGAATTGAACCAAACAGTTAACTAAACACCACAACAAATGAACCAAACGTTAACTGAGCACCACATTGCACAATATAACATACTCCTAATAGAAGATCAGACAGTTAACTAAACCCATCATGCTTAACAACTTGGAAATATAGCACTTGTACTAGTTTCTCATGTATTTAGTACGGCCAAATTCGATTTATTTCTCACATGGTATAAAATAACAGAATGCACCCACAACAATTGAACATCGCATTGCAGAATTGAACCAAACAGTTTAACCACATGTTAACTGAGCACCACATTGCATAATATAACATACTCCTAATAGAAGATCAGACAGTTAACCAAACCAAGCACGCTTGACAACTTGGAAAATTGCACCCCGAAGAATTGAACATCACATTTGCAGAATTGAACCAAACAATTAACTGAACAACACATTGCACGACATATATAACATATACTCTAGAGCAGAAGATTGCATGGTAAAAGTAGATAGCACAATTCACTAGAATTTATTAAGGAAAGGCAGTAGTTAGCAAACTGAACATGGGTCCTTATAGTGAGCTAATAAGACAAGCTACTCCTCATTGTCAGAGGTGTCACGCTTGCGCCGGCGCTCGAGGCATGTGGGATGTGGAAGGAGGAGGAGGATGGGGATCGGGTGTGGATTACCTGCCTGGATAGGGCGAGGCCGAGTAGCGTGAAGGAGGATGGCCGACGAGGAGGCGGCGCTGCAAGCAAGGAATGAAGGTTTCAACATGGAAAGGAAGGCAGAAATAGGGGAAATGTGGCTTTTGGTAAGGGAGAGGGGGCGGGGAGGTAGATATTTCCGTGGAAGCCGAAAATTTGGAATTGCTTCAGCGAAAAAACTGGCGCGCAAAGTGTCATCAGACACGGTCCCTTATTCAGAGCGGGCTGTGGACTGTAGCCGTTGCACCTTCTTGCATAAGCCGTATGCGCACTATAATCCAACGGTGCTCCAAGATATTTTGTCCCGCATCTCACACGGTTGGTGATAATAAACTGTGTGGGATCTACTTGATTTTTCATCTTGATTTGTATTACATAATGGGGTCACAACGGCAATGGATGGTTTTTGAATTGCTAGACCTTTTATCTGCAGTGAACATACAACTATATGTGTGTCGTAAAAAAGTTGGAACTATTTAGGGTTCGTTTGGAAATTTTATACATTAAATTGGTTTTCTAGCCATTTTAGGCGCACAATTAAAAATTATACTACATGCACATGGTCCGGTGCACCAACATGTGTTGTAAAATCATATATGTGTCCATGTGTTTATGCTTATGTCCCATGTAAGAAATGGGGACAAATTTCGAACACCACAGCACCGTGGCTCTCCGGCAAATGTTGAGGTACTTGCTTTTGTAATTCTAGTAAATCCAAAACCCGTCTGAAATTCATGAACCTTGGCATGCTATCCTGGAATGGCATCAACATGTTGGGGTACAAAATATTGTACCATTTGGGGCAGGTTGTGGTATAAGCTCCTCACAAACCAGAGCTTCTCGCAAGAAAGCCTCATGGTTCCATTAGGAAAACGTGTCACCTTTGTGGACAAAACGATATTCGTTGCCTCTTCTTCATTTATATTTTTTTCCTGGTGTCAACATAGAACAACAGGAGAGTCGTGTTAAATTTTGGATTTTTTCGGGGATCGTTTGGACATTTTTATACGTTAACTGAGTTTTCTAGGCATTTATGTGCATAATTCAAAATTGAACTACATGCACGTGCTCCGTCCATAATAACGGGTTGCAAAATCAAACGTTTGTCCTTGGTTGCATGCTTAGGTCCCATGCAATAAATGGGAAGGAATGTCAAACACCCTGCCACAGAGTCACAAGGCAAGGATACTGAAAATTTGGATCAAGGGTGAGCCGATATTTTTGAGATTGTGAGGGATGCAGAGGCGGGAGTAAAATGCCAGGGCTACTGAAAATTTGAATCAAGTTACTGAAGCAGAGCGGGAGTAACCGACATCACACACGGTCCACACATACTAATCGCGCTCTATCAATCATTAAAACCTTCCAGGCGGTAGATATTTTCGAGATTACTAGGCAGTAATATTTTCGACATTGCAAGGGATGCAGAGGCGGGAGTATTTGGGGAGCGAGCTACTGTGGTTTACACGCCGGCTTTGGACTGTAGCCGATGCACCTTCTCGCATAAGCCATAGGCGTACTATACACCAACGGTGCTCCAGGATATTTTGTACTACATCTCACATGGTTGATGATAATAAACTACGTCGGATCTACTTGATTTATAATGTTGATTTGAACTACATAATGGGGTCACAGTGGCAATGGACGGTGTTTGAATTGCTAGACCTTTTATCTACAGTGAACATGCAACTAAATGTGTGTCGTAAAAGAATTGGAATTATTCAGGGTTCGTTTGGACATTTTATACTTTAAACTGGTTTTCTAGCCATTTCAGGTGCACAATTCAAAATTAAACTACATGCACATGCTCCGGTGCATATAAATTGGTTGAAAAGTCAAATCTGTGTCCTTGGGTGCATGCTTAGGTCCCATGCAAGAAATGAGAATGAATTTCTAACACTAGGGCACTCTTGATTGACGGCAGAATGTTGAGATACCTAGTTTTAAAATTCTAGTAAATCCAGAAATCGTCTCAAATTCATGGAACTTGGTATGATATCATGGAGTGGCATCAATATGCCGTGGTAAAAAAGTTGCCCCATTTGGGGCAGGTCTGGGTATAAGCTTCTCACAAACCAGAGCTTCTCACAACAAGCCTGATGGTTTCGGTATGGAACGTGCCACCTTTGGGGACGAAACGATATCTAGTGTCAACATAGAACAACATGAGTGTTGTGTTAAGTTTTGAATTTTTTGTGGTTCGTTTGGACATTTTTATATATTAACTAGGTTTTCTAGGCATTTTATGTGCATAATTCAAATTTGAAATACAAGCACATGCTCCAGTGCATATAAATTTGTTGAAAAATCAAATTTGTGTCCGGTGCATGCTTATGTCCCATTCAAGAAATGAGAATGGATTTCAAACACCAGGGCACTGTTGATTGCCGGCAAAACATTGAGATACCTGGTTTTTAAATTCTAGTAAATCCAAAACTCGTCTGTAATTCATGAAACTTGGCATGGTATCATGGAGCGGTATCAACATGCAGTTGTAGAAAATTTGTCCCATTTGGGGTAGGTTTGGGTATAAGCTTCTCACAAACCAGAGCTTCTTACCACAAGCGTGATGGTTTCGGTACGGAACATGCCACCTTTGGGGACAAAATGATATCCATTGCCTCTTATTGCTTTCAAAAATTTTCTAGTGCCAACTTAGAACAACAGGAGTTTTGTGTTAAGTTTTGGAATTTTTCGGGGTTCATTTGGACATTTTTATACATTAACTAGGTTTTCTAGGCATTTTATGTGCATAATTCAAATTTGAAATACATGCACATGCTCCATTGCATATAAATTGGTTGAAAAATCAAATTTGTGTCCTTGGGTGCATGCTTAGGTCCCATGCAAGAAATGGGAATGAATTTCAAACACCTTGCCACCGTCACTCGTCCACAAACATTGCGATACCTAGTGTTTAAATTCTAGTAAATCCAAAACTCGTCTGAGATTCATGAAACTTGGGATGGTATCATGGAGCGGCAACAACATGCCGTGGTAAAAAAATTGTCCCATTTGGGGCAGGTTTGGATATAAGGTTCTCACAAACCAGAGCTTCTCACAACAAGCCTAATGGTTTCGGTACGGAACGTGCCACCTTTGGGGACGAAATGATATCCGTTGCCTCTTATTGCTTTCAAACACTTTCTAGTGCCAATATAGAACAACAGGAGTGTTGTGTTAAGTTTTGCAATTTTTCGGGGTTCGTTTGAACCTTTTTATACATTAACTGGGTTTTATAGGCATTTTATGTGCATAATTCAAATTTGAAATACATGCACATGCTCCGGTGCATATAAATTAGTTGAAAAATGAAATATGTGTCCTTGGGTGCATGCTTAGGTCCCATGCAAGAAATGGGAATGAATTTCAAACACCAGGGGACTGTTGATTGCCTGCAAAACATTGAGATACCTCGCTTTTAAATTCTAGTAAACCCAAAACTCGTCTAAAATTCATGAAACTTGGCATGCTATCATGGAATGGCACCCAACATGTTGTGGCATTTTTCATGTCCATTTTGAGAGAAGGCGCACTCGAATAACAACTAACAAAGGCATTTTGAAAAAATAGCTGCCACTTTAATATCTCAAACGTTTGTATAATTCAAACCGTGTGCATTCTGTTAACCATTCACGTCACCCCACGTGTCTTGGTTTTAATGGCTATAGGAGGTGCCGTGCGGACAGCTGCTTGACTAAACGGGAGGCGTGCGAACACAGTCCGGTGCGCAGGCTCACTGGGAAGCATGCAAGCTGCTCAACACAGGATTTGTGCATCTCTTCAACGCAAATGGGTCAGATTACGGTATGCAAATTAAAGAAAGACTTCGGCGCTAAGCCAAAAGACACTACGATTTGTCAAAATATGCAGCTAAAAATTAATAGCACTATCTATTTTTGCAACTAAAATTCAGTTATTAAGCATAGATTACATTCATAGAGATTAAGCAGTCGTTCTCAACGGGAAGCAAGACAGCCTTGGACCGCCGCCCGCCTTGCTCCCACTAGTCTGTATTAGTGCCGCGGCCGAGCGGCCGCACCCCCCATCCTCACCCACACACAATCCTCTCTCTCCACCCGCATCCTCGACGCTGCTCTGAGTCCTCAAAGCCATCAGTGTATGAGGATGCCGCCGAAGCACCCCATCGAAGGGAGTGGCGATGTCGGGGTTCCTGAAGCACCGGAGCACGACGTGAATATGGAGATAGAGGTTTCCGTCGCCAATGACGAGGTGGAGAACGAGGCTGCCAACAAGTGGAGGCGGGTCAAGAATAACCGCAAGCGACTCCAGCAGGCCTAGACTTCATCAACAACTTACCCGATGATATGTTGATAGTCATCATATCCCTCCTCCCAATCAAATATCGGGCGAGGACAGCCGCCCATTCCCGGTGGTGGTGCCCCCTATGGCTCCTCACCATTGTCAACCTCCTCGACGCCCACGAGCTCTACTATGGCTATCGCCAAAGCTTGGACACGTTCTCCGAGATCCTCGACAATCACCATGGCCCAATCAAAGGCCTTATCACAAGCAAGTTCCATTCCAATGTCAAGGACTGAGCCAAGCTTGACGAGTGGTTCTGATCCCCCACCATAGATCAGCTCGAGAAGCTCAGTTTTAATGATGGGAATATGTGCTTGCTGCCAAAGTCCGTGCTCCGCTTCGCGCCCACGCTACGCGTCGCCAAGTTCATGAACTGCCATCCCCCTTAATGACACGCCCGCTAGTTTTGTACCACGACTGAAGCACCTCGATCTCGTTGCCATCTTCATCCCAAAGGATGACATGGAGCGCCTGCTCCGCGGCTGTACTGCACTCGAGTTCCTTCATCTTCAGGCGATGAATTGGTCGAGTACTTTGTACATCACCTCCAAGACTCTCCAGACTATTTATGTGTGTTGCTGGTGCTGCAACGAGAGATCATAAAAGTTAGACCACAATATGGTCATTGAGGACACACCTTCACTTGAGAGATTACTTGTAGTTGATCAACAAGGTCCAACAAGAATCAGTGTCATTTCTGGGCCGAAATTGATAGTGGTGGGCAACTCGTCTGTCAAATACTACTACTTTCAGCTACAACAGTCGCCTTGTACCTCTCCTTCTTGATATCAACAGTATTTCTAGTTTTGAAGATGTATTTTCGTCTGTCATCCAGCAAAGCTTCACCCAGATTCTGGGCACAGTGAAGGTCTTGGCACTAGAATCTGTCGGCCCCAACCTGGACCAAGTTGTTAGCTGCCTGAGATGCTTTCCGTGCCTGAAGAACTTGTATATCGAGGTGATGTTCCTTTCCTATTAAATGTTAAACATAAGGGAGTTCTATTTTTTGCACCTTTTCCCAAGTTTACGATGACAATGTACTACAATTTTTGAAGGAATTTTGGAGGATTTCAGGACATACACCCCCACCCCATATTTATTGCTTGATTCATATGGTTACAATCCATAAGCATTTCTCCTTTGGATTCATCTGTACTAGTTTTCTTAGGGAATTTTTCATCCAATCCAACCTCTTGTGAAGAAGGCTACATGTTTCTAGATTGTAATCAAATGCTCATGTTAATCATGTCAGATCGAAGATGGCACGTTGGTGCTTTTTACAAATCCTGCAAACCAAATAGGACTGTAGTAGTGTTCAAAACTGCATGTAAGCACTAACACGTTCTCTTCTTTTGTAGATAATAATAGGCCCGAAGGTGGATAATGTTTGTAACGACAATCACATCGAACTTCTACCGAGGGACCTTACCGGAGATTACACTTGCCAGGTTCTTTCTTGCCAGAGCAAGGGTGTTGAGGGTACTGAGGTTGAACACGCATTTAATTAGGAAAGATGAATGGTATGTTGATCAGAGCCGGCAGGTACTGCAGAATTGAAGAGGCTTCGAAAAAGCTAAACTTCGTATTGGAAGAGCATATGACAGAGTAGTTGGAAGTCATTGTGTCAAACCCATACATGACTTGTCAGCGGCTGATCCCTTTGCAGAAATGACGAAGTATGCAATGTGTGAATTTGGGCATTCTAATCTTTGAATTTGAACCTTGCAATCTTTATGGTATTTGTTATATTGAAGTGTTACTATTGTCTTGTCTCAACGCAAATAGTTCATCCGAGTGAACTGCATGTCGTATATTGCACACACCTTGATCTGGCTGACCGTTTCTTTTGTGTTGACTAATCACAAATAGTTCATTCGAGTGAACCGTATGTTATACATCTCACACACCTTGATCTGGCTGACCATTTCTTTTGTGCTGCCTAATCACATACAGTTCATCCAAGTGAACCGTATGTTGTACATCACACACACCTTCATCTGGCTGCCCGTTTCTTTTGTTCCCCCTCATCGCAAATTGTTAATTGAACTAAACCGTATGCCCTGCATTGCACACGCAACTAAAATCTGAACCGTGTTTTATGCATCCTCCATCGCAAATGTTTTGCACCTTTTTTGACAGGTTTTCTACACCATCGTTTTTGATTATTGCATCGCACACAGTTTCGTCGAAGGGTCTCTGATCGTAGTGTCACGTTAGCAGCATCCTGCAGTAGTGTTATATCATTCTGAGAGTTGCTATGCTAAATTTTTGAAGAAATTTATTCTCTTGCTTCACTTAAATATTTTTGAGAATGGTAGAAATTTTGAAGAAATATTACTCTCTTGCTTCACTTATATCATTTTGAGAGTTGATATACTGAAATTTTTTAAGAAATTTATGTTGTTGCTTCACTTATATCTGTTTGACAATGCTAGAAATTTTGAAGAAATTTACTCTCATGCTTCACTTATACCCTTTTGAGAGTTGAAAATAATTATGGTAAATTGTACAAGCTATGAGCTTGGTCCCCATGTGATGAATATTCAAGAGGGAAATGAAAACTATCATAATAAAATCTTGGACATGAAAAACTTGGATTCCTTGCAATACTTTCAAGATATGTAGATGATGATATGTGAGTTGTGTTAGTAAGTAATTATGCTTTAGTACAAATATTAATGTTAAGGTTTATGATTCCCTATGCATGCACGTAAGGACCATAGTTATGCAACAAAGTTACATCCTACTTGTGGTACATTATTCGGTGTTGGTTATGTTTTATGTATGCATATGCATCATCATAGTTTCTTAGTTTGCTGCTTCTCAAACTCCTTGCAAGGCTTCATTTGTCCGCCTGCGGCGCCAGCGAAGCCCATGCCCTCATCAAGGGGGACGGGACAGGGAATGGCTACAGTGTAGCCCATCCCTTCCCCTTTCCCAGGGGCTGGCGTGGCCACAGTGCACTGTACCGGCGGAGATCTCCGCCCGACGCGACATTGTTGCCATGCCATCCCTGACATCATCACAAGCAGGCGGAGTCCTGCTCCCACGACGGCCTGTCGGTACGGACCAAGGACAATGGGCCCCACCAGTCAGCGAGATTCTAGAAGATGGCAAGGGCCCTACTAGTCGGACCCGATGGAGGTCGGCCCTTAACAGTCGGCCCGCCCCTTCCTCGGGACCCACGCGCCATTAACCAGACGAGACATGGAGTGGCTACAATAATCGCCCACCAGGCGGCGGAGCTATAGCCATGATCCCCTGACCAAGCCTGCGTCATTACAGTCACGACTATAGTGATCAGCAGCCGACAAGACCGGAGAGTGGCGGGGACGACCTGTAAGCCCCGTACCCAACCAGTCGGCGGGGCCCACCAGGCGGCGGGGCCCAGCAGTTGGCGGAGAAGCCGGCGGCCGAAGAGACTGACGGCCGGGCCCGACGCCCGGCCGGATTACCATTATTCCCCTGGGGGGTAGGCCTATATAAACCCCCCAGAGCACCCATGCAAAGGTTTCCCAACCTTTTAGAACTAGACCAGATCATAGGAGAAGGAGAGAGCTAGCCTCGCCCCCTCCTATCTCCAGCATACAGCTCAAGGAGCACCTTTGTATTCACTTGCGCCTTAGTGATCATGCGGAGACCCCGCGGAGCAGAAGTAGGGGTGTTATCTCCTAGGAGAGCCCCGAACTTGGGTAAAGTACGCCGGCGTTCGTGTCTACGCCTCATCCCTCTTCCGGGCACCGGCGACGTTCTACTCGCTCCCACCATGATAAGCCATCCATTGGCATATGTCGCACCCGACCCCCGACAGCTAGTTTGGATGGAACTCCAAAGTTAAGCGTGCTGGGGGTGGAGCAGTGTAAGGATGGGAGACGAACCCGGAAGTCTGATAGCAGGTAAACAATTTGACCTATAGAATAAGTGGGGTTAAACTAGAGAAATGTCATAGAATAGTAGGGGTGAATAAAAAAATGGATGAAAACCTTTAGTCCTGATTGGTAACACCTAGCAGGACTAAACGTCCTCCATCTCCCCGCAAGCGCGGCCGCCCACGTGGCAGGGATTTAGTCCCGGTTTGTGGCCAACCGGGACTAAACTGTCATCTAAGAAATTTAGATCTTAGTACTTTATTCAAACAACAAAACAAAACAAATAAAATTTTATTCCAAGGATAGAACATATCATGTGAAGAAGCAACAACTTAGGTTCAACCGATACTAACGGATAATTGTTCATGAAGAAAGTTGGGATGCCTACCAAGGCATCCCCAAGCATAGAATCTTGAGACTTCTTGAAATATTAATTAGGGATGCCTTGGGCATCCCCAAGCTTGAGCTCTTGTGTCTCCTTAATTCCTCTCATACCACGGTTTTCCAAAATCTCAAAAAATTCATCCACACAGAACTCAACAAGAGAGATAAGTTAGTATAAATCCCCGCAAAACCTTATCATTCTCTACTGTAGCAAAGTACTAAAATTATAATTTGAAATTGCATACTAAATGCCTGTGCATATTTAATACTCCCATCCACAAATAGAAATATTAAACACGCATACATATGCAAACAATGTAACCATAATAGCAATCTGCCAAAACCGAACAGTCTGTAAAGAGTGAATAAGAATCCATACTTCCCTCACTCCAAAAATTATGAAAACATACGACATGACAGATAACTCATGCATGCTTACTCTGTAAAAATTTCAGTTTTTTATCATGTTCCCACAATTCACCAAAAATCAAGACATAACAGAAAACTTTCTGTTTTCAAACAGCAACACATAAACTTGCAAACTAAGCATGGTAAAGTCTATAATTGGCATTTTATTGAACTAAAAGATACTAAACATGATTATTGATAACAACAAGCAAACTTAAACAAAATAAAATGACACTCCAAGAAAAACTCATAATGTGTGACCAATACAAATATAGCTCCAAGTAAATTTATCGATGGATTGAAGACGAAAGAGGGGATGCCTTCCGGGGCATCCCCAAGATTAGATGCTTGAGTCTTCCTTGGATATTACCTTGGGTTGCCTTGGGCATCCCTAAGCTTAGGGTCTTTCCACTCCTTATTCTCCTCATATCGGTATATCACCCAAAACATGAAAACTTCAATCACACAAAACTTAACGGAACTTTGTGAGAAAGGTTAGTATGATAAAAATAATCATCCACTTAGGTACTGTCAAGACAAGGTTCATAATTTTTCTCACATAATACCTATTGTATTCTATCATTACCACACTTTATATTTCATAATATAAGCTATGGAAACACTAAGACAAGCAAAGTATGCACCAACAAAATCTGTCAAAAACAGGAAAGTCTGTAGCAATCTATTTAAAAGCCATACTTCTGTAACTCCAACAATTCTGAAAAATTAGGACAACGTGGGAAATTCATACATCAATATTGTGTATTAAATTCAGCACTAGACGCAAAACTTATTGTTTTGAAAAAACATCAATTATAATATCTTCCTCATCATCCCAATGGCTTTACTTGGCACATTATTGGAAGAAAACATATAGAACATGATTACTACAGTAGCTTAATGACACATAAAAATAGTAAGGGTAAATGTTGGGTTGTCTCCCAACAAGCTCTTTTCTTTATTGCCTTTCTAGCTAGGCATAATGATTTCAATGATGCTCACATAAAAGATAAGAATTGAAACATAATGGGAGCATCATGAAGCATATGACTAGCACATTTATGTCTAACCAACTTCTTATAAATAGGGATTTTGTGAGCAAACAATTTATGGGAGCAAGAATCAACTAGCATAGGAAGGAAAAACAAGCATCACTTTGAAAGATTCAATACATAGAGAGGAAACTTGGTATTATTGAAATCTATAAAAGCATATGTTCCCCTCTCATAATAATTTTGAGTAGCATCATGAATGAATTCAACAGTATAACCAGTACATAAAGCATTCTTTTCAGGATCTACATGCATAGAAATTTTACTACTCTCAACGTAAGCAAATTTATTCTCATCGATAGTAGCGGGACCAAACTCAACAAAATAACTATCATGTGAGCTATAATCCAATTGAAAATTAAAATCATGATAACAAGTTTCATGGTTATCATTATTCTTTATAGCATACATGGCATCACAATCATCATCATAAATATGGGGCATGCTTTCATCATAATAAATT
This sequence comes from Triticum dicoccoides, assembly GCF_002162155.2. Classification (NCBI taxonomy): domain Eukaryota; kingdom Viridiplantae; phylum Streptophyta; class Magnoliopsida; order Poales; family Poaceae; genus Triticum; species Triticum dicoccoides. The sequence continues at coordinate 603,008,950 of NC_041386.1, read as the reverse complement.
TGTTCATCAAAATTTGGGGGACTAAACATATCATCTTCATCAAACATAGCATCCCCAAGCTTATGGCTTTGCATATCATTAGCATCATGGATATTCAAAGAATTTATACTAACAACATTGCAATCATGCTCATCATTCAAATATTTTATGCCAAACATTTTATGAAATTCTTCTTCTAACACTTAAGCACAATTTTCCTTTCCATCATTTTCGCCAAAGACATTAAAAAGATAAAGCATATGAGGTAACCTCAATTCCAGTTTTTATAGTTTTCTTTTATTGATAAACTAGTGATAAAACAATAAATTCAATTGCAAGATCTAAAGATATACCTTCGAGCACTCACCTCCCTGGCAACGGCGCCAGAAAAGAGCTTGATGTCTACTACACAACCTTCTTCTTGTAGATTCGTGTTGGTCCTCCCAGCACAGAGTTTTGTAGGACAGTAGAAATTTTCCCTCAAGTGGATGACCTAAGGTTTATCAATTCGTGGGAGGTGTAGGATGAAGGTGGTATCTCTCAAACAACCTTGCGACAAGATAACAAAGAGTCTCTTGTGTCCCCAAACACCCAATACAATGGTAAATTGTATAGGTGCACTAGTCCAGCGAAGAGATGGTGATACAACTATAATATGGATGGTAGATATAGGTTTTTGTAAACTAAAAATATAAAAACAGCAAGGTAACTAATTATAAAAGTGGGCACAAATAGTATTGCAATGCTTAGAAACAAGGCCTAGGATCCATACTTTCACTAGTGCAAGTTCTCTCAACAATGATAACATAATTAGATCATATGGCAGACCCTCAACGTGCAACAAAGAGTCACTCCAAAGTTCCTATCACGGAGAACATAAGATGAAATTGCTTGTAGGGTACGAAACCACCTCAAAGTTATTCTTTCCGATCAATCCATTGAGCTATTCCTATAAGTGCCAAAAACAACCCTAGAGTTCATAGTAAAATAACACCACATGACACACATCAAGCAACCCTAATGTCACCTAGATACTCCAATGTTACCCCAAGTATCTGTGGGTCAACCATACAATATGCATAACACAATTTCAGATTCGTAATATTCAGTCCAACAGAAAGAGCTTCAAGAGCATCCTGAGATTTCTACTGGAGAGAGGAATATGAAAACACGTTGCGACCCCTATGCATAGATTACCCCAATGTAACAACGGGAATCTGCATGATAACCAAAATGTACATCAAGTGGATCAATAGAACATCCCATTGTCACCATGGATATCCCATTGCAAGACATACATCAAGTGCTCTCACATCCAAAGATTCAATTTGACATAAGAAACCTCAATGGAAAAGACTTAGTTCATCACAAGAAGGTAGAGAGGGGAGAAACACCATAGTATCCAACTATAGTAACAAAGCTCGGGGTACATCAAGATCGTGCCAAATCAAGAACACGAGAGAGAGAGAGAGAGAGAGAGAGAGATCAGACACATAGCTACTGGTATGTACTGATACGTCTCCAACGTATCTATAATTTTTATTGTACCATGCTGTTATATTATCATTCTTGGATGTTTTACAATCATTTTATAGTAACTTTAGATCATTTTTTTGGACTAACCTATTGACACAGTGCCCAGTGCTAGTTGCTATTTTTTGCTTGTTTATTACATTGCAGGAAATCAATATCAAACGGAGTCCAAATGCAGCGAAAAGTTTCGGTGTCTTTTTTGGACCAGAAGACATCTACTAGGATGGAGAAGTACTAGAGTGGGGGGACAATGTGAGCACAAGCCACCAGGGCGCGCCTGGGCCCCCAAGCGCGTTTTGGTGGGTTGTGCCCATCTCAGAGACCTCCCGCACCGCCTCTTTGCTCTATAAATACCCCAATATTCCAGAAACCCTAGGGAAGTCAATGAAAATCAATTCCAGCCACCGCAAGTTCTGGAACCACCAGATGCAATCTAGACACCATCACGGAGGGGTTCATCATCCTCATTGGTGCCTCTCCGATGATGCATGAGTTTTTCATTGTAGACCTTCGGGTCTGTAGTTAGTACCTAGATGGCTTCCTCTCTCTCGTTTGATTTCTCAATACAACTGTCTCTTGGAGGTCTATTTGATGTAACTCTTGTTGCGGTGTGTTTGTTGGGATCCGATGAACTTTGAGTTTATGATCAGATCTATGTTTTTATCCATGAAAGTTATTTTAGTCTTCTTTGATCTCTTATATGCATGATTGCTTATAGCCTCATATTTCTTCTCCGCTATTTGGGTTTGTTTGGCCAACTTGATCTATTTATCTTGCAATGGGAAGATGTGGTTTGTGATGGGTTCGATCTTATGGTGCTTGATCCCAGTGATAGAAGGGGAACCGACACGTATGTATCGTTGCTATGAAGGTTAACAAGATGGGGTCTATTTCTACATAAATAGATCTTGTCTACATCATGTCATCGTTCTTATTGCATTACTTCATCTTTCCAAGAACTTAATACAATAGATGCATGCTAGATAGCGGTCGATGTGTGGAGTAATAGTAGTAGATGCAGGCATGAGTCGGTCTACTAATCTTGGACGTGATGCCTAGATAATGATCAATGCCTGGATATTGTCATGATTATTTGAAGTTCTATCAATTACCCAACAGTAATTTATTTATCCACCGTTTGCTATTTTCTCGAGAGAAGCCACTAGTGAAACCAACGGCCCCTGGGTATCTTCTTTAATACATTTTCCTTCAAGATCTATTTTGCTATTCGCTCTTTTATTTATTTGCAACTTTTATTTTCAGATCTATTAATCCAAAAACCCCAAAATACCTCACTGAATTTTATTTGCTTTTATTTGCATCTTTCAATCAACTACAATTTTATCCCGTCACTCGACAATTTCTGGCACCGTTACCCGAAATGGATTGACAACCCCTTTAACATGTCGGGTTGCAAGTATTTGTTCTTTATGTGCAGGAGTTGTTTAAGTGGTGTTGCGTGGTCTGCTACTTCTTGAGCTTGTGTTGGTTTTTTCCTTGAAGAGGGTGATGCAGGAAAGTAGAATAAGTATTTCCCTTAATTTTGAGAACCAAGGTATCAATCCAGTAGGAGACAACGAACAAGTCACCGAATACCTGCACAAACAAACACCAACTTGCACCCAACGCGATAAAGGGGTTATCAATCACTTCATAGTTATTTGCAAAGTGAGGTCTGATAGAGATGGATAAATGGTAAAGTAATATTTTTTCTATTTTTGGTTTATGGAACGGAAAGTAAAACATTGTAAAGTAAAATAGGAATCTAAGATTGTAGATCGGAAACTTATATGATGGAAAGTAGAAGATTGAATGATGGAATATAGACCCTGGGGCCATAGGTTTCACTTGAGGCTTCTCTCAAGATAGAAAATATTATGGTAGGTGAACAAATTACTGCCCAACAATTGATAGAAAAGCGCAAAGTTATGACGATTTCTAAGGCAATGATCATAAATTTAGGCATCACATTCGTATCAAGTAGACCGACTCCTGCATGCATCTACTACTATTACTCCACACAGCGACCGACTCCTGCCTGCATCTAGAGTATTAAGTTCATAAAGAACAGAGTAACGCATTAAGATGACATGATGTAGAGGAATAAACTCAAGCAATATGATATAAAATCCATCTTTTTATCCTCGATGGCAACAATAAAATACGTCCCTTGCTGCCCCTACTATCACTGGGAAAGCACACCGCAAGATTGAACTCAATGGTAAGCACTTATCCCATTGCAAGAAAGACCAATCTAGTTGGCCAAACCAAATCGATAGTTCAAAGAGACTTCCAAAGAAATCAAATCATGCATATAAGAATTCAGAGGAGATTCAAATAATATTCATAGATAAGCTGATCATAAATCCACAATTCACCAGATCTCGGAAACACACCGCAAAAAAGTACTACATCGAATAGGTCTCCAAGAACATCGAGGAGAACATGGTATTGAGAATCAAAGAGAGAGAAAAAGCCATTTAGCTACTAGCTATGGACCCGTAGGTCTGAGGTAAACTACTCACACTTCATCGAAAGGGTAATGGTGATGATGTACACTACTAGGGAAAAGCCTATACACAGAATCTTACCAGCAGCGCATTTTAAAATAAGGCTTTCCTGCTATATAGCAGTAGCGCGCCTCCTTTAAGCGGCGCTACTGCTATAATTGCCACGACCTGGCCACGAAGATAGTTCTAGCAGCAGCGCGTTAATGCGAAGAGCGCTACTGCTACCGATGATAGCAGTAGCGCATTCCCGTAATACCCGCTACTGCTAAGTTTACTACAAAAAATTAGTCCCACCTCGCTGGCGAAGAGGGTTTCTACCACCTTAAATATGTTACTTCTCAAACTATCACAACCACTTGGTCTTCATTGAACTCTATGTGTAGAATTTGTGGCTGCAATATGAGTCTTCATTGGTTCCTAAACCGGTGAGGACTAATGTTAACAAATCAGATTGTACACAAAAAGATCATTGATGATCAATGTATTTTTGATGTTTATTTGTACATGCTGACACATAGGAGTAGGCGTTCTGAGTGAAAGGCACTATTGCTGGGTCGTTTAGTAGTAGCGCCTTTCCCTATAGCGTGCAACTGCTAAGCCATTCTATCTCCCACCCCTCACTCTCCTCTCTCCGATCCACTCACACCCACACTCACTCGATATCCCCCATCAAGCCCCCCGCGCCAGTCCTCCCCCGCCGGCTGTCGTAGCCTACCCCTCCTCCCTCTAGGCCGTCGTCACCTCCTCCTCCTTGCTGGATTCGGTACCGCCCTCCTCCTCCGTCCTCTCTCCACTCCTCCGTTCGCCGCCGGCCGGCCCCTCCTTGGTCCGCCTTCCTCCTCCGTCCTACTCTCTCCTCCCTCCTCGAGTCGCCCCTCCTTCTCCCTCCTCCCTCCTCCCTCCTCCATCCACAACCCCTCCTCCCTACTACATTTCGATTTGGTAGGCTAGTTCCTATGCAACATTTTTGATTTAGTTGACATGATTTAGTTGATTTAGTAGGCTAGTTGGTTTAGAACATTTTGATTTAGTTGATTTAGTAGGCTAGTTGATTTATAGAACATTTTGATTTAGTTGATTTAGTACGCTAGTTGATAGCTCTGAAGATTTGGAACGACCTAGCTAGATGCTTGGAAAGAAATGAACCATTTTATTGTTATTTTTTTCTGTACATGGGTAGCTAGATGCTTTTGTTTTTCTATAATAAGTTATTTTTTGGCAAAATGTAGGTGCCAATTTAGTTAAATTTGCCACTTGTTTTTTAGTCAGTTATCTTAGACAAGAGGGGCCAAATTAGATGAAATGTCTTGGTAGGTGGTACCCTGATTTGGTAGATATTTGTGAAAAGTTTTTTCGGCAATAGGTGCCACTGAAATGCTTTGGTAGGTGGTACCTTGTCATCTTATATGTTACTAGATCTTAGGATTATAATTGTCCATCAAATTGCTTCTCGTGGAAGAATATCTTCATCTAGAGATATCGGTGATATGTACACAAGATTTGGCATTTGCCTGCTAGCTGTTGGTTCTATTCTAGAAGGTGTTAGTAAGCTATGAAAATATAACTGAAGAAGAACCAAAAATATCACATGCTACTATTTTTATTTCCTATGAAGTGGATCGTTAATCCTTTGCACATATTGCTTCAGGAAAATGGTGCCACCACCACCACCACGTCGACTGTGCAAGTCAAGGTGCGCCAGCAGCCTTGCAACTGGCAAGCTATTCAGCATCTACTTCCAGCGGTAAGAAATTATATGAAATGTAACAAATATTTTATTTTCAGTGTTGGCATTACTGCATTGTGTCATTTTGCTTTTTTACACAGATCGTCCCATGAAATGTGAGGTTGAAATTCAACAAGCTGATAGGAGACACTATGACATTTGAGGCTCCTGGGGGCCGTACACTATGGATGTCGAGAAAGGACGCAACATGTTGCAGATTGGAGATGGATGGGCCCGTTTCCTCGCTCGCACGCGTCTTACTAGTGGTGAGTTGATCAGCTTCTCCTTTAGATCAAAAAGACCCAAGCTGGCTGTCATTTATACCAACCTAGTGGAAGTTGATGAAGATGACAAAGATGATGATGATGTGGACCCACTCGATGAAGATGATGAGGACCCACTTCATGAAGCCATCGTAGCTCAAAGAATGAGGCTGAGTGAGGAGGAGGTGTGCAACCTATGGGACATAATTCCGCCATGTGATAACTTGTCGGGGTGCCATTCGTGACCCGCCTGAAAAATACCATGGTCGAACGGCATGATATGGTATGTTATACTTACAAATGCAAATTATCCGATGATATGCTTAGTGTAGAGTCCAATGATATGCTGTGTGGAATCTAGTCAATGATATGCTTTGGTGTAGAGTCTGATCACATGCTTATTAGTGTAGAATCCAAGGAACTATTAAGAGTGTAGATAATCCATATATATTTATTAGTAGAATTCATGCTTAGTACAAATGTGTAGTACTGTGTCTTTTGATAGTGTGGAAATCTATACTTAATAGAAATATATTTGCAAGAGTATGTGCGAGGCTATTTATTAATTGATATGTTTTTCTTATCTAGAAATTGCCAAAGAGCCTATCTGTGAGTTGTGGTATCGAGCCTGATGAAGAAGGCTTAGCTGGACTACGCCTTACAAGCAAGGGGCTCCGTCACCACCTGTACTTACCGAATGGACACGGACGGTCGCACACACTTAAACTTGGTTGGCTGGAAGAGATTCCTCGTTGGCAAGAATCTTCGTGTTGGACAGGCCATCCTAATTACTATCAGGAACACCCACTGCCCAGGCTTGAGGATGATGATCGTCGTCGATATCATCTAGAACTACATATATGTGTGTGTGGCTGTATGACTATATATACCTAGTAGAACTGCTATATAGGTGTGGTTGTAAGACTACCTAGTACTGCTTGAGGATGCATATTGACTATATATGAAATTGTTATCTAGTACTACCTAGTACCTATAATGTTTAATGAAATTAATATCTACTGGTACCTAGTATCTGGAAATTGTAGTTTATTGAAATTGAAACGGGGGAAAATGATGAAAGATATAGCAGTAGTGTGGGGCAAGGAAAGCGCTATAGCTAATTAATAGTAGCGCATTCCGGAAAAGCGCTGCTAATATAGTCAATAGTAGTAGTGCAGGTACAGACCGCCCTACTACTAACAGTTAGCTGTAGCGCCGTATTAGTAGCACGACTACCCGCGCTGCTGATAGCCTCAAAACCGGCGCTACTACTAGTGTTTTCCCTAGTAGTGGTAGAAGCCCTCTATGATTGAATCCCCCTCCGGCAGGAACCGGAAAAGGCCCCTAGATGGGATCTCAAGGGTACAGAAGATGGCGGCAGTTGAAAACTGTTTTCGTGGCTCCCCTGATAGGTTTGGGGATATTTGAGAATATATAGGCGTAAGAAATAGGTCGGTGGAGTCACGAGGGGCCCACAAAGGTGGGGGCACGCCCTCCAACCTTGTGTTCTCCTTGTGGCTCTCGTGACGTGCACTCCAAGTCCTCTGGATGTCTTCCGGTCCAAGAAAAATCATCGCGAAAGTTTTATTCCGTTTGATATTCCTTTTCTACGAAACTCAAAAACAGGGAAAAACAGGAACTGGCACTGGGCTCTAGGTTAATAGGTTAGTCCCAAAAATAATATGAAATAGCATACTAATGCATATAAAACATCCAAAATAGATAATATAATAGCATGGAACAATCAAAAATTATAGATGCGTTGGAGATGTATCAAGCATCCCCAAGCTTAATTCCTGCTCGTCCTCGAGTAGGTAAATGATAAAAGTATAATTTTTGATGCGGAATGCTACCTAGCATATTTATCCATGTAATTTTGTTTATTGTGGCATGAATGTTCAGATCCGTATGATTCAAAACATAAGTTTAATATTGACATAAAAATAATAATACTTCAAGAATTCTAGCAAGATAATAATGTCTTCTCAAAATAACATGGCGAAAGAAAGCTTACCCCTACAAAAGCATATAGTTTGGCTTTACTCCATCTTCATCACACAAAATATTTAAATGATGCACAACCCCGATGACAAGCCAAGCAATTGTTTCATACTTCTGATGTTCTCAGTCTATTTCAAGTTTCATGCAATACATGACACTATTGCAGGATGCTGCTAATGCGACAGTACAATCAAACAATCTTTGACAAAACTGTGTGCGATGCATTAATCACAAACGGTGATGCAAAAAACCCGTCAAAAAAGGTGCAAAAGCTTTGCGATGGATGATACATCAAACACGGTTCTGATTTTAGTTGTGTGTACGATGAGGGGCATACGGTTGATCTGTACGAACTGTTTGCGATGAGACAGAACAACAGAAACGGGCAGCCAGATGAAGGTGTGTGCGATATACAGCATACAGTTCACTCCGATGAACCATTTGTGATGATTGAGGTGAACACAAACAATTTGGCGTAACAAGATGTGTGTGATACCCGACAAATAGGTCGGTAATCAGAATTGTGTGCGATCATAGACAACAATTACGGTCTTTTTTGTGAACTGTGTGCTCGTCAGGGCACACAATTCAACAAACCAACCCGTGGGCGATAATGTAGAAGATGTCTGTCGCATACACATGACTAACCGCCTGCGATGAGATTGACAGGATAAACATATATATATATATATATATATATATATATATATATATATATATATATATATATATATATATATATTCTGCTTAATTTAGTCCTTCTTCTGGTTGTTGTTGTTGTTGGATGACCCCACGACATCGTCTTGGCGAGGATGCTTCATGCCGCTGAACATTGGCTTTTCATCGCCGCCGCCATCGTCATCGTCATTGCTGTCGTTATCATCTTCCTCCTTGTTCGACCATTCCTCCTGATCACCATCGCCGTCCTCTTCTTCGTCCTCTGATGGCTCCTCGTTCGTTTGGTTATCGTCTGACGGCTCCGGAGGCGGCGTCCCTTCCATGAACCGGATATAATCAAGGCCTGGGCTCGATGCCGGACTCATGGAAGACGAGCGGGATGATTCCGATGTTGACTATGATTGATTCTTTCTTGCTTCATCATGCTGATTGTACATTCCAGATCAGCCAGTTTTTTCTTCAGATTTACGTTATCTTTTGCGAGCTTGGTGATACCCCTCCGAGCCCTGCCATGCCATTCTTCATCCATCTATTTAACAAAGGCACAATCCTCATATCCCTGCCAATGTTAAATAGTATTCTGGATGAGCGGTGGCATTAACTGAAGTAAAATGATGAACTTAATTAGCACTAACCTCTAAGGGGCAACTAAGAAACCGCCTGCCAATGTCAAATCCCTTCGTGCATACACATTGAGCGGGAGTGTGCTGATACGTCTCCGTCGTATCTACTTTCGAAACACTTTTGCCCTTGTTTTGGACTCTAACTTGCATGATTTGAATGGAATTAACCCAGACTGACGCTGTTTTCAGCACACTTTCCATGGTGTTATTTATGTGCAGAAACAAACGTTCTCGGAATGACCGGAAACTCCACGGAACTTATTTTTGGAAAATATAAAAAATACTGGAAGAAGAATTCACGTCAGGGGGGGCACCACCTGTCCACGAGGGTTGAGGGTGCGCCTGCCCCTGGGCGCGCCCCCTACCTCGTGGCCCCCCTGACGCTCCACCGACCTCAACTCCAACTCCATATATTCGTGTTCGGGGAGAAAAAAAATCAGAGAGAGGGATTCATCGTCTTTTACGATACGGAGCCGCCGCCAAGCCCTAAAACCTCTCGGGAGGGCTGATCCGGAGTCCGTTTGGGGCTCCGGAGAGGGGAATCCGTCGCCATCGTCATTGTCAACAATCCTCCATCACCAATTTCATGATGCTCACCGCCATGCATGAGTAATTCCATCATAGGCTTGCTAGACGGTGATGAGTTGGATGAGATCTATCATGTAATAGGGTTAGTTTTGTTAGGGTTTGATCCCTAGTATCCACTATGTTCTGAGATTGATGTTGCTATGACATTGCTATGCTTAATGCTTGTCACTAGGGCCCGAGTGCCATGATTTCAGATCTGAACCTATTATCTTTTCATGAATATATGTGAGTTCTTGATTCTATCTTGCAAGTCTATAGTCACCTATTATGTGTTATGATCCGGCAACCCCGAAGTGACAACAATCGGGACCACTCCCGGTGATGATTGTAGTTTGAGGAGTTCATGTATTCACTATGTGTTAATACTTTGGTCCGGTACTCTATTAAAAGGAGGCCTTAACATCCCTTAGTTTCCATTAGGACCCCGCTGCCACGGGAGGGTAGGACAAAAATGTCATGAAAGTTCTTTTCCATAATCACGTATGACTATATTCGGAATACATGCCTACATTACACTGATGAATTGGAGCTAGTTCTGTGTCACCCTATGTTATGACTGTTACATGATGAACCGCATCCGGCATAATTCTCCATCATCAATCCAATGCCTATGAGCTTTTCACATATTGTTCCTCACTTATTTACTTTACCGTTCCTACTATCACAATCACTACAAAACCCAAAAATATTACTTTTGCTTCCGTTACCGTTACTTCCATATTACTGTGCTACTAAACACTTTGCTGCAGATACTATGTTATCCAGGTGCGGTTGAATTGACAACTCAACTGCTAATACTTGAGAATATTCTTTGGCTCCCCTTGTGTTGAATCAATAAATTTGGGTTGAATACTCTACCCTCGAAAACTGTTGCGATCCCCTATACTTGTGGGTTATCAAGACTATTTTCTGGCGCTGTTGCCGGGGAGCATAGCTCTATTCTTTAAGTCACTTGGTATTTATATCTGCTGGTCACTATGAAGAACTTGAAAGACGCGAAAACAAAAATTTATCCCTCAACTACGAGGGGAGGGAAAGAACACCGAATGAAGCTGAAATTCTATTGAACAATATGTTGACAAATGAAAATAATTGGACACTTCCTGAGCCAACTCCTGAGCCTATTCCTAAACCAACCCCGAAGAAAAGGGGTGTTCTATTTCTCAGTTCTGAAGATATGCAGGAAGCAAAGAAATATATGAAAGAGAAGGGTATTAAAGCTGAAGATGTTAACAATTTACCTCCTATTGAAGAAATACATGGTCTTAATTTACCGCATGTTGAAGAACTACATGATTTTAATTCATCTCCTATTCAAGAAAAACAAGGTCTTGATAACCCGACATAGGTAGTAAAGGTAAATTCTCTCTATAGATTTGATGAAGGTGATATTCCTCACTATAAGTCTGCTAGACAGTGCTTACATGAGTTTGACAATTTTATTGTTAAACAATAAAACTTCAATGCTTATTTTGGTAGAAAATTAAAATGCAATTCCAATATGCTTGAACACTTGAGTAATTACATGGCTAATGTTAAAGGTGAACTAAAACTCGTTAGCAAACATGCTTCTATGGTTACCACTCAAGTAGAACAAGTACTTAAAGCTCAAAATGATTTGCTCAATGAATTGAATAGTAAGAAAAATGACTATGCTGTTAGAGTGGCTACTAGAACTGGTAGAATAACTCAGGAACCTTTGTATCCTGAAGGTCATCCTAAGAGAATTGAGCAAGATTCTCAGAGAAATAATATAGATGCACCTAGTCCTTCTAAAAAGAAGAAAAAGAAAAATGATATGACTTTGCATGCTTCTAGTGAACCTATTGCTAAACCACCTAAGAATCCAAATGCTATTTCTGATGCTGAAACACAATCTGGTAATGATAATGAACCTAGTAATAATGTTAATGACGATGTTCATGATGATGCTCAACCTAGTAGTGATAATGATGTAGAAATTGAACCTGCTGTTGATCTTGATAACCCACAATCAAAGAATCAATGTTATGATAAGAGAGACTTTGTTGCTAGGAAACATGGTAAAGAAAGAGAACCATGGGTTCAGAAACCCATGCCTTTTCCTCCCAAACCATGCAAGAAAAAGGATGATGAGGATTTTGAGTGCTTTGCTAAAATGATTAGACCTATCTTTTTGCGTATGAGTTCAACTCATATGCTCAAAATGAATCCTTATGCTAAGTATATGAAAGAAATTGATACTAATAAGAGAAAGATACCGGAAGCTGAAATTTCCACCATGCTTGCTAATTATACTTTTAAGGGTGGAATACCTAAGAAACATGGAGATCCAGGAGTACCCACTATACCATGCTCCATTGAAAGAAATTATTTTAAAACCACTTTGTGTGATCTTCGAGCCGGTGTTAGTGTTATGCCTCTCTCTTTATATCGTAGACTTGATTTGAATAAGTTGACACCTACTTAAATATCTTTGCAAATGGCTGATAAATCAACTGCTATACCTGTCATGATTTGTGAGGATGTGCCTGTTGTGGTTGCAAACGTTACTATTTTAACGGACTTTGTTATTCTTGATATCCCTGAGGACGATAGTATGTATATTATTCTTGGAAGACCCTTTTTCAATACTGCAGGGATTGTTATTGATTACAACAAAGGCAATGTCACTTTTCATGTTAATGGTAACGAGCATACGGTACACTTTCCGAGGAAACAACCTCAAGTCCACAGTATCAATTCTATTGGAAAAATTCCATTGATTATTTTTGGAGATTTTGAATTTCCTCTTCTTACTGTCAAGAAGAAATATGATATTCTTATTATTGGGGATGTGCATATCCCCGTTGAGGTAATATACTGTATTTGAAATTTCTCCGGTTCCATGTTATTCGGAATGAGTTTGTTAACAAGACTTGATTAACCTTGTTAGTGGATTCCTTTTGATGAGCATGAGATGGATGAAACTAGAAGGCACAACCTTCTGTACCCTCTCTCAACTTTTTGTTATTTAGTTGAAATAAAGTAAAATAGTATTTTTTCTGTTTGTTTTCTGAGTTATCTATGCAATATAAAAATACCCCGAAAATAAAAGTTCTCCAAATGCCTCGAAAATGAAATATGATTTTTTCTAGAATATTTGAGAATATCTGGCACCGAGGGTGGAGGGCGCGCCCCCTGCCTCGTCGGCCCACCGTGGCTCCCCTCCACTTATTCCTGCACCCACACACTTCTTCTCCCTCCCAAAGAAATCACTATCCAGCTCAAGCACGAGTTCTAGCTCATTTTGCTACGATTTTCGATCTCCTCGCACAAAGCACCCCTCACAAAACTGCTTGGGGGGATTTATCCTTGGTATGTGACTCCTCCATTGGTCCAATTAGTTTTTTTTCAAGTGATGTATTCATTGGAAATTTGTGCTGCCTAGGTTACCATGTTCTTGAGCTTGCATTTCAAATTTATATGGTTCCAAGTAGTTCTAATGCATGATATAGGCCCTAGGAAATTGTAGGAGTAGTTGCTATCAATTTTGTTGAGTTTGGTTCACTTTTATTTGAAGTTACTAGAAATTTTAGAATTTTTCAGAAAATAATGAAGAGATTTTTGTGGGGCCGAAGCTCGAAGGAAAAGCAAAATGAAGAAGCACAGAGGCCCAAATATAATCTGGCTCGCACCATGGAGGTTTGGCCGTGTGAATAGCCTTCCGATGATTTATTGAGAGAAGCCGGGATTTATGATGATTTCTATGAATTGGCTGAGAATGCAGGCCTCACCGACTTCCTCTGCGACCAACGCGAAAAGTATCTCTTACTCACCAATACTTTTGTGCAAAACTTCTACTATTATCCTAAGAAATCACCTCCTTCAGTAGAGTTTCATTTATATGATGTGGTTAAGAAGATGTCACTAGATGAATTTTGCAAGGTTTGCAAAATACCTTTTAAGGGTAGTTTAGAGGAACCACACCATAAAGATGTGGACGGATTTATTGACACTATTACTGTAGGGGAAACTAGGAAGGTTTCCGATGCAAGAATCACTAGCATACATTTTCCTATTTTACACTACTTTGCAATATTTGCTAGATGATGCTTAATTGGTCGCAGAAACTATGGAAACCTTAGTGTTCCTGATATCATCATTTTGTTCCATGGTTTATTCTATGATAAACTCTATTTGTATCGGCGGTATTATTGCTAAACGATTAAGTTTGAACCGTACAAAGGGCCCCATCTTTGGAGGTATTTACGCTTCACGCCTTACCGCACACTATAACATACCTATTAGGCACTATGAAAAAGAAGAAAAATTCCTGCCCACTGTTTATCTAGATTATAAGAGTATGGTAGCGCATGATTTTATTGTTACAATAAGGAAGGGGCGCTTAAATATAAATTGTTTTTGATAAACATCACCCTGAGACTATTACCTTGCCTGCTCCTTCCTTGTTTGATTTATTTGCAGGCCTGTATCTAGTTCCGTTGGCGGCCATCTACGCCTACCGAAACCCTACAACAGCTACAGAGTCAGACCCGGAGCCACAATTTGATCCTCCACGACAGTCGGACTACCAGTGGGATCCGGAGATGATTGCCAACCGGTGGCAGTCAGGGGCTTCTTCATCTCATTACGACCTCGACTACAACTATGGATATCCGCCAGGCCATCCGTGGTAATAAACCAAGTTAGGCCAAAAGCCTAAGCTTGGGGGAGTACGTATTTCTCACCAACATTACATTTATGTTCACACACTCATTGCTAGATGTCGGTGCTCATACTCTTTCACTGTAATATCCATGCTAGTTTATTTTCTTTTTCTTGTTTTCTTCTTGTGTGTTTGTTAAACCTTAAGAAATACCAAAAAATTAGTAATAGCTTTTAGTTAGTTTATTTTCTTGCTGTAGTAGTAATAATTAAAAGAAAACCCAAAAAGATTTCCCGTTCTTCTTTTGCTTGTTGGGTGCTTTCCCGTGTAAATAGTTTTATTTCTTTTCTTTTCTTTGGGGGTCGATAGGAGATGACCATGATTAAATTGTTGAAGTCGCTCTTATATGCATTATTGTTGATTTAACCAGGAGCCCATATTACCTTGTCTTCTCCTGTTTATTTAATGCTTGCAAATTCCAGCTTAGTCCAATGCACATGCACTCTTAATATTATTCACATCGTTCGGTTGTGCAAGTGAAAGGCAATTATGACGATATATGATGGACTGACTGAGATGAGAAATGCTGGTATGAACTCGACCTCTCTTGTTTTTGTAAATATGATTAGATCATCGTTCCTGATTCAGCCTATTATGAATAAACATGTTTGCAATGACAATTAGAGATTATAGTTGCTTATGCCATGCTTAATTAGCTAGGAGTTTATAATGGTTTACCTTGCGTGCCAACATGCTATTAAAATGGTTGTGATGTGGTATGATAGGGTGGTATCCTCCTTTGAATGATTTAAGTGACTTGACTTGGCACATGTTCACACATGTAGTTGAAACAAATCAACATAGCCTTCACGATATTTATGTTCATGGTGGATTATATCCTACTCATGCTTGCACTCAATGTTTATCAATTTTAATGCATGTTCATGACTATTGTCGCTCTCTAGTTGGTCGCTTCCAGTCTTTTGCTATCCTTCAGTTGTACTAAGCGGGAATACTTCTTGTGCATCCAATCCATTAAACCCGAAAGTTATTCCACATGGGTCCACTATACCTTCCTATATACGGTATCTACCTGCCGTTCCAAGTAAATTTGTATGTGCCAAACTCTAAACCTTCAAATGAAATTTTGTTTTCTATGCTCGAATAGCTCATGTATCAACTAGGGTTGTCCGTATCTTCCATGTTAGGCGGGTTATTCTCAAGAGGAGTGGACTCTGTTGGGTGGTTGGTGCGACATATGCCAATGGGTGGCTTATCATTGTGGGAGCCAATAAAACATCGCCGGTGCCTGGAAACGGGATAAGGCGAAGACATGCACGCCGGCGGATCTTACCCAGCTTCAGGGCTCTCCGTGGAGATAACACCCCTACTGCTGCTCTGTGGGGTCTCCACATGGTCACTAGATTGGCAAGTAGCTACAAGAGGCTCCTTGAGCTGTTTGGTGAAAGGATGAAGAGGGGCAAGGCTTGCCTGCTCCTCCTCTTGTTGCGGTGTCTAAAAACTATCCAGAGAGAGATTCCCCTTGCATGGGTGCCCTGGGGGGTTTATATAGGCCTACCCCCAGGGGTACAATGGTAATCCGGCTGGGCGCGGGACCCAGCCGTCTGTGTCTATGCTGGCTGGCTTCTCCGCCAACCGATGGGCCCGCCGCCTGGTAGGCCCTGCCGGCTGCCGGCCCTCTGGTCGACAGGTCGGCCCCACCGCTCGGGAGTTTTGTCGGAGACCGGTTACTGTTTCCTTGCCTCTGGTGATGAGGGCTTTGTCGTGGTAAGCGTGGCTAAAGTGCCGCCGCGAGGCGGCTCATCACTGTAGCCTTACCTTGTCTTATCTCCTTAAAGAGGCACCTCCTTCGAGGGAGAGAGTTGGCCTGCTATTGGGAGCCGGCCGTACCCCAGGCCGACTGCGGGAAGCATGTCCGCCTTTGGGGTCTCCCTGACTGAGGGGGCCCGCCACCCACGGGTCATACTGACCGCCTGTCGTGGGTGACGTCATGATCAACGTGGAAACAGTGCCACGCCGGACGGGTGATGGCCGCCCCGTACGACGCACTGTGGCCATGCGTGCCCCGGGATTCGGGGGTGGCAGGCTTCACTGTAGCCACGCCCCATCTTATCGCCGTTATGTGGGTGCAGACTCTGAGGGCACGATCTTGGCTGCCTGTTGAGGGGCCGGCTCCTGGAAGTCGGCCTTCTCATGGTCGGCTTGTTGGAGTCGGCCTCCTCGTGGTCTTGTTTCTCAAGGATTTCAGGGCTGGGCCGCCTTTGCGCAACGGGCCTAAGAGGTAGCCAGCTGGGGGAAGGTGGCCCCACGTCTTGGACACTTAGAGGCTCAATCGGCCTATAATTTTTCTGAAGAACCAGGGGAAGCCGGCTAGGCTACCCGTGGTCATTTACTCCGAGTCAGGGTGCAAGCTGACCGTTCGTCGCCTGCGCGCCACGTGGCACCCTACGGCTAGAGGGGCCTGCCAGCTCACACGCGCGATGGGACGCCGCCGCAGTCCGGGGCCCGCCACTACAGGGCCTCGGCCCACGTGTGGATCTTCTGCGGCCCGGTTGGACCGCGCGCCCCCCAGCGGCGGTTTCCTCACGCCGTGAAGGCGCAATAATCGCGGGGCGTGGGGAGTGGGTGCAGTTAATCCCACGTCCCCCACGTCCTGCCTCCTCGGCTTCGTCGCACGAGGCTATAAGTAGGGGGAGAGGAGGGGAGCGCCAGACACTCGCGCGCTCTCCCTCGCTCTGCCCCCTCCTTCTTCTTCCTCCTCTCCGCCGCCACAGCTACCCGCCGCCGCTCGGCCTTCCTGCCAATCTTCTTGGCTTGCCGTCGCTTCGTCGTAGTTGGGTCGCGCGCCTTTCTTTCGCCGCACCTTTCTCATTGCCGCGCCGTCCTAATGGTGTTGTTGAGCTCCTGGGACGGCTCCAACGTCCACGACGACCACGTCGACTTCCTCCGTCGGACGCGGCGGCTACCGGGCGCGGATTTCGTGCGGGTCCGCCTTGCGCCAGAGAGGGAGATCTTCCCGGTGTCAGAGGAGGACGAGCGGGTAATCTTCCGCTCACACTGCCTGCGCGGCTTCGGCCTGCCGGCGAGCGGGTTCCTGTGCTCCTTCCTTGAATTTTATCATCTCCAGCCGCATCACCTTACTCCGAACGCGGTGATGCTGTTGTCGGCCTTCATCGCCCTCTGCGAGGGTTTTCTTGGTGTCCTCCCCACCCTCGAACTATGGGGAGAATTCTTCCAGTGCCCGCCCCATGCGGTGCCTTCATCGCCATGCGGAGGATGAGCGACAACAAACCGTTTCCGTCCATCCCGCTGATACAGTCGGTGAAGCTCTGGCAGAAATCCTACTTCTACATGAAGAACATCGCTCCTCAAGGCGACTTCATCAATCTGCCGGCTTACCTAGCCGGCCCGCCGGCTGGGAGGCAGCCCTCATGGTCCTTCCGGGCCAGGTCGCTGTCTCAGGGTGGGGCTGCCTCCGTTGCACGGCTCCGGGTGATGATCCAGTCGGAGGGTCTGCTTGGGTCTGACCTGGTGGCCATCTTCATGGAGCGTCGGGTGCTCCCGCTCCAGGGCCGACCTCATATGATCTGCCAGATGAGCGTCCGCTTCGACCCGTGCTGGCTAAGCACCAAGGAGATGCCTCATGCCGAGGTGTCTTACATGGTGAACTATATTTCCAACTGCAAGCTCACTAAGGAGTGCCGTACTCTCGCACCAATCCTCCGCCGGTAGTATGTTTCTCTTCTTTTCTTCTTTCCTTGTAGCCGGGTTCATGATGGCCGACTCCTGACCAGTCGGTCTGTTTTTGGCAGAATCCTATGCTTCCACTGGCAACCGAGGCTGCGGGGGTGGAACGCAAGTTCCTCCTTGACCGCACGATGGACGATGTTGACGACCCGGACCTGGGGGCAGCCGCCATGGAAGAAGACGTCGCAGGGGAGGGCGGTGAGGTAGGCGGCTCTGGGCTCGGGGCCGCCTTCAAGGATTAGCCGGATGATGCCGAGGCCGAAGTTGTTCCGCGCCTCAGCCGGCGCCCGATCATCAAAGCGCGGGCCCATCCGCTGCGCCGGCTCCCCATGGCGGCGCGCAGAAACACTGGGCCGCGTCGACCCACTTCGGCAATCGGCCAAAGAAGCCCAAGAGTACCGCAGCGGCGACCAAGCGGGATGAGGCGGCCCGCTTCCGCAAGGTGATGAAGCAGCCGCGGTCGGTTTCAGCGTAAGTGTTATTTTTCTTACGCCTTTCTTTTCTTGTTCATTTGATATCTTTCTAAGCCTTCTTCTTGACTTATCAAACATGGCCCCTGTTTCTCTTGAACGGGCCCCTGCCGCCTCCGTAGTCGGACCCGCGGGAGGGTCCTCAAGCTCCCGCCGTGTGGATCCCCGCGCCGATCTCCTAGAGGCGACGGAGCGAAACGCGCGGGAAGCGCGGGAGTAACGGGAGGCGGAGTAGCGGAGGGCGGCTCGGGAGGCGAGGGAGAAGTCGGTGAAGGCACGGGCCGATGCGGCTGCCAAGGCCCAGGTGGAGGCCGCAGCCACGGAGGAGGAGGCGGAGGCCCAGCGGAACCAGCCTCCGCTGCTCGTCATCCCCTTCGCGCTGCGGCACCCGACATTCCATTGCCCCCGACGGAGGAAACCGGCCGCGGCCAGCCGGCAAAGGGGAAGGAGGCGGAACCGACGCCGCCGGCTGGAAAGGGCCAAGGTAGCCGGCCCGACACGCCACCCACGCAGCCGACCGGAGGTGAGCCGACTGTCGGGGCGGACCTTGTGGTCCTGTCGCCGTCCCGTCGGCGCGCGGAGAAGGCGACTTCAGCGCAAGATCCGCACAACACCGCTGGCGCCGGCCCGTCGGCCCAGGACCTGGAAGCGGCTAGCGATAGCTCGTCCGGGTGGACGCCGGGCGGTGGGACGGCCGTGCTGAACGTGGTGGCGCAGGACGTCCAGAACCGGCTTCAGGCCCAAGCTACCGTGCTGAAGCAATACACCCAGAATTTCTCACGACGCGAACGGTGATCCGGGTGAGTCCTTTCGTTTTTCGTTCATTGCTCCTGATTTCTTCCGTGGGGCGCGTCAGCGCACCCACTGGGTGCAGTCCCCGAGTTCCGAGCTGGCTGCTGAGCAGGCGGCTTGGAACTTCTTGGTAGACTCTAATTGTCGTCTTGTTCTTACTTGTATCACTTATCTTGTCTGCAGGAGTATCATAACCTCCACGCGGATGCCTTCAACTCCGAGGCCCAGGAGTTGAATCAGAAAACCACCGATCTGACCGAGAGCCGGAGTAAGTGCTTCATCCTTTGTCTCAAGTGGGGGCGCGTCAGTGCACCCACTGGGTGTAGTCCCCGAGATTCAGGCCGACTGCTGAGTAGTCGGGTCGGATCTTTTCCTAACGACTTCTTTCTTCATATCTGCAGGGGCCAATGCTGACTTGAGGAGCCAGCTGAGCGGAGCCCAGACCGCCCTTCGCGCCAAGGAGGCCGAGTGCGCCACCCTGGCTCAAGAGCGTGACCGCCTAGCCAAGAAGTTGGCCGACCACAAGGCGGCCCTGAAGGCGGCGCAGGACAGCGAGGCCGCCCTCAAAGCCGAATACGAGACCGAGGCGGTGAACTGGGCTGAGGCCAGGCAGGCACTGAGTCAAGGCTACAGCCGGGTAGAAGACTTAATCGACGGCAGCCGCCTTCTTCGTCGTTTCTTTGCCTACCTCCTACTATCTGGTTCATCTTTTGACTTTGTGCCACTGCTTTCTTCTTTGTGCAGATTACTTTCTTGGTTACTCTGCTACCGCTACTCAAGCCATCAAGGCCTACCGCGACGCGCGACGGCGGGCAGGGGCCGAGGTCGCACCGGGTGCCAGCCAGTCGCTTGAGGAGCAGCTTCTGGCGCTTCAAGCCCACCTGCAGTCGGCCCACTGCATGCTCCGCCATCTTCAGCGCCCCGGGGCACAAGTGCTGGCCACCCTCTGGCCCAGCGAGGTGATCCCGCGCACCCCAATTAAGACCGTCGACTGGCTGGAGGTCGCAGTCGGCCGCTTCGAGGCTTGGAAGGCGTCAGCGGACCGGTCCGGCGTTGGGCGGGCACTGGAGTTTGTCCGAGCTTGGTATCCTGGGCTGAACTTGGACCAGCTGAGCACCTGGCAGCAGGAGGCTGACGAGGAGCTGGAGGCGGTGCAGCCGGCTATCATCCAGTGCGCCTCGGTGATCACCGAGTACATCGACACTAGCGCCTTTGCCCCTGAGGTGGATGACGCAGGCGTCGCTCAGTCGGAGGAGTGGTTCGGGCTGAACCCGGCCAAAGGTGAGGACTCGGCGGAGGAGATTTCCTCTAGTGATGAGGGCGAAGGGGAAGAGGGAGAGGATGGTGAAGACGCTTCGCCGGATGGTGAAGCGACCAGCCCGCCTCAGCCTGATCGTGCCTCTAGCAACGATGTCGAGACTCACCAGCTGGTCACTCCTCCAGCCGGCACCGCCAACTCCACCAACCTGCCCAACTCGCCTGTCGTTCCCCTGGCTTGATCCGCCGTCCTTGCTTTCCTGCTTGTTACTCTTTTGAACAATCTTTAAATTTGCGCAGTTCCACCCACTGGGGGTGTATTCAGACTATGTTGAATGCTGGCCTTTCGAAGGTCTTTTGTGTAAATATTATGCGTGTGTTTGGCTTCCGTTCATGTTTGCTTTTCATCCTTTTGGCTTTTTTCCTTTGTCGCCTTTCCTTGGCCGCTGCCTTCCTGGCGGACAACTGCTCTATAGTCTGTGGCTGGAGAAGGACTTGGTTGCTTTGGGAAGGCAAGTACTCGAGCTTTCTTAGATTGCAGCAAGATGAACGGGGAGCCGGCCAGCCGGCTGGCGGGGCGGGAGGCCGGCTCGCGTTATATAAGTTCGTTGGTCCTTAGCAATTTTTTGTGTGGGCATCCTTTCCTGCCCTTGGCTCCTGCCAGTCGGACAGTCGATTCTTCGAGCTGCGACTTTTGGCTAGAGGGGGCTTGGGTGCCGGCACACTACTTGTCTGACTGCAGGCAGAACTTTATATATAACTTAAGGCGGCGAGTCCCCGGGCCGACTGGTCAGGCCTGGTGCCGGACGAAAAAACAAATGTAGTAACATATTCATAGGCATGATACCCATCATCCATAGATAAAGGAGGGTAGTCCCCGAGTGTTCCTCGGGAGACCCTTTGTCTCGTACTTAGTACAAAAGTTAGCATGATACATACTGCTTTTTAACTGTAAAATCTTCGGAGGAGATTGGCGTTCCATGGTCGTTCCGACTCCTTGCCGGAATCATCTCTCTTGCGTGCCTTCAGCTTCTACGCGTCGATTAGCTAGTAGGAGTCGTTGCCTACAGCTTTGCTGATGACGAAGGGGCCCTCCCAAGGGGCTAAGAGCTTGTGCTGCATCAGCCGGAGCACAAGATCGCCCTCTTGGAAGGATCTTGGCTTGACTTTCCGGCTGTGGTAGTGGCGCAAACCCTGCTGATAGATGGCGGACCGGCTGAGGGCTAACAGCCGGCCCTCTTCCAGCAGGTCGACACCGTCTTCACGTGCTTCCTTGGCCTCCGCCTCCGTGTACATGGTGACCCGAGGTGAGTCGAACTCGATGTCAGTTGGGATGAAGCTGGTTGACTTGTTTGGGGTAGTGCGCAAACTCCAGAGGACAGTCGACAGCTCGTCTAGCCAATAGCCGGCCGAATGCTCCAGTGGCACGACCAGTCGGGGCTTGATGCCGGAGAGGATGAGGGTGTTTTCTCGCTCGACCTGGCCGTTTGACTGCGGGTGGGCGACAGACGCTAGGTCAGCCGGATGCCATGTGTTGCGCAGAAATGTGCCAGTGCTCCCTTTGCAGAATTTGTACCATTTTCGGTGATGATGTTGTGTTGTATGCCGTACCGGGTTGTGATATCTGCGATGAACGTTATGGCAGTCGGCCCATTCAGCTTCTTGATTGTCTTTGCTTTGATCCACTTGGTAAATTTGTCCACATCGACGAGCAGATGTGTCATGCCGTCGCGTGCCGTCTTGAATGGGCCCACCATGTCCAGCCCCCAAACGGCAAAGGGCCAGGTGAGGGGGATGGTCTTGAGTGCGGAAGCCGGCAGATGTTGCTTGGAACTGAAAACTTGGCACCCTCTGCAATGTTTGACTAGCTACTTGGCGTCATCCACAGTAGTCGGCCAGAAGAATCCATGGTGAAAAGCTTTGGCGACGAGTGATCGTGAGGCCGCATGGTGGCCGCATTCGCCTTGGTGGATGTCTTTGAGGATTGCTATGCCCTTCTCTGGCTCGACGCAGTGCTGGAAGACTCCAGTGACACTGCGCCTAACAAGCTCTTGGTTTACTATTGTGTATGCTCCGGCTCGGCGTTGAACTTGTCTTGCCGAGATTTCGTCGGTTGGCAACTCTTTGTTTACTAAGAAGTTGAGGATGGGCTGGGCCATGATGGGGTTGCACTTCTTCTATTCTCAAAACTGCTACTGTGAGCAGGGCGGGTGGGTTGGGTGGTGAAGAGTTGGAGTCGGCCACCGCCTGCTGTGTCGATGCAGTCCCCGGGCCGACTGCAGTAGCCCCCGGACCAAGTTCCGAAGTCCCCGAGCCGGGTGCGACTACGGCAGTCCCCGGCCGCCTGTCGAAGTCCCCGAGCCGGGTGCGACTACTGCAGTCCTCGGGCCGCCTGTCGAAGTCCTCGAGCCGCCTACTTGTTTCCCCAAGTCGGATCCGACTGTGTCGGTGTCAGGCGACACGAAGATAGAATGAGATTCTGGAGACGGCTTGAGGAGGTGGTGGTGAGAAACGTCGGCTGGAATAGCTTGCCGGGTGGAGCCTACTCGTGCCAGAGCATCTGCTTGCATGTTGTCGGCGTGTGGTACATGAAGGAACTCGCATCCTTCAAAATATCCACTGATTTGCTGAACGAGGAAGCGGTAGCTCGCCATGTTCGCGTCCTTGGTGTCCCAGTCGCCAGATGACTGCTGGACCACCAAATCCGAGTCGCCATAGCACAGGATCCGGCGGATGCCGAGCTCCTTGGCTAGCCGGAGCCCGTGTATGAGAGCCTCGTACTCGGCCACATTGTTGGAGGCAGCAAAATGAATTTGCAATGTGTACTTGAGCTTGTCGCCTTTGGGGGAGGTGAGGATGATGCCGGCTCCCAAGCCGGTGTGCATCTTGGACCCATCGATGTGCATCCGCCAATAAGTGGAGTCGGGGGCCGGTGGCAGGTACTGGGTTTCGGCCCAGTCGAAGAGGAAGTTGGCCAGTGCTTGGGATTTAATGGCGGTGCGGGGCTGGTAGAAGATCGTGTAGGGAGCCAACTCAATGGCCGATTTTGCCACTCGGCCGAATGCATCCCGGCTGCCTATGATCTCGGCGAGTGGGGCAGTACATACAACCATGATGGGGTGCTCTTAGAAGTAGGGCTTGAGCTTCTTGGCAGCGAAGTACACACTGTAGCACATCTTCTGGTAGTGTGGGTAGTTCTGCTTCAAGGTGGATAACACTTTGCTTAAATAATACACCAGCCTCTGGACCAGCTGAACTCGGCCTTCTTCTAGGCGCTGGACCACGATGACTGTGCTGACCACCCGGCTAGTAGCAGCAATGTAAAGGAGCATGGGCTCTTTTTCAGTCGGTGCCGCCAAGACAGGCGGCGTGGTCAGCATCTTCTTTAGCTCGTGGAAGGCTTGGTCCGCCTGGTCGTTCCACTCGAAATGAGCCAACTTCTTCATGAGTCGGTAGAGGGGGAGAGCTTTCTCCCCGAGCCGGCTGATGAAGCGGTTCAGGGAAGCCAAGCGTCTGGTGAACTTCTGGACGTCCCGCAGCTTGGTGGGAATCTCCATTCTCTCTATGGCCTTGATCTTCATCAAGTTGCACTCGATGCCGCGTTCGGAGACCAGGAAGCCTAGAAGCTGGCCGGCTGGTACTCCGAACACACATTTCTTGGGGTTGAGCTTGATTTGAAATCAGCGCACGTTTTCAAATGTCTCTCTGAGATCTATCAGCAAGGTGCCGCGCTTCTCCGTCTTCAACACAATATCGTCTGCATAGACGTGGATATTTCTGCCGAGCTGCTTGAGGAGGCACTTCTGCATGCAACGCTGAAGAGTGGCACCGGCATTTCTCAAGCCGAATGTCATAGTCAGGTAGCAGAAGGCTCCGAATGGTGTGATGAAGGCGGTTTTCAGGCGGTCAACAGGATCCAACTTTATCTAGTGGTAGCCTGAGTAAGCATCCAAGAAGCTCAACAGCTCGCATCCGGCTGTGGAGTCTATTACTTGATCAATCCTTGGCAAGGCGAAGGGATCTTTGGGGCAGGGTTTGTTGAGGCTGGTGTAGTCTATACACATGCGCCATTTGTTATTTTTCTTCAGCACGAGGACCGGGTTGGCAAGCCATTCTGGAAAGAAAACTTCCATAATGAAGCCGGCTGCCAGAAGCCGGGCTATCTCTTCTCCTACAATCCTTCTCTTCTCTTCTAACAGTCAGCGGAGGGGCTGTTTGACTGGTTTTGCACCTTCTCGGACATGTAGCTTGTGCTCGGCGAATTCCTTTGGAACACCCGGCATGTCCTTGGGGGACCATGCGAAGATGTCCCGATTCTCACGGAGGAAATCGGCGAGCTCGCCATCCTATTTGCTGTCCAGGTTTGCCCCGATGGTGGCAAACCTTTCTGGGTGCTCCGGGTCCAGAGGTACCTTCTTTGTTTCTTTGGCCGGCTGGAAAGAACCTTGGGCATCACACTCCTTGGGGTTGGGGGACAGGGTCGGCTGTTTGCCGGCCATAGCCACAACTCGGTCCAGTATCTTCTTCTCTTCAGCAATCACGAGGGACTCGGCCAGCCGGCTGCTGGCTGCCGCACACTCGGAGGACTTCTTGTAGTCTCCGGCTATGGTGATGATGCCCTTGGAACTCGGTATCTTCATCTTGACATAGGCATAGTGGGGTACAACCATGAACTTGGCCAGGGCAGGTCGGCCAAGCAATGCGTGGTAAGGGCTCTCCAGATCCACTACCTCAAACCACACCGCCTCTCGGCGGAAATGATCCTTGTCCCTGAAGAGGACATCTATCTTGATCTTGCCGATTGGGGAGCAGGATAGGCCGGGCACGATGCCATGGAACACAGTCCGACTAGGCATGAGCTGCTTCGTCTTGATGCTCAGCTTCTCCATGGTGTCACGGTATAGGATGTTGATGCTGCTCCCACCATCTATCAGCACGCGGGAAAAACTGGCGGCTCGCCTTTCTGTTGCGAGGGTGGCATCCAAAACCAATGTGTAAGAGCCGGCGGACGGCATCACCTCTGGGTGATCAGTCCGGCTCCAGCTGATAGGCCTTTCTGACCAGTGCATGAACTCGGGGTTGTTGGAGGCAACTGCGTTGACTTCTTGATGTTGTCGGCGCCGGGTACGCCGATCTTCTGGTAGGCTCGTAAAGATGACGTAGGCAGCATGCTCGTCGGGGAATTCATCTTGAACAGCCCCGACTGCCGGTCGAGCAGCCGGCTGCGGAGGGGCCGGAGGCGGCTGACCAGCGGGCGGAAGCGGCGCTATCCCCTCGCCCTTAGAGATCCGCGTGAGCTAGTGGCACTTTCGGGTTGTGTGGTTTGAAGGCTTCGCGCCGCTGTGAAACTTGCAGGGGGCATCAAGTGCTTGCTCGTAGGAGAAAGCCGGCTGCCAAGCCGGCCTGTTGCCCTTCTGCTTCTTGGGCGTGGTCCGCCCTTCTGGTTGTTCGTCTTCGGTGATGGCCACCAGCCGACTGATGGGAGGCGGCGGGGGAGCCTTGCGCTTGTGGTCGTTCTGGTACGGGCGTCGGCTGGAGTCTCCTACCGGCGTCTTGGGACTCGGAGCGGGTACCTTCCCAAAGGTGTCTACTCGGAGCTCTATCTTCATTGAGGAATCGGTCGTGGCGTATTTGTCAGCTATGATCATTAGCTCGTCGAGGGTAGTCGGCTCGTCGCAGAGGAGTCGGTGCTTGAGGAGGGTGCCTTCTCGACACCCGGCGGTGAATTACTCTATAGCTTGAACCTCGTGCACCCCTTCGCAGGAGTTGCGGAGCTCGGCCCAACGCGTGAGGTAATCGCGGGTTGATTCACTGGGCCCTTGCACACACAAGGAGAGCTGTCGGGGCTTAGGAGCCCGCTTGTAGGTGCTTGTGAAGTTGCGGATGAAGGTTTCTATGAAGTCCAGCCAGCTGTTGACACTGTAAGGCTTGAGGCTGTTGAGCCAGGTACGCGCCGTGCCTTGGAGCATGAGGGGAACATACTTCACAGCAACGCGCCTGTTGCCATTCGTGATGCTAACCGCAGTGGAGTAGTCGATCAACCAGTCTTCCGGCTTCACGGAGCCGTTGTACTTGGGCGTGTCTCTTGGGAGCGAGAACCCTTTAGGGAAGGGTTCGTCGCGGATGCGGGGGCCAAAGCAGGGCGGGCCGACATCATCTTCTTTTTCCAGAGCTAGGGATCGTGCTAGGCGGTCGATTCGGTGGCGGGCGTCATTCTCGCCGACTCCTTCGCGGCGATCCAGTCGGCCGCTGAGAGTCGGATGCGTGACAGGCGGCGGAGTGGGGTATCTCTCCCCACAATGCGGAGGAGGGGGCGGATCGCCCCGCCATTCCACAGCTCGAGGACGGCCTTCTGCATCACGCTCGATGGAGATTCGAGTCCGGCTGCGGCTGGCAGCCGGCTCCTTTTCTTTCCTTGCGCGGGTGTTCCCGTCGTCGTCGTTCGGGACGTCGCACCGTACTTTCGGTGCGGGGGAGGACTTTCGGTGCGGGCACCGGCTTCATGCCGCTCTATGGCCGCATCGGTAAGCTGCTGGATGCATCTGGTCATGTAGGGGAGCTCGTCGGCCCTCAGTCCGTCCAGCTCGTCTACAGCCGCCTGGGCAGCGCGTAGGTTC
Organism: Triticum dicoccoides; assembly: GCF_002162155.2. NCBI lineage: Eukaryota > Viridiplantae > Streptophyta > Magnoliopsida > Poales > Poaceae > Triticum > Triticum dicoccoides. Next base: position 602,981,518 of record NC_041386.1, on the reverse strand, counting down.
TCGAGAGGCGTGGCATAGACTGGGCGATCTGCTCCCAGCGGGCAAGCGATAGCTGCACCGCATTTCTTGATGATACCGACACGGCTCGGCCCGTCGGGAGGCGGTGTGCCGAAGGCGGCGCGGTCGACTTCGCGCTGATGAACCTCGGTGAGGCGTCTCATGGAGGCTAGCTTCTGGCCCTCCGCAATGAGGGCGAGGTGGTGCGCCTCCAGTGTCTGGGCGTCGGCGTCAGCCGGGATGGGGGCGGCTAGGTCATGCAGCGCCGCCTGCAAGGCGTCGCGGGCGTTTTCGCCAGAGGCAGCGCCGTGGCTGATGACCAGTACCTCGGTGATGGTGCTACCGCTGCTGTCGGCTCGAGGAAGAGGGTCATTGATGATTACCACGTTGGACGGGAAGGTGTCAAAATCCAAAAGCATCGGGTCGGTGGAGCCAACCGACTCCAAGTCCGCAGCCAACTCGCCGGAGACGTGGAGTTGGTCTAGGAGGCTGACGAGGTGGCTTTCGGGGCAGCATGTGCCCGCGTCGGATGCGGGCTCGTCAGAGATGCGATCCTCGCCAAGAAGATCAGCGACGCCTTGTAGCGCGTCGGGGCAAGCGCCATCGGGCGAGCCGGGCTGGCTATGCACGCTGGGAGGAAGAGGGTTCCCGTCCAGAGCAGGTCTCCGGACGACGGTGCACCTGGCCCCATGGTGGGCGCCAAATGTCGGGTGGTTGGTGCCACATATGCCAACGGGTGGCTTATCATTGTGGGAGCCAATAAAACATCGCCGGTGCCTGGAAACAGGATAAAGCGAAGACATGCACGCCGGCTGACGCTCTGCTGCTCTCCGGGGTCTCCGCATGGTCACTAGATTGGCAAGTAGCTACAAGAGGCTCCTTGAGCTGTTTGGTGAAAGGATGAAGAGGGGCAAGGCTTGCCTGCTCCTCCTCTCGGTGTTGTTTCTAAATACTATCCAGAGAGAGATTCCCCTTGCATGGGTGCCCTGGGGGGTTTATATAGGCCTACCTCCCAGGGTTACAATGGTAATCCGGCTGGGCGCAGGCCCCAGCCATCTGTGTCTACGCTGGCCGACTTCTCCGCCGACCGATGGGCCCGCCGCCTGGTAGGCACCGCCGGCTGCCGGCCCTCTGGTCGATAGGCCGGCCCCACCGCTCGGGAGTTTTGTCGGAGGCTGGTTACTGTTGCCTTGCCTCTGGTGATGAGGGCTTTGTCGTGGTAAGCATGGCTACGGTGCCGCTGCGAGGCGGCTCATCACTGTAGCCTTACCTTGTCTTATCTCCTTAATGAGGCACCTCCTTCGAGGGAGAGAGCTGGCCCGCTATTGGGAGCCGGCCGTACCCTAGGCCGACTGTGGGAAGCCTGGCCGCCTTTGGGGTCTCCCTGACTGAGGGGGCCCGCCACCCACGGGTCGTACGGACCGCCCGCCGTGAGTGACGTCATGATCAACGTGGCAACAGTGCCGCGCCGGACAGGTGATGGCCACCCCGTACGACACACTGTGGCCATGCGTGCCCCGGGATTCGGGGGTGGCAGGCTTCACTGTAGCCACGCCCCGTCTTGTCGCCGTTATGTGGGTGCAGACTCTGAGGGCACGATCTTGGCCGCCTGTTGAGGGACTGGCTCCTGGGAGTCAGCCATCTCATGGCCGGCTTCTTGGAGTCGGCCTCCTCGTGGTCTTGTTTCTCAAGGATTTCAGGGCTGGGCCGCCTTTGCGCAGCCGGCCTGAGAGGTAGCCAGCTGGGGGAAGGTGGCCCCACGTCTTGGACGCTTAGAGGCTCAATCGGCCTATAATTTTTCTAAAGAACCAGGGGAAGCCGGCTAGGCTACCCATGGTCATTTACTCTGACAGACTCCGCTCCTCACTCACAAGAAAATGGCTAGTCACCGGGATGCCCCTGAGGCTATTGCTAGTTGGAGGCAGTTGTTGTTTCGATCAAGCCATGGATTGATGCTTGTTGGTGGAGGGGGAGTATAAACTTTACCATTCTGTTTGGGAACCGCCTATAATGTGTGTAGCATGGAAGATATCGCCATCTCTTGGTTGTTATGTTGACAATGAAAGTATACCGCTCAAAATATTATTTATCTCTACTTTGAAATCGAGCTCTGGCACCTCTACAAATCCCTGCTTCCCTCTGCGAAGGGCCTATATGTTTACTTTTATGTTGAGTCATCACATTCTTATTAAAAAGCACTAGCTGGAGAGCGCAGCTGTCATTTGCATCCATTAGTGTTAATTTATTTGGGTATGACTATGGCCCTGTTTGTTTGGGCTTTCGCTTCTACTTTTGCAGCTTTTCCACTTTGGCCAAAAAGCCATAAAATCTCCTAAATAGGTGCTTTTGAAGCTTTTTTGGCTTTTGGTGAATCAATATAACCCACTTGAGCTCCAAAAAAGCCATAAAAGCTCCAAAAGCACCTATTTAGGATCTTTTATAGCTTTTTGGCCAAAGTGGAAAAGCTGCAAAAGCAGAAGCAAAAACACAAACAAACAGGGCCTATGATTGGATCTCTTTTACCATGAATTACAATCTTTAGTCAGTCCTTGATCTTTAAAGGTGCTCTGCGTTTATGTTTTGCGGTCTCAGAAAGGGCTAGCAAGATATCATCTTGTTATATCATATCATGATTGTTTTGAGAAATTGTTATCATCCGTGATTTATTATTATTGCTCGCTAGTTGATTATGCCATTGACATGATTAAACATGAGACCTAAATGTTATTGTGAATATGGTTAGTCATAATATTTGTTGAAAACTTGAATGTTGGCTTTACATATTTACAACAACAAGAGCAAACGGAGTTTGTAAAAGTTTTTCTTTATCACTTTTAGCTTATCAACTGAATTGCTTGAGGACAAGGAAAGGTTTAAGCTTGGGGGAGTTGATACGTCTCCGTCGTATCTAATTTTCCAAACACTTTTTCCCTTGTTTTGGACTCTAACTTGCATAATTTGAATGGAACTAACCCGGACTGACGCTGTTTTCAGTAGACTTTCCATGGTGTTATTTATGTGCAGAAACAAACGTTCTCGGAATGACCTGAAACTCCACGGAACTTATTTTTGGAAAATATAAAAAATACTAGAAGAAGAATCCACGTCAGGGGGCCCACCACCTGTCCACGAGGGTGGAGGGCGCGCCCCCTACCCCATGGGCCCCCTGACGCTCCACCGACCTCAACTCCAACTCCATATATTCGTGTTCGGGGAGAAAAAAAATCAGAGAGAAAGATTCACCGTGTTTTACGATACGGAGCCGTCGCCAAGCCCTAAAACCTCTCGGGAGGGCTGATCTGGAGTCCGTTCGGGGCTCCGGAGAGGGGAATCCGTCGCCATCATCATCATCAACCATCATCCATCACAAATTTCATGATGCTCACTGCCGTGCGTGAGTAATTCCATCATAGGCTTGCTGGACAGTGATGGGTTGGATGAGATCTATCATGTAATCGAGTTAGTTTTGTTAGGGTTTGATCCCTAGTATCCACTATGTTCTGAGATTGATGTTGCTATAACTTTGCTATGCTTAATGCTTGTCACTAGGGCCCGAGTGCCATGATTTCAGATCTGAACCTATTATGTTTTCATGAATATATGTGAGTTGTTGATCCTATCTTGCAAGTCTATAGTCACCTACTATGTGTTATGATCCGGCAACCCCGAAGTGACAATAATCGGGACCACTCCCGGTGATGACCGTAGTTTGAGGAGTTCATGTATTCACTATGTGTTAATGCTCTGGTCCGGTACTCTATTGAAAGGAGGCCTTAATATCCCTTAGTTTCCATTAGGACCCCGCTGCCATGGGAGGGTAGGACAAAAGGTGTCATGCAAGTTCTTTTCCATAAGCACATATGACTATATTCGGAATACTTGCCTACATTACATTGATGAATTGGAGCTAGTTCTGTGTCACCCTATGTTATGACTGTTACATGCCGAACCGCATCCGACATAATTCTCCATCACCGATCCAATGCCTACGAGCTTTTCACATATTGTTCCTCGCTTATTTACTTTACCATTGCTACTGTCAAAATCACTACAAGACCCAAAAATATTACTTTTGCTTCCATTACCGTTACTTCCATATTACTTTGCTACTAAATACTTTGCTGCAGATACTAAGTTATCCAGGTGTGGCTGAATTGACAACTCAACTGCTAATACTTGAGAATATTCTTTGGCTCCCCTTGTGTCGAATCAATAAATTTGGGTTGAATATTCTACCCTCGAAAACTGTTGCGATCCCCTATACTTGTGGGTTATCATGTGCCCGTGCACACAACTCAACTGTTGGTACTTCTCGGTGGCGCAAAACGCGGAGTCGAACTCGTGTTGCGGGAGTCTAGAGTCTTGCTCTGGATCCGGCAGCAAAACGCTTTCCTGGGGGGAGGGGTCATTTAGGACGGATTCAGCAAGGAGCTATATTTTGGACATGCTAAAATAGATCGGGATAGATTGGAACCTGGCAGGGCGATTCGGATCCGTAGTACACCTGCCTTCTGATGACCTTAGGCAAGTGCTCGGCAGCGACCGCCGTCGTGGCGGCGATACGAGCAGGAGCAGCCGCACCGAAATCATCAGCACCACTTGTCCGCATTCCCCCAATGTCAGCGCCACACGAGGTAATTTGGAGGGTACGTAGGGATTTGGGGGAAATGGGGAAACTGTGGAGATAAGCTAATGGTCGGGAACTACTTATGGCACTATATGTTGTATACGACACACTGTTTATACATGTCTTTTGTGTGTTAGGTATTACAACGTCACACACGATTTCCGCACCAAACCGTGTGAGAAGACAATGTAGGTTAGACACGGTTGCCGTTACATATCCGTATGTGATGTACTACCCTGTCCATATAATTGAGTTATGGTGAGATACCATGTAAACAGCCGCTCTGCTGATATCCGTAAAAAAATAGCCGCTCTGCGTATAGAGATGGCGGTGGTGCCCTAGGCACCAGCTACCGGAGAAGAGGTCAATCCTCGGTCGGTGGGCGATGGCAGTGTCATAGGAGGTCAATCCTCAGTCTGCTACAGGAGATAGGAGGAGCTCAACCTTCGAGGTTGGCAGCGGTGTGACCCGATCACATCCATCACGGTCGATGGCGGGATACTAGAGGTCGAACTTCAGGCGGCGGCCGCACTAAGCTTTGCTCCTCGACCCTGCTGTCTCGGCGTGCTGCCGCATCGCGCTTGTCTGTCTGCTGGGTGGAGGTTGCCGAGCGGCTAATTAATTAAGGTATTGTTTTCGTGAGTGGCTTAATTAAGGTATTCAATTCCTAAGGGTAGTGTTGTACTAGTACTCCGTGTGTAAATTGATTGGCCATTAATTTTTGTCATTGCACGTCTACATAACAACATGGAGCGCCCTTAGTAATTATTAAAATAAAACCTTGTGATTTATGCACACATCTTTGGGCAGCAGTTAATCCATGTATTAATGTTGTTGTTTTGTTTTTAATTACCATTCATGTGCTGCAGATGGGACGATCTCGATGGATGAAGAATCAGAAAATCATAGATTTTATCAGTGGCGTGACAAAGTTCATGAATTTGGCTGAAAGTACAAAGAGGAGAATTGGTGATGCGGATTACATCCTGTGTCCATGCATTGATTGTGCCAATACATAGTCACATGAAGTTGCAGATGTCCAGATGCACCTAGTCTCTAGGGGATTCATGGATGGATATACACGTTGGACTAGAAACGGTGAAGAGGAGGTCATGGATGAAGATACCCAGGGCAGCGAGATGCCAAACCCCGATCAGTGTCACATGGATGTTGAATCTAACATCGGGGCAGAGGCGTCAACCTACCAATGGAACATTGGAAAGCCGAAACGCCCACTGGATAACCAAGACGATGACGCAGATGACGACGATCTTGATATGCTAGATTTTGCTTCTATAATTGCAGATTTCGAGGGCCCAAAAAGGATATGATTGGGTACAAGGATCTGCCAACCATTGATGTGGACTCCAAGAAAGAATTGTATCCAGGTTGCAAAAAGAAATATTCCAGGTTGAGTTCCACCCTGGCGCTTCTCAGATTTAAAGCAGCAAACGGTCTATCAAACAAGGGCTTACAGAGATGTTAGGTCTTTTCAAAGAAATTCTTCCAGAAGATAATGTGCTGCGCAGAAGCACGAATGAAGCAAAGAAAATTGTTTGCCCATTGGAACTTAAAGTACATAAGATACACGCTTGTGTGAATGATTGTATATTGTACCATGGTGAGTACAAAGATCCGCGTGCATGTCCCACATGCAAGCTAATACGACTCCAATATATCTATAATTTTTGATTGCTTCATGCTATATTATATTCTGTTTTGGATGATTAATGGGCTTTGTTATACACTTTTATATTATTTTTGTGACTAACCTATTAATCGGAGGCTCAGCCCAAAATTGGTGTTTTTTGCCTATTTCAGAGTTTCGTAGAAAAAGAATATCAAACGGAGTCCAAACGGAATAAAACCTTCGGGAACGTGATTTTCGGAACGAACATGATCCAGAGGACTTGGACCCTACGTCAAGAAAGCAACCAGGAGGGCACAAGGTAGGGGGGCACGCCAACCACCCTGGGCGCGCCCTCCACCCTCATGGGGCTCATGTTGCTCCACCGACGTACTTCTTCCTCCTATATATACCTACGTACCCCCAAACTACCATATATGGAGCCAAAAACCTAATTCCACTGCCACAACCTTCTGTACCCGTGAGATCCCATCTTGGGGCCTTTTCCGGCGCTCCACCGGAGGGGGCATTGATCACGGAGGGCTTCTACATCAACACCATAGCCTCTCCGATGATGTGTGAGTAGTTTACCTCAGACCTTCGGGTCCATAGTTATTAGCTAGATGGCCTCTTCTCTCTCTTTGGATCTCAATACAAAGTTCTCCACGATTCTCGTGGAGATCTATTCGATGTAATCTTCTTTTGCGGCGTGTTTGTTGAGACCGATGATTGTGGGTCTATGATCAAGTTTATCTATGAACAATATTTGAATCTTCTCTAAATTCTTTTATGTGTGATTGGTTATATTTGCAAGTCTCTTCGAATTATCAGTTTTGTTTGGCCTACTAGATTGATCGTTCTTGCAATGGGAGAAGTGCTTAGCTCTGGGTTCAATCTTGTGGTGTCCTTTCCTAGTGACAGCAGGGGCAGCAAGGCACGTATTGTATTGTTGCCATCGAGGATAACAAGACGGGGTTTATATCATATTGCATGAGCTTATCCCTCTACATCGTGTCATCTTACTTAAAGAATTACTCTGTTCTTATGAACTTAATACTCTAGATGCATGCTGGATAGCGGTCGATGTGTGGAGTAATAGTAGTAGATGCAGGCAGGAGTCGGTCTACTTGTCACGGACGTGATGCCTATATACATGATCATACCTAGATATTCTCATAACTATGCTCAATTATATCAATTGCTATACAGTAATTTGTTTACCCACCGCAATACTTATGCTCTTGAGAGAAGACACTAGTGAAACTTATGGCGCCTGGGTCTATTTTCCATCATATTAATCTTCCAACACTTAGCTATTTCTATTCCCATTTATTTTACTTTGCATCTTTATTTACTCTTTATCGTAAAAATACCAAAAATATTATCTTATCATATCTATTAGATATCACTCTCGTAAGTGACCGTTGAGGGATTGACAACCCCTTTATCGCGTTGCTTGCGAGGTTCTTATTTGTTTGTGTAGGTGCGAGGGGCTCGTGCGTGGTCTCCTACTGGATTGATACCTTGGTTCTCAAAACTGAGGGAAATACATATGCTACTTTACTACATCACCCTTTCCTCTTCAAGGGAAAACCAACGCAGTGCTCAAGAGGTAGCAAGAAGGATTTCTGGCACCGTTGCCGGGGAGATCTACGCCAAGTCAGGTCAAGTAAAGACATACCAAGTACCCATCACAAACCCTTATCCCTCGCATTACATTATTTGCCATTTGCCTCTCGTTTTCCTCTCCCCCACTTCACCCTTGCCGTTTTATTCGCCCTCCCTTTCCCGTTCGCCTATTTTTCGCTTGCTTCTTGTTTGCTCGTGTGGTGGATTGCTTGCTTGTCACTATGGCTCAAGATAATAATAAACTGTGTGACTTTACCAATACCAACAACAATGATTTTCTTAGCACTCTGATTGCTCCTCTTACCGATACTGAATCTTGTGAAATTAATGCTACTTTGTTGAATCTTGTCATGAAAGGTCAATTCACCGGCCTTCCTAGTGAAGATGTCGCTACCCATCTAAATAGCTTCGTTGATTTGTGTGATATGCAAAAGAAGGAAGATGTGGACAATGATATTGTTAAATTGAAGCTATTTCCTTTTTCCCTTAGAGATCGTGCTAAAGCTTGGTTTTCTTCTTTGCCTAAAAATAGCATTAATTCATGGAATAAATGCAAGGATGCTTTTATCTCTAAGTATTTCCCTCCCGCTAAGATCATCTCTCTTAGAAAAGATATTATGAATTTTAACCAACTTGATCATGAACATGTTGCACAAGCTCGGGAGAGGATGAAATTAATGATACGTAATTGCCCTACACATGGTTTAAATCTTTGGATGATTATACAAAAAAATTTATGCCGGATTGAATTTTTCTTCTAGAAATCTTTTAGATTCGGCCGCAGGAGGCACTTTTATGGAAATCACTTTAGGAGAAGCTACTAAACTCCTAGATAATATTATGGTTAATTATTCTCAATGGCACACCAAAAGATCTACTAATAAAAAAGTGCATGAGATAGAAGAAATTAATGTTTTGAGTGGAAAGATGGATGAGCTTATGAAATTATTTGCTAATAAGAGTGTTTGTTCTGATCCTAATGATATGCCTTTGTCTACTTTGATTGAGAATAATAATGAATCTATGGATGTGAATTTTGTTGGTAGGAATAATTTTGGTAACAACGCATATAGAAGAAACTTTAATCCTAGGCCATATCCTAGTAATTCCTCTAATAATTATGCTTTGCTTGAGGAAAAATTGCCTAGGATTGATGAATTGGCAAGGAACATGGATAGAATTTCTCTTGATGTTGATTCTTTGAAACTTAGATCTATTCCACCGAAGCATGATATCAATGAGTCTCTCAAAGCCATGAGAATTTCCATTGATGAGTGCAAAGAAAGAACCGCTAGGATGCGTGCTAAGAAAGATTGCTTTGTGAAAGCGTGTTCTTCTAGTTTCTATGAAAATAAAGATGAAGATCTAAAAGTTATTGCTGTGTCTCCTATTGAATCTTTGTTTTCCAATATGAATCTTGATAATGATGAGACTGAAGATGAGTTACCTTTACCTAGAAGGCGTTCCAAAAATTCTGAATTTTTAGATCTTGATGCAAAAATTGGTAAAAGTGGGATTGAAGAGATCAAAACCATAGATATTAAGGAACCCACTATTATGGATTTCAAGGAATTTAATTATGACAATTGCTCTTTGATAGATTGTATTTCCTTGTTGCAATCCGTGCTAAATTCTCCACATGCTTATAGTCAACATAAAGCTTTTACCAAACATATCGTTAATGCTTTGATGCAATCTTATGAAGAAAAACTTGAGTTGGAAGTTTCTATCCCTAGAAAACTTTATGATGAGTGGGAACCTAATATTAAAATTAAAATTAAATATCATGAATGCTATGCTTTGTGTGATTTGGGTTCTAGTGTTTCCACGATTCCAAAAACTTTGTGTGATTTGCTAGGATTCTGTGATTTTGATGATTGTTCTTTGAACTTGCACCTTGCAGATTCCACTATTAAGAAACCTATCAAAAGAATTAATGATGTTCTTATTGTTGCAAATAGGAATTATTTTCCCTTAGATTTCATTGTTCTTGATATATATTGCAATCCTTCATGCCCTATTATTCTTGGTAGACCTTTCCTTAGAACGATTGGTGCAATTATTGATATGAAGGAAGGGAATATTAGATTCCAATTTCCATTAAGGAAAGGCATGGAACACTTGCCTAGAAAGAACATTAAATTACATTATGAATCTATTATGAGAGCCACTTATGGATTGCCTACCAAAGATGGCAATACCTAGATCTATTCTTTTTTTTATGCCTAGCTAGGGGAGTTAAACGATAGCGCTTGTTGGGAGGCAACCCAATTTTTTTAGTTTTTTTTGCTTTCTGCTTCTGTGTAGTAATAAATAATCCATCTAGCTTCTGTTTAGATGTGGTTTTGTGTTTTAGTTAGTGTTTCTGCCAAGTTAAACCTATAGGATCTTCTTGGGTGATAATTATTTGATCTTGCTGAAAATTCCAGAAACTTTCTGTTCATGAAAACAATTATTAAAAATCACCAGAACGTTATAAAATATTGATTCCAATTGCAGAAGATCAAGAAACAAATTTTCTAGGTCATCCTATTTTGGTAGATTTTTTGGAGTTCCAGAAGTTTTCGTTAGTTACAGATTACTACAGACTATTCTGTTTTTGACAGATTCTGTTTTTTGTGTGTTGTTTGCTTATTTTGATGAATCTATGGCTAATAGAATTGTTTATAAACCATAGAGAAGTTGGAATACAGTAGGTTTAACACCCATATAAATAAAAAATGAGTTCACTTCAGTACCTTGAAGTGGTGTTTTGTTTTCTTTCGCTAACGGAGCTCACGCGATTTTCTATTAAGTTTTGTGTTGTGAAGTTTTCAAGTTTTGGGTAAAAGATTTGATGGACAAAGGAACAAGGAGTGGAAAGAGCCTAAGATTGGGGATTCCCATGGAACCCCAATATAATCTAAGTACACCAAAAAGCCAAAGCTTGGGGATGCCCCGGAAGGCATCCCCTCTTTCGTCTACTTCCATCGGTAACTTTACTTGGAGCTATATTTTTATTCACCACATGATATGTGTTTTGCTTGGAGCGTCTTGTATTATTTGAGTCTTTGCTTTTTAGTTTACCACAATCATCCTTGCTGTACACACCTTTTGAGAGAGACACACATGATTCGGAATTTATTAGAATACTCTATGTGCTTCACTTATATCTTTTGAGCTATGTAGTTTTTGCTCTAGTGCTTCACTTATATCTTTTAGAGCACGGTGGTGGATTTGTTTTATAAAAACTATTGTTCTCTCATGCTTAACTTATGTCATTTTGAGAGTCCTACAAAACAGCATGGTAACTTGCTTTAATTATGAAAGGCATCCAAGATTAGTAAACAAAAAAATAAATATAAATTTTCTTATGAGTGTGTTGAATACTATGAGAAGTTTGATGCTTGATAATTGTTTTGAGAGATGAAGATGGTGATATTAGAGTCATGCTAGTTGAGTAGTTTTGAATTTGAGAGATGCTTGTGTTAAAGTTTGTGATTCCCGTAGCATGCATGTATGGTGAACCGTTATGTGATGAAGTCGGAGCATGATTTATTTATTGACTGTCTTCCTTATGAGTGGCGGTCGGGGAGGAGTGATGGTCTTTTCCTACCAATCTATCCCCCTAGGAGCATGCGCGTAATACTTTGCTTTGATAACTTGTAGATTTTTACAATAAATATATGAGTTCTTTATGACTAATGTTGAGTCCATGGATTATACGCACTACTCTCATCCTTCCACCATTGCTAGCCTCTCTAATACCGCGCTCTTTTCGCTGGTATCATACACCCACCATATACCTTCCTCAAAACAGCCACCATACGTACCTATTATCGAATTTCCATAGCCATTCCGAGATATATTGCCATGCAACTTACCACCGTTCCGTTTACTATGACACGCTCCATCATTGTCATATTGCTTCGCATGATCATGTAGTTAACATCGTATTTGTGGCAAAGCCACCGTTCATAATTTTTACATACATGTCACTCTTGATTCATGGCATATCCCGGTACTCCGTCGGAGGCATTCACATAGAGTCATATATTGTTCTAAGTATTGAGTTGTAAGTAAGAAAAGTGTGATGATCATCATTATTAGAGCATTGTACCAAGTGAGGAAAGGATGATGGATACTATGATTCCCCCACAAGTCGGGATGAGACTCTGGACGAAAAAAAGAGGCCATAAAAAAGAGAAAGTCCCAAATAAAAAAATAAGAGAAAAAGAGAGAAGGGACAAAGCTACTATCCTTTTTACCACACTTGTGCTTCAAAGTAGCACCATGATCTTCATGATAGAGAGTCTCTTATGTTGTCACTTTCATATACTAGTGGGAATTTTTCATTATAGAACTTGGCTTGTATATTCCAATGATGGGCTTTCTAAAAATGCCCTAGGTCTTCGTGAGCAAGCGAGTTGGATGCACACCCACTTAGTTTATTTTGTTGAGCTTTCATATACTTATAGCTCTAGTGCATCCGTTGCATGGCAATCCCTACTCACTGAAATTGATATCTATTAATGGGCATCTCCATAGCCCGTTGATACGCCTAGTTGATGTGAGACTATCTTCTCCCTTTTTGTCTTCTCCACAACCACCATTCTATTCCACATATAGTGCTATATCCATGGCTCATGCTCATGTATTGCGTGAATATTGAAAAAGTTTGAGAACACCAAAAGTATGAAACAATTGCTTGGCTTGTCATCGGGGTTGTGCATGATTTAAATACTTTGTGTGGGGAAGATAGAGCACAGCCAGACTATATGATTTTGTAGGGATAACTTTCTTTTGCCATGTTATTTTGAGAAGACATAATTGCTTAGTTAGTATGCTTGAAGTATTATTATTTTTATGTCAATATTAAACTTTTGTCTTGTATCTTTCGGATCTAAATATTCATACCACAATTAAGAGAATTACATTGAAAATTATGCTAAGTAGCATTCCGCATAAAAATTTCTGTTTTTATCATTTACCTACTCGAGGACGAGCAGGAATTAAGCTTGGGGATGCTTGATACGTCTCCAATGTATCTATAATTTTTTGTTGCTTCATGCTATATTATATTCTGTTTTGGATGATTAATGGGATTTGTTATACACTTTTATATTACTTTTGGGACTAACCTATTAACCGGAGGCCCAGCCCAAAATTGTTGTTTTTGCCTATTTCAGAGTTTCAAAGAAAAAGAATGTCAAACGGAGTCCAAATGGAATAAACCCTTCGGGAACGTGATTTTCGGAACGTACGTGATCCAGAGGACTTGGACCCTACATCAAGAAAGCAACCACGAGGGTACGAGGTAGGGGGCACGCCTAGCCCCCTGGGCGCGCCCTCCACCCTTGTGGGTCCCATGTTGCTCCACCGAAATACTTCTTCCTCCTATTTATACCTACGTACACCCAAACTACTAGATATTGAGCCAAAAACCTAATTCCACCGCCGCAACCTTCTATACCCGTGAGATCCCATCTTGGGGCCTTTGCCGACGCTCTGCCGGAGGGGGCATTGATCACGGAGGGCTTCTACATCAACACCATAGCTTCTCCGATGATGTGTGAGTCTTTTACCTCAGACCTTCGGGTCCATAGTTATTGGCTAGATGGCTTCTTCTCTCTTTGTATCTCAATACAAAGTTCTCCACTATTCTCGTGGAGATCTAGTCGAGGTAATATTCTTTTGCGGTGTGTTTGTTGAGACCGATGAATTGTGGGTTTATGATCAAGTTTATCTATGAACAATATTTGAATCTTCTCTGAATTCTTTTATGTATGATTGGTTATCTTTGCAAGTCTCTTTGAATTATCAGTTTGGTTTGGCCTACTAGATTGATCCTTCTTGTAATGGGAGAAGTGCTTAGCTTTGGGTTCAATCTTGCGGTGTCCTTTCCCATTGACAGCAGGTGCAGCAAGGCATGTATTGTATTGTTGCCATCGAGGATAACAAGATGGGGTTTATATCATATTGCATGAGTTTATCCCTCTACATCATGTCATCTTACTTAAAGCATTACTCTATTCTTATGAACTTAATACTCTAGATGCATGCTGGATAGCGGTCGATGTGTGGAGTAGTAGTAGTAGATGTAGGCAGGAGTCGGTCTACTTGTCACGGACGTGATGCCTATATACATGATCATACCTAGATATTCTCATAACTATGCTCAATTCTATCAATTGCTCAACAGTAATTTGTTTACCCACCGTAATACTTATGCTCTCGAGAGAAGCCACTAGTGAAACCTATGGCCCCCGGGTCTATTTTCCATCATATTAATCTTCCAACACTTAGCTATTTCTATTGCTGTTTATTTTACATTGCATCTTTATTTGCTCTTTATCACAAAAATACCAAAACTATTATCTTATCATATCTATCAGATCTCACTCTCGTAAGTGACCATTGAGGGATTGACAACCCCTTTATCGCGTTGGTTGTGAGGTTCTTATTTGTTTGTGTAGGTGCGAGGGACTCGTGCATGGTCTCCTACTGGATTGATACCTTGGTTCTCAAAACTGAGGAAAATACTTACGCTACTTTACTGCATCACCCTTTCCTCTTCAAGGGAAAACCAACGCAGTGCTCAAGAGGTAGCACAAGCATCCACGATACAAGAGCAGAAGAGCAAAGGACAAGTACAAATTGGACAACGAGATCAAGACAAGAATCCCGCTCAAGCTTGTTTGGTACTTGCCTTTAATTCCAAGGTTGAGGCGTTTGTTTGCAAACCCTGGAGAGGCAAAGAGGTTGCTGTGGCATCATGATGAGTGAATTGTGGATAGTTTTATGAGGCACCGTAAAGATGGGGCTCTGTGGGAATTAATCCACAAAAAATTTGAAAAATATGCCAAGGATCCTAGAAGTATAAGGCTCGGGGAGTGTACTGGCGGGATGAATCCTTTTGGCGATATGAGCACCAATCACAGCACATGGCCGGTGCTTCTATGCATATATAACCTAGCTCCTTGGTTGTGTGTGAAGAAAAAAATACATTATGATGTCAATGATTATCCAAGGCCCAAAGCAACTGGGAAATGACATCGACATTTACTTTCAGGTATTGGTAGAAGAACTGCTAACACTGTGGATAGATGCGCCTGCTGTTAAATGTTATGATGCTTACACAAAGGAGATTTTTGATCTACATGCGATGCTGCTGCACACCATTCAAGATATGCCGACATTAGGCAACAGATCGGGGCAGAAAACAAAGGGAGATGTAGGGTGTGTCACATGCCTGGATAGGACAGCTAGCAGAAGACTTCCCAACTCGCGGAAAATAGTGTATTTGTGTCATCATAGGTTCTTGCAAAAAAATTACCCATACCGAAAGACGAAAGATGAATTTGATGGTATCATAGAGGCAGGTGCGGGCCCAAGACCCTATGACGGGGAGGTGGTCCACAACATGGCTAAAAAATTAATGTTGAGCTTGGCAAGAACCACCCTTTGACGGTGAAACAAACACCCAAGAGTCAACTGTTTAAGAAGAAATTGGTCTTCTAGAAATTACCTTACTGGGAGATTCTACGTGTACTTCACTTCATCGATGTCATGCACATAGAGAAGAATGTATGTGAAAGCATCCTTGGTACTCTACTCAAGGTTAAAGGTAAAACAAAGGATGGTGATGGTTCACGGCTCGATATGCTTGCTGATCAATCAAAACGCAAGAGTGAAGCAAAATATGATGACAAATTCATCAAAGCTCGCCAGAGTTACAATTTCAGTACAAAAGAAGCAACACAGTTCTTCACCTATTTGTTGTTAGTTAAGACACCCTCTTCCTACTGCGCAAACATCAGAAGTCTCATGGATGTGAGCTCAGGTAAAATGAAGTTGGGACACATGAAGTCACATGATTGACACGTAATGTTGACACAAATCCTCCTGGTGGCCATCAGGAATCTGATGGACAAAGATATAAGAAGCACACTCATTGACCTCTATGATTTCTTCAACCAACTATGGCAGAAATTTGTAAATCC
Organism: Triticum dicoccoides; assembly: GCF_002162155.2. Lineage (NCBI taxonomy): Eukaryota > Viridiplantae > Streptophyta > Magnoliopsida > Poales > Poaceae > Triticum > Triticum dicoccoides. The sequence goes on along the minus strand of NC_041386.1, from coordinate 602,965,656 downwards.
TGAAGAGTTGGATCATATGCAAGATGATATTGCAAGAATACTGTCCAACCTAGAGATGTTTTTCCCACCGTCATTCTTTGATGTCATGGTCCATCTCACTGTGCACCTTGTCGATGAGATAAAGTATTGTGGTCTTGTGTTTCTTCGCAACATGTATCCCTTCGAGCGGTTCATGGGAATACTGAAGCGCTTTTGTCGGAATCGAAACCATCCAGAGGCAAGCATCCTACAAGGTTATACCGTGGAGGAGGTGGTTGAGTTTTGAACCGAATACATGAAACAAAGACCTATAGGTTTGCCCCTCTCTCGCCACGAGGTAAGGCTGAAAGATAAGCCGGTCCTTGCTGGCACGCAAATGGCTGCACCCGGAGAATTGGTAGAGAAAGCCCATTTGACGATACTACTTAACAACCAAGTTCTCATCGCTTATGCGGAAGAACACTTGGCAGAGATATGCCAAAGCTTCTTACCAATGGTGCCTTCACCAGATGTGGAGATGAAGGAGCACACTAAGAACTACGCCGAATGGCTGAAGAATCGTTTGGCACAAGGATCCATCAATGACATTGCTACGTGGTTGGCACAAAAGCCATCACCTACGGTGTTGATGTACCAAGCATATGACATAAATGGATACACGTTATACACAGAGGAACGTGATCAGAAGACCTCGTATCAGAACAGCTCTGTTCGAATAGAATGCATGACTATAAATGAAGCAGATAAAAGGGTATACTATGGAACCATCAAAGATATTTGGGAGCTTGACTATGTGAAAGTTAAGGTTGCATTATTCAGGTGCGCTTGGATCCCTCTTGGTCAGGTACGGATTGATGATTACAGGAAGACCTGTGTTAACAGGACAACGATGGCATATCACACAGACCCATTCATTCTCGCCAACGATGCTACCCAGATTTTCTTTGTAGAAGACCCCTTGCATAAGAACGGCCATTTAGCTATGCATTGGAAGAGAAGGGTACTAGGTGTCGACGATGTTGCCGATGAGGATGAGTACAATGAATTTGATGAGTTGCCAGCCAAGGGATCACACACCCGTGTAACAGAGCAGCGTAAAATCATCAAAAAAACCCAAGTTCATTCGGGGTCAACTTAATGATCCCAGTTCCCCAATGTACATGGGAATTAAGCAGTAAGACTAGTATTTATGCCTACCCTGCAACTTAATTCGTTCAATTAAGAACTGTCGCGTGTACTGAATTTGTGAGTTATGCCCAGTTTTCTGTTGATGTAAGAACCGTTAATATGTTCACCTTGATATGCTGTCATCTCAGGCAATGATATATCATAAAGGTAGCACACTCAGTTGATCTCACTACAGTATGTGTGAACAAAAACATGCAATCTGGTTTGCGAATAGCACACACGGTTCGTTGATGAAAGCCGTGTGCCGACCAAACCCCGCCACCCTGCCCACGATCTGAGTCGTGCTTTTTGATTGGCCAGAACCGAAACCCCACGGATCATACGTCTGCACCATTGGATGCTCCCAGATAGAACAACAATCCTCATCCCTTTCGACAGCACATGTAGTTTGGGTTGTAATTTTATTTTTATGCACAAAATGCACGTTAATCGAAAAAATGTCCTAAATATAGCTAATGATACCTGAAATGTGCCAGAAAATCAAAGCTGTGGTATAATGGTGATTGCGTACCGTGGAAATTTTTATGAGGCCAAACGATGAAGTCACCGGCCACAGGAGTTTGAATTGACACGTCTCCTTTTGGAAAACCATGATCCTTCATGTGAGATGCTCCGGTTTGGAAGGAGTGGTCATCAGAACTTGTGCCAAACTTTACTAATTTTTTCCACGGGGTCGTGAGAGCACGCCACGGGCACACATCGATGTTGATGATGGATGAACACCATCAGAATTTCCTGTAATTAAAATACCAACTATGCCTACGCCAGTGGCCGCACCTCGCAGCCGAAATGTTTGAAACTTCTCCCTGCTTCTCGAACAAATGGATGAAAACTCACAAAGAGACGCACAAATGATCTGTACACCTTCTTTGCTAGGTTGATAGTAAGGGTGTATCATAGCTAGTATCATGCTTGCCAACTAGGTAATTTTGATGAGCTGTCATAGAATTATTTAAATGAAAAAAGAGAGGGTTAAGTATCATATCATGAAACTGTATCACAATAAATGCTATGCTGCTATGTGTCATGCATGACAATATAAATAAAGTACTACATATGATACTAGCTACTCTATGATACTATGCATTAGAGCAAGTACACAATAGAGTGACATAAGACTAGCCACAATGGGTAGTAACATAGAATGTTACTAGTCTATGTAACTACCTCTATAGTGGGGAGTAACATATGTGTAGTAACATGCAACACTTCATTTATTAGGCTATAGACTCATCTTGCCTTGAGATGTGTGATGTTATTACTCATATTACTAGTAACTAGTTATGTTACCACTTTCCTCTCTTTCTTCATTTATTTCTTGCCACATCATCTATTTTATCTAGATACGTGTGTTGTTACTACCTATGTTACTCCCACAGTGGGTAGTCTAAGCAGGCTATAAGGAATAGAATAATATATATTTTCTTATTAGTTGGAGGAAAGAGAAGAGAAGCGGGCTCTTGGTTAGTAGAGCCAGCTGCAACACGAGACCCAAGACACTTTGTGAAGATGTAAGGTGGGCCAACTATTGATAAACTAGTCGGTATCTAAAACTTATTATTGTAGATGCCCGCTAAGAGGTTGGTTGTATATGACATGGCAACTTCTTATAGCCGACTCTTGGATGTATTATTAACCATGCTCTTAGTGAGGTAGCTAGTATATCATAGACGACTAGCTAGTATCCGACTAGCCATAGTGGGAGTAACTTCAGCAGTTACATCGACTCCAACTCAGCAAACATGCTTATGTGGCAATAAGTTAATGAGGAGAGGGATAGTTTCAGTAACTTAGCTAGTTACTGTAACATCACATGTCCCAATGCAATATGAGTCTATAACCTAATAAATGAGGCTTTGCATGACACTACATTTATGTTACTACCCACTATGAAGGTAGTAATATAGTCTAGGGATATGTGTATGTTACTAGTGTATGTTACTCTCCATTGTGGCTGGTGTCATACTCCCTCCTTTCCGGTTTAGACTGGTTGTAATGGTAGTATCATATGCGGTACCATGCATGCCGACTAGACTTTCTGGATGATGTGGCACATGATTAAATGAGGAAAGAGAGGATGTGGTATCATATCATGATATCGTGTCATATTAAATGTTGTACTACTACTTTGTGTGATGCATGACAATTAATAAGGCAACCTAAGATATTAACTTATGATACTATGCATTCTGAAAGTAGTATCGTACACTATCATATGCATGATACTAGTATATATGATACTCCCCATTACAACCAGCCTTATATATAGGGCTCAATTCAAAAATCTCACCGACCAAGGTAGATGGTGAGTGGTGGAATACTTTTTGTAGTTTGCAAAAACACTCAATTAATGCTTTTGTTTTCCTCAAAAAATTATGTTTTCCAATGTATTAATTGCAATACATGCAAACATAAAGTACGTGCATTGGTCAACTTTTTCTTAATTCTTGCATGCAATGATTTAATGCACCTTGGAACTTGGACATGTGATGGGGAACAATCAAATTGAGCCTTATAAAATGGAAAAACTAAAATTTTGAGATAAGCTTATAAACCAGAAAGGAGGGTGTATATATGCATTATACTAGTATATGATCGGGAATACCTTCCTAATGCGCGCATGCATAGTATCATCAGTTAGGATCTTAGGTTGCCTTATTAATTGCCATGCATGACACAAAGTAGTACACCATTTAATATGATATGTATCATGATATGATACCACACCCTCTTTTTCTTCATTTAACTATGTGCCACATCATCCAAAAAGTCTAGTTGACATGCATCATACCGCTTGATACTCCCATATTACGACCAGCCTTATTAGGGTGGCCATAGTGGGGGTATCATAGCCAGTATCATGCACTCGGGAATAGAAAATATGATGATGTGGCAAAGAAGCAGTAACATGGTAGATACAGTAACACACACACACATATGATACCACACCCTCTTATATATATATATATATACATATATATATAATAAATGCTATACTGTTGGATGCTCCTAGATCCCAAACCCCACGGATCGTACGTCTGAACTATTGGATGCTCCCAGATCGAACGGCAATCATCATCCCTTTCGACAGGAAATGCAGTCCGACTAAGAATTGATTTATATGCCAACATGCACGGTAAATGCCAAAAAATGTCTTACATATAGCACACGAGACCTGAAATGCGCCAGCAAATCAAACTCGTGGTAAAATTGTGATTGGTTTACGTGGGAAAGATTTAGAGGCGAAACGATGAACTCATGTCTTCATTTCAAAATTAGTACGTCTTCATTTCAAATGAAATTATTCTGTTTGTGCACACGAGCGCTTAGAGGCAACCGTTTGCATAGGCCTTTCCGCGCTCGCAGCGATCGGGGATATTTTTCACCCTTTTCACCTAGGCCGCCAACACCCGGAGTCCCCAACACCCCCCCACCGTCCGCCCGCATTTCACTCAACTAGTCCACCTAATCTCCTTCGCCAGCTCCCCCTGATGTCTACTACGCAACCTTCTTCTTGTAGACGTTGTTGGGCCTCCAAGTGCAGAGGTTTGTAGGATAGTAGCAAATTTCCCTCAGGTAGATGACCTAAGGTTTATCAATCCGCGGAAGGCGTAGGATGAAGATGGTCTCTCTCAAGCAACCCTGCAACCAAATAACAAAGAGTCTTTTGTGTCCCCAACACACCCAATACAATGGTAAATTGTATAGGTGCACTAGTTCAGCGAAGAGATGGTGATACAAGTGCAATATGGATGGTATATATGGGTATTTGTAATCTGAAAATATAAAAACATCAACGTAACTAACGATAAAAGTGCGCGAAAACGGTATTGCAATGCTAGGAAACAAGGCCTAGGGTTCATACTTTCACTAGTGCAAGTTCTCTCAACAATAATAACATAATTGGATCATATAACTATCCCTCAACATGCAACAAAGAGTCACTCCAAAGTCACTAATAGCGGAGAACAAGCGAAGAGATTATTGTAGGGTACAAAACCACCTCAAAGTTATCCTTTCTGATCGATCTATTCAAGAGTCCGTAGTAAAATAACACGAAGCTATTCTTTCCATTCAATCTATCCTAGAGTTCGTACTAGAATAACACCTTAAGATACAAATCAACCAAAACCCTAATGTCACCTAGATACTCCAATGTCACCTCAAGTATCCGTGGGTATGATTATACAGTATGCATCATACAATCTCAGATTCATCTATTTAACCAACACAAAGAACTTCAAAGAGTGCCCCAAAGTTTCTACCGGAGAGTCAGGACGAAAACGTGTGCCAACCCCTACGCATAGGTTCACAAGGTCACTGAACCCGCAAGTTGATCACCAAAACATACATCAAGTAGATCACCTGAATATCCCATTATCACCACAGATAGGCACATGCAAGACATACATCAAGTGTTCTCAAATCCTTAAAAACTCAATCTGATAAGATAACTTCAAAGGGAAAACTCAATCCATTACAAGAGAGTAGAGGGGGAGAAACATCATAAGATCCAACTATAATAGCAAAGCTCGCGATACATCAAGATCGTGCCAAATCAAGAACACGAGAGAGAGAGAGAGAGAGAGAGAGATCAAACACATAGCTACCGGTACATACCCTCAACCCCGAGGGTGAACTACTCCTTCCTCGTCATGGAGAGCGCCCGGATGATGAAGATGGCCACCGGTGAGGGATCCCCCCACCGGCAGGGTGCCGGAACACGGTCCCGATTGGTTTTTGGTGGCTATAGAGGCTTGCGGCGGCGGAACTCCCGATCTAGGTTATTTTCTGGAGGATTCTGTATTTATAGGAATTTTTGGCATCGGTCTCATGTCAGGGGGGGTCTCCGAGTCGTCCACGAGGGTGGAGGGCGTGCCCTACCCCCTGGGCTCTCCCCCTATCTCGTGGACAGTCCGGGACTCTTTTGGCCCAACTATTTTACTCCGGGGGCTTATTTTGGTCCATAAAAAATCATCAAAAATTGGCACGTCAACTGGACTCCATTTGGTATTCCTTTTCTGTAGAACTCAAAAACAAGGAAAACCAGAAATTGGCACTGGGCTCTAGGTTAATAGGTTAGTCCCAAAAATCATATAAAATAACATATAAATGCATATAAAACATCTTAGATGGATAATATAATAGCATGGAACAATCAAAAATTATAGATACGTTGGAGACGTATCACCCCCTCCCCCAGATCCACAGGAGAACCCTCTATGGCGCCGCCGTGCTCACCTCGGCCGTGTGCCTGCACTTCCGCGCCAAGCCTACCTCCACTGCCATTCCCAACACGCGGGGGCCCACGCCTCGCCATCTTCGTTTGCTCGCCAGCCACCCTTGAGCATATTGGTGTAGTAACCCTCGCCTCTCCTGTGGTCCGGCCGGGTTTGCATTAAGAAGCATGTTAGTTACTGCTCTCCATCATAGCGAGGCATATTTCCTCGCAATCCCTCTTCCAATTTCGTTCCGTATGTTCCCAAATTGGCTATAAAATAACGAAGAGCGTATATATGTTCATTATGTACCTTCCTTACTAAATATAAGTTGTATCTGTTCCAATAAGTTACTGCCTATTTACAGATCGCGGGCGCCCGAGTCACACAAACTTAACAATTAGCCGTACATTTTCTAAATTATTTCATGGCATGTTTAGAAAGATTCATACCAAGTTGTTAGTTTTATGCTTATCCTCCTTACCTGAGCTTCGCATGTGTTCTCTGTAGATGCCGAGTAGCAGTGACAACACTCATTCAGGCCATGTATCTTCATCTGATTCGGACAACCCTAGGTCTTCAGCAGATTGTGAGGGATCAAGTAGTCTTGAAAGGGATAGAGCTACAACAATTACCCTTCCGGTCAGGACACAGAGGAACGCTCCAAGGAAGCCCACACACCACCCTAAAGGTGTATATGAAGTAACCGAGATTGATTTGAAGTACTGGGCTCCAACTAAATCAGATAAAGCACGCATGAGGTTCATGAGTGTGTGTGCATTTGTTGGTAGGGCAAGGCTCAAGATTAATCTGCCGGGGTTTCGGAAGGCTGACGCAAAAACACGGCGAATGATAGTCTAGGAGATCATGGATCACTTCAACATTCCAGAGCAGTGGAGAATGCAGGTGGAGCACGCTGCACTGAAGAAGGCTAGGGATGCTTGGAGAAACTGGAAGCACGTGTTGTACAAGAAATACTTGAGTGAAGGCAAGGACCCAATCCCCGCATACCCCTAAATTACAAAGGCATACTGGGAAGAATTCAAATGGGTCAGGGCTACTAAAGAGTTTGCTGAGAAGAGTTTCAAGCAATCGGAACTTCAGAAGAAGAACATACACCTCCACCATATGGGTGTGGCAGGATACTACGACATGAAACTGATATGGGAACAGGAGGACAAAGAAGTAGTAGCGGCGGGTGGGAATCCAGCCTTTAGTGAAATCAGGGGCGGATGCGCCAGAGACTACTTGCGGGCACGTGCAAAGAGGCATGATGACGGAACTTATTACTTTGTAAACACACGTGATGCCAAACTGTATGAAGTGATGTTAGAGGCTTCCAAGATCCCTGGAAGGTTCTACAGGAACTCAAAGCCATGTGACATTCTATCCATTGCTCTGGACACAAAAGAGCCCCCTGGCCGTGCAAGGGGTATAGGTGTCACTACTAGGGAAAAGCCTAGCAGCAGCGCGGGTTTTAGTTTCATTAGTAGCGCGGGGACCGACGCTACTAATAAGGCGCTACAACTAACACTTAGCAGCAGTGCATGGGCGCCCGCGCTACTGGTATACAAGTGTAGCAGCAGCGTGCTTTGTGTAAGCTCGTTACTGCTAATAGCTCTAGCGTGCTTGGGCTGGACGCGCTACTGCTACTATCACGCTGCTGCTAACTTTCTCCACTTGCTACTGCTAATTTTAGTAGTTTTTGTTTTTTTTTCTGCATATTTGTTTTCTATTTGAATAGGCTTTATACAAGAATCTTTAGCAGATACAAATGTCATCATGATAGACATACAAATGGCTGCGAGGCCACAAATGTAATCATAGCATATACATACAAATAGTCTCATCATAATCATCATCCAACAAGAAGTGGTATCTCGTCATCATCTCGAAAATAGCGATACAAGTCTCGATTACTTGCAACTACATCGTCATCCATCTAAACAATGATATACGCGAGAAGAGCTATCACTTTGAGTCAGAGTGGAACTATGCAGTACATGAGTTCGTATCCCTCTCTCGCATTAGCATGACCTAAACTAACTACTGCCTGTCGCTCGAAAACCGGTACACCTGGGCCTGACACTCCGGCCACTCGTCGTGTAGATACTCCTGGCATAGCACTTCTTCGCCATCGATGATCTATGCACCTGCATCGTCACATGAGTCGAATATATGCAACATATATAGTTGAGCAACAGAAAGAGACAGACTTGGCAAAAATAGAAGCAACATATCATAAGCATAAATAGCAAAGTTGATCGTACCAAAATGCCCTAACTAGAGTGATCGTCACTGGTCGAGAGGACAGTTTAATTACATCACAAATAAAGTTTCGTCATGCATAACTCAAAGTTTCGTCATACAGAAAGTATGGACTGAACGGACACATTGTCATATATCGACAATCACTCCAACATGTCGTACCATCCATCCAAGTCGGGGAGATAGTCCCCGAGCCTAGTGAAAGGCTTCAGGTCGAGACGCTGAGAGGCTACCCGTGTTCGGATGTCTTCCCGCGACATCTGTCCTTCTTCGTAGAACATCCCTGTTTTTCCGATGACCTCCTTCATGATGATTTGGGAAAGTTCGCGTTGGATGTGATAGAACTCGGCTCGAAGTCGATGATCCTCGATATCTCCTACGTTCTTCGCCCATTGCAGAATATGGGCATCGCCGGATGTAGGTGACATGCGAAGGTTCTGGTGATCCCGTCTGTACTCCAGCATGTGGTGTAGGAAATAGAATCCATCATTAAGAGAACCAGTCAGTTGCTGGATGCAGCAGAAGTCGGTCTTATGGCCGAAGGCGAGCCTGCCGCCCCTTCTCTTCTTGTCCATGACCTCTCCACCCCATGCTTCGTAGTAAAACATAGGACTGTCGAGAACATCCTTGATGTGGGTGTAATCCTTTTTGTGAATGATCTTTGATGAGTGCAAGTAAAGTGTGTGGGAGTATCGGGGGTAGAGGATGATGAGGACGGTGCGCCCGCCGCTGTGCAAAATAAGTACACCTCAAATTAATTAGCCTCCACCGTGCGAATGAATGATTGAAATCGAAGGAAGGATATCTGTGCGGATGACTTATAGGGGATGATAAGGCACGAGAATCTCCTCCTTGTGCTTATTGGCGAGCATGAAATTGACGATGTAATCCCTCGCGTATTCACGGTGCTTTGTGCAGACTCCCAAGAAGCTCTCGTGCATGAAGTACGGGTCAGCGACACAGATATGAGGTATCTGCTCAACCCCGATGATGTAGTACGTTCATGTGCAAGGCATAAAGGCGGACAAACGTAAAATCCAGCTTCTTCACATGAAACATGTCGAATATGTAATTGAATCGAAGGAAGAACTTATCCGCGGGGACGAAGTCGACATATGACAATTGCCGCGGAATGTTAACCACGTAGAGTGGGTATCCTGGATCTTTCAAGGCGATGAGGCCTTTCTCTATCCACAGCACATCATCATGAAGACTCCTTAGATCGCCGAATATGGCCCTTAGCGCTGCTGCAGGTAGAATTGGTTGACTGGGGACCTAAGCCTGAAACTGAGTGCTTCTACTGCAAGCAGACTGGTCACTGGAAGCGGAACTGCCCCAAGTATTTGGCGGATAATAAGTATGGCAATGTGAACAAAGGTATATGTGATATACATGTTATTGATGTGTACCTTCCTAATGCTCGTAGTAGCACCTGGGTATTTGATACTGGTTCTGTTGCTAATATTTGCAACTCGAAACAGGGACTACGAATTAAGCGGAAGATTAGCTAAGGACGAGGTGATGATGCGCGTGGGAAACGGTTCCAAAGTCGATGTGATCGCGGTCGGCACGCTACCTCTACATCTACCTTCGGGATTTATAATAGACCTAAATAATTGTTATTTGGTGCCAGCGTTAAGCATGAACATTATATCTGGATCTTGTTTGATGCGAGACGGTTATTCATTTAAATCAAAGAATAATGGTGTTCTATTTATATGAGTAATATCTTTTATGGTCATGCACCCTTGAAGAATGGTCTATTCTTATTGAATCACGATAGTAGTGACACACATATTCATAATGTTGAAGCCAAAAGATGCAGAGTTGATAATGATGGTGCAACTTATTTGTGGCACTGCCGTTTAGGTCATATCGGTATAAAGCGCATGAAGAAACTCCATGCTGATGGACTTTTGGAACCACTTGATTATGAATCACTTGGTACTTGCGAACCGTGCCTCATGGGCAAGATGACTAAAACGCCGTTCTCCGGAACTATGGAGAGAGCAACAGATTTGTTGGAAATCATACATACGGATGTATGTGGTCCGATGAATATTGAGACTCGTGGCGGATATCGTTATTTTCTCACCTTCACAGATGACTTAAGAAGATATGGGTATAGCTACTTAATGAAACACAAGTCTGAAACATTTGAAAAGTTCAAAGAATTTCAGAGTGAAGTTGAAAATCATCGTAACAAGAAAATAAAGTTTCTACGATCTGATCGTGGAGGAGAATATTTGAGTTACGAGTTTGGTGTACATTTAAAACAATGCGGAATAGTTTCGCAACTCACGCCACCCGGAACACCACAGCGTAATGGTGTGTCCGAACGTCGTAATCGTACTTTACTAGATATGGTGCGATCTATGATGTCTCTTACTGATTTACCGCTATCGTTTTGGGGTTATGCTTTAGAGACGGCCGCATTCACATTAAATAGGGCACCATCAAAATCCGTTGAGACGACGCCTTATGAACTATGGTTAGGCAAGAAACCAAAGTTGTCGTTTCTGAAAGTTTGGGGCTGTGATGCTTATGTGAAAAAGCTTCAACCTGATAAGCTCGAACCCAAATCGGAGAAATGTGTCTTCATAGGATATCCAAAGGAGACTATTGGATACACCTTCTATCACAGATCCGAAGGCAAGACTTTTGTTGCTAAGTTTGGAAACTTTCTGGAGAAGGAGTTTCTCTCGAAACAAGTGAGTGGGAGGAAAGTAGAACTTGACGAGGTAACTGTACCTGCTCCCTTGTTGGAGAATAATGCATCACAGAAACCTGTTTCTGTGACACCTACACCAATAAGTGAGGAAGCTAATGATAATGATCATGAAACTTCAGAACAAGATACTACTGAACCTCGTAGATCAACCAGAGTGAGATCCGCACCAGAGTGGTACGGTAATCCTGTTCTGGAAGTCATGCTACTAGATCATGATGAACCTACGAACTATGAAGAAGCGATGGTGAGCCCAGATTCCACAAAATGGCTTGACACCATGAAATCTGAGATGGGATCCATGTATGAGAACAAAGTGTGGACTTTGGTTGACTTGCCCGATGATCGGCAAGCGATTGAGAATAAATGGATCTTCAAGAAGAAGACTGGCGCTGACGGTAATATTACTGTCTACAAAGCTCGACTTGTCGCAAAAGGGTTTCGGCAAGTTCAGGGGATTGACTACGATGAGACCTTCTCACCCGTAGCGATGCTTAAGTCTGTCCGAATCATGTTAGCAATTGCCGCACTTTATGATTATGAAATTTGGCAGATGGATGTCAAAACTGCATTCCTGAATGGGTTTCTGGAAGAAGAGTTGTATATGATGCAACCAGAAGGTTTTGTCGATCCAAAGGGAGCTAACAAAGTGTGCAAGCTCCAGCGATCCATCTATGGACTGGTGCAAGCCTCTCGGAGTTGGAATAAACGCTTTGATAGTGTGATCAAAGCATTTGGTTTTATACATACTTTCGGAGAAGCCTGTATTTACAAGATAGTGAGTGGGAGCTCTGTAGCATTTCTGATATTATATGTGGATGACATTACTGATTGGAAATGATATAGAATTTCTGGATAGCATAAAGGGATACCTGAATAAGAGTTTTTCAATGAAAGACCTCGGAGAAGTTGCTTACATATTAGGCATTAAGATCTATAGAGATAGATCAAGACGCTTAATTGGACTTTCACAAAGCACATACCTTGACAAGATTTTGAAGAAGTTCAAAATGGATCAAGCAAAGAAAGGGTTCTTGCCTGTGTTACAAGGTGTGAAATTGAGTCAGACTCAATGCCCGACCACTGCAGAAGATAGAGAGAAAATGAAAGATGTTCCCTATGCTTCATCCATAGGCTCTATCATGTATGCAATGCTGTGTACCAGACCTGATGTGTGCCTTGCTATAAGTCTAGCAGGGAGGTACCAAAGTAATCCAGGAGTGGATCACTGGCAGCGGTCAAGAACATCCTGAAGTACCTGAAAAGGACTAAGGATATGTTTCTCGTATATGGAGGTGACAAAGAGCTCATCGTAAACGGTTACGTTGATGCAAGCTTTGACACTGATCCGGACGATTCTAAATCACAAACCGGATACGTGTTTACATTAAACGGTGGAGCTGTCAGTTGGTGCAGTTCTAAACAAAGCGTCGTGGCGGGATCTACATGTGAAGCGGAATACATAGCTGCTTCGGAAGCAGCAAACGAAGGAGTCTAGATGAAGGAGTTCATATCCAATTTAGGTGTCATACCTAATGCATCGGGTCCAATGAAAATCTTTTGTGACAATACTGGCGCAATTGCCTTGGTGAAGGAATCCAGATTTCACAAGAGAACCAAGCACATCAAGAGACGCTTCAATTCCATCCGGGATCTAGTCCAGGTGGGAGACATAGAGATTTGCAAGATACATACGGATCTGAATGTAGCAGACCCGTTGACTAAGCCTCTTCCACGAGCAAAACATGATCAGCACCAAGGCTCCATGGGTGTTAGGATCATTACTGTGTAATCTAGATTATTGACTCTAGTGCAAGTGGGAGACTGAAGGAAATATGCCCTAGAGGCAATAATAAAGTTATTATTTATTTCCTTATATCATGATAAAAGTTTATTATTCATGCTAGAATTGTATTAACCGGAAACATAATACATGTGTGAATACATAGACAAACAGAGTGTCACTAGTATGCCTCTACTTGACTAGCTCATTAATCAAAGATGGTTATGTTTCCTAACCATGGACAAAGAGTTGTTATTTGATTAACGGGATCACATCATTAGTTGAATGATCTGATTGACATGACCCATTCCATTAGCTTAGCACCCGATCGTTTAGTATGTTGCTATTGCTTTCTTCATGACTTATACATGTTCCTATGACTATGAGATTATGCAACTCCCGTGTGCCGGAGGAACACTCTGTGTGCTACCAAACGTCACAACGTAACTGGGTGATTATAAAGGTGCTCTACAGGTGTCTCCAAAGGTACATGTTGGGTTGGCGTATTTCGAGATTGGGATTTGTCACTCCGATCGGCGGAGAGGTATCTCTGGACCCTCTCGGTAATGCACATCACTTAAGCCTTGCAAGCATTGCAACTAATGAGTTCGTTGTGGGATGATGTATTACGGAACGAGTAAAGAGACTGCCGGTAACGAGATTGAACTAGGTATTGGATACCAACGATTGAATCTCGGGCAAGTAACATACCGATGACAAAGGGAACAACGTATGTTATTATGCGGTCTGACCGATAAAAGATCTTCGTAGAATATGTAGGAACCAATATGGGCATCCAGGTCCCGCTATTGGTTATTGACTGGAGACGTGTCTCGGTCATGTCTACATTGTTCTCGAACCTGTAGGGTCCGCACGCTCACTACTAGGAAAAGTCCTACTAATGGCGCACCTAATTTGGCCATTAATGGCGCATTACTGGTGCGCCACTAGTGCCACGCCATTAGTATATTTTTCTAATGGCGCACCACTGGTGCGCCATTAGTATCTGGTATACTAATGGCGGACCTCAGATGCGCCATTAGTATATACAACAGTGCGCCATTAGTATGCCTCCCAGGGGGCCATGTATACCCAAGTGCTTTGGCATACTAATGGCGCACAACAAAAAGATGCGCCATTAGTAACTTCGGCATACTAATGGCGCACTGTTTAATGATGCACCATTAGTATCCTTTGGCATACTAATGGCGCACTGTGATGTGATGCACCATTAGTATGAATATTAGGTTTGTTTTATTTTTTTATTTTCTGTTTTTTGCACAGGTTACAAAATGTATAATTGGACAAAATATAGACAGCACACATCAACAACCGATTCATCGAATACAATAGAAGGTTAGTCTCTGAATACAATTCATCATATTAGTCTCCGAATACAGTTCATCATATTAGTCTCCGAATTGAACAGACCGAACAAAGATAGAACATTATATTACAAGTCCCGAGACCGCGAGTAGCGAGTTTGTCTTCACATTACAAGTCGATATCGATCATCTAAACTACCATCACATAGAAGAGAGCTGCGGTCATCACGATGAGCATCATCACGATGAAACTCGTCTTCATCCGGTTCCTCCAATGCTCCCTCCCCTCTCCCGCTAGATAGCGGGCGTATCTAGATTCGGCCTCGGCCCTAGTGGTGTACCCTTTGTAACAATTACCGCTGAATCGGTGAACCTGTCTCCGACACTCCTCCCAGTCGTCGTAGACTCCGGGAACCTTACCCTTGTACACAACATACGACGGCATCGCTATGCACTAGCCAAACGAAACGTTAGTACCAATTCACAGACAATACATAAGCAATATATAAGTATGCAATAGAACGATCGGAAGAGAAAAGCAAGACATTAATAGCATCGATTACATCTAAGTTGAACGACTCTCGAAACCAAAGAGACATACTACAAGTTCATTAAAGTTTAATTACAACATGAGACAATCGATGTTTCAGAACTAGACACAGCATCACTGCTTTCGACTCGACTCAAGGGACCGGAGCGTGGATGAAGCCGCCGTCTATCATGGGAGTCATGAAATAACGGGCGTTGTCAGCCTGCATTTGTAGCACTGTGTCGATGTCACTGTTGGACAGTTGATTTCTGAGGTAGAACTGCCCCGAGGTACGAAGGACATCTTGATGGATGATTTCCGCAAACTCCGACTGGATGCGAAAGAATTCTTGTCTGATGTCCGCGTCCTGGATTGCCGACACGCTCGCGGCCCAATCTTTGAGTTTACTCGGTAGAGAAGTTGATGATGGTCCCGTACGATCGCCCGCATGTGATGGATGGCGTAGTAGGCACCCTTCTGACCGCCAGGCGGCTGCTTGACGCAGCAAAACATCGTATTGTGGGAGAACACGTGCTTGCCGTACTTACGAATAGGCCTGGTGAAGGTGCCTCCAGATTTGACGTAGCCGGGGAGAACATCATCAAGAACCTTCTTGACATTTGTGTAGTCTATGTTCGACTGACGGTCCGGGTCGAAATATGTGGCCATGGAATATTTGGGGCTTAGGAGGATGAGCGTGCAATGTGTGTCACTGCAGAAAACACGGAATGTTAAAAGAAAAATGATCGAAATCTAAGAATTCATATGTTACGGGGCGGTTGAGGGGAGGACTTACTCGGGAAAGTAAGGCACGAGGAAGTTATCCTTATCTTGGTTTGCCAGAATGACGCCTTCGAGGTAAGAACTCGCGACTTGCCGGTCCCCAGCGCTGCCCAAGATCTTGGCACGCATGTAGAAGGTGTCGACTATCACGATGTCCGGGGTCTTGTCGCAAATGATCCGCATCTCCATACTCAGCGAAAATAGCCGAACGAAGGTGTAGTGCAGCGGCTGAAGGTTCAACATAGCGTGGATGTCATCAAACCACAGGATGATCGTACCCCTGATGGAGTTATCCACAAAGCCCTTGCCCTCTGGCACCTTGGCCACGAAAACCGGGTATGCCACATCCTTCTCTCTGAGACGCCGCTTCTCCAAAGAAAGAACACTGTCATGCAAACTCCGCATAGCACCAGTTGCAGCATCGAGCATATTTCTCGATAGCATCGGCCTACACGCCACATGCAGCCTCCTCATTAAATCCTCAGGTGAAGGTGGCCCGTCCTGAGCACGGATCGTACTCGGTGCCGGCTGGCCCGCACCCTTGTTAGAATTTCTTTTGCAGGCCTTCTTCTTCTCCTGTAATGGGACCGAGTTCTGCTCACATACCGCCTTCTTGAGTGTGTTGGGGCTGATAATATTTCGCACCTCGCCTATCTGAGGCTCGGTGAAGTCGGCAGCTGGAGGCGTCTCCTGAGAGCTGAACGGCAGACGACGCCTGTTGCAACTTGGCTTCTCCGTGGTACCAGCTAGATCACGCACGTCTTTTGTTGGGTTGGGTTCTTGAGAAGGAGGCCCCATGAAGTCGCCACCGTACCCATGATCGGCAAAGTACTAATCGACGTTGCCAAATGTATCGTCGTTGTCGTCGTTCTGATCCTGTGCCATATGCATGTTTGGATCCGGTGGCATAGGGATGTACGGCACCATTGTGGCGGTCTTGCCATGGGGCCGACTTGGCGCCGGCACGACTGGCGGTGTTGTCTTTGGGGTGGTGTCCCCCGCCCCCAAACGAATCTGGCTCTTCGGCCAAAGTAGGGGCCAGCTCAGGCAGGCACTGAGGGTCATCACGTCATCATCGTCGGCACCGACGGGTCGAATCAGAGGTAACAACTCGTCGCAGCCTGGCAGCACCCGAACCAGTTGAACCCTAAACAAGTTGGGTGGCATCTGGGTACCGTGGAACAAGGGGTTGCCTGGTTGAACGATTTTGCCCTTGGCGACATCGACCAACTCGTTGTTCACGAAGTGCAGGAGAGTGCACGGAACATCGGCGGTGCCCTGCGAAATCATGTAGGGCGTCAGGGATGCCCAGTCAAAGGCAAGGAGATGAAGTCCTCGGCCGAGAAAGGCTTAATTAGTTACCGTGATGATGGCGTCGAGCTCGGCTAATGTCGAGGCACCGCCAACGGCGGGCGTGCAGTTGACGGAGGGGCCGCTTGCTACAGAGGTGTCGGCCGGCGTACACCCGGGTGCATTAAGCTCCCGTGTTGGCGTCGGAGACACCAATGCCGCCTCCGCCGGAGACACCAATGGCCCCGCCATCGCGTTCTGCGAGTTGCTGGCCGTGATGCTAGGAATCGGGGGCGGCCCCTGTTGGCCGCCCGCAATCCACGCACTCAACCCCTGGATCAAGGTAGGCACAACGGCGGTGATCGTCGCTCCGAGTTGTTGTTGCACTTGCTCTTGGACAATCTCCATAATCCGCACCACCTGTGCCTTGAGTTCTTGAACCTCGCGCGCCTGGCTTTCTGAGCTGGTCTTTTTCTCCTTTCGCCCACCAGTGTTATAGTATGACGACCATTTTGTCGACAAGCCTTTGCCGGCCACACGACCAGCTGACGTCGGCTTACTGAGCTTATCCTTGTTCTTCATTACATTCAACACCCTATTTAAAGTGGTGTCCCAAGGGTTGCTCTTAGTCGACCCCGTGCTACTGCTTTCAGTCGCCTGCGGAAGGAATGTGAACCATTTAGAAATTTGGCTTCATTAATTAGAATGCAACCATATGGAGCTAATTACGCGGGGGTGTATTCCTTACCAGAACAAGCTCAAGCGCCCTGGTCTTCGGATCCGTGGTAAGCTCCTTTGTTTTCGGGTCCTTGTACCGGGCCCTGACAAAGTTCCTGGTCTGCTTGTCACCGTATTTATCGAAGAGGGGCGGTAGACCTTGCTCGGCACGGTCCGCCTCCTCCTTGTCCCATATAGGCTCCGCCACTCTGTAACCGCCGGGACCGAGTGTGTGTTCCCCTAAGTTCAGCTCCCGCATTTCTTTCCCCCACTTACTTGATTCGGAGTTTGCGGTGCTCGAGCAATTGATCTTGAAGTCGTTGTAGTCATCTTCGGTGATCGAAGGATTTTTCTCCTTGATCTTCTCATAACTCTCACCTTTCTCGATCATTCTCTTCACATTGCTTTTCCAAGTAGACAGGGCCTTTCTCATCTTCGTGAGGGCAGCATTGTTCACTTTATTCCCTTTGAGGCTTGTGTTTTCAAATTCAGCGGGGAACTTGTATCGTTCGTGCAGCTTCGTGAAGAGGAGGTTGCACAAATTCCCTTGGTCAGGATGCCTCAGGTTCTCGGTGTTGATCGAGACGGTGCTCCGGAGAATGCACCCGAGCTGAAGCGAGTACCCCTTGACTATTCGTTCGGGCGCCGTTGGATTCCCGTCGGAGTCCACTTCAGTAACTTCCTCCTTGAGGGTGCGGAGCACAGTCGGGCGCCGGTCCTTCCGTTGCCTCTTCGGTTGGCTGCCATCTGTGCGTGCGCCGCCATCATCAATGGTGGCATCCTCGGCGGCACCATCAGTGGTGGCATCAGTGGGGTCATCCTCGGCGGTACCATCAGTGGTCTCAGGATTGGTGGGGAAGGCGGTGTCCTCATACAAGTGAGGTTGTTCCTCCATCTCCTGGGACAGCTCCCAGAATGCCTTGCCGCACGAACCCCCGGCCTCATCGTTGTTGGCCATGTTTCTCTCTAAATAGGAACAAAGTTTGGTCAAAAAGTTGGTTATTGTCAAGGAACAAGATCATGGTCTCATCATTTAGGGTTTGTCGACACCGAGGCATCCTAAAAGCTAAGCTTTTATCATTGATGGTTTTTCGACGCCGAGGCACCCTAAAAGCCTAAGCTTTCATCATTTCGGTTTTTATCGACACCGAGGCACCCTAAAAGCCATGCATTAGTCACAAGTACGTCGGGGCACTTGATCCTACTTAATTAACTACTAAGATACCCCGGCCCATGCATTAGTCACAAGTACCCCATATGTCCTATTTTTAGCAAAGTCATGCTAAAATTCATGGAAAATTTCAGCATGACCTTTGCTGAAAATAGGACATATGGAGTACCCGAATTTGCCGGAACGGAAGTTAATCGACATTCCAGCAAACTCAAGGGCCTCTCGGGTGGACAAGGCAAAAAAGGCCTCCATCACAACATGGAAAATACATTGGCATGTGAAGAGGTGAAACAATATATGCATCTCCAAGCAGTATCATTCAACATTTTGGACAAACCACTACAAGCAATACTGGATCAGATACAAGAAGAATGTGAGAAAATGCAGACAAATACTAATAGATTGAGGTGTTTAACTTGTGGTGCTCTCTGTGCTATTAACATTTCAAGTCAAAACCTTTTCTGGTTAGTAAGTGTTTCTTGAGCAGATGTATGTAGTAAGTATTTCTGCTCTCAGTGTTTCAGAACACATATTTTAGCTACCTAGTACCAGTGCTATTACCCAGCAGTTAATTAGCTTTTGCTTTTGCTTTTCAGTGCCAAATTCTAGCTAGTGCCAGCAAATTAACATCTAGCAGCAATCATTTTCAAATATATATACACTGGGCATTTTAATATTAAATTAAGGAAAAAAGAATAGTTAGGTTAATATTAACCCAAGATACATCAACTACTGCACTGTCCTGCCTAATAAAAACAGTCATGCCAGCATATAGTATATAAATCTGAATTTGTGTTTACAAGAAGAGTGCCCATTGCAATGTAAACCTGAGAACACAACTCACCTCAAGTGCAGGATATAGCAGACACCTACTTCTTCAGTCAAGTGCAATAAAAGACCGTTTGCAGAACCTGTTTAGTCAGAGTTGAACATTACATAAGATGAGAACTCTACATAACTAATATTGGTATGACAGATAGAAAACTGAGAATGGATAAAAAAAACTAAGCATGGCAGCAAGACGCTGATGCATCTTCTGTGTCGCCAACTTTCAAAATAGAACCGGAATTCTGTTGATAAATGGAAGCATTTTTATAGTCCCTCAAAACAAAATAATCACAATACAGAAGCACCTAGGTAAGAAGCTGGAAAATAATACCATGGGTGCATTATGAGTGTTAGTTGGGAGCATGAAACTTCAATAACAGAATCTGTGCCAATTGTGGACCCATGTTGTACTGAAAAAGCTTTAAAACAGTTGTGAGTAAACATTGTCAAATCTGGTTAATTCCCTTGCATAGTTGGTTGATGATTTAAGTTACGACGATCAACTGGTCAGCAGCAGTTGACTGACAGATGCACCAAATACAACAATTCCAATTGCAATCTCCAAACAAAAACTACCCCAAAAAAAGGTGGCAACATATGACAACAATAATGGAGCTAAACTACACAGCACATGGCAAGTCCAACATATCAGACTGCCTTCAATTGTTGTTCAAGTGAAAGTGGCCATTGCTTCCTTCTTACTAAGGAGGATACATAATGTTTGTTTGCTTCTTCTGGTATTCCCCCATGACCCAGTACTAAAGGAAGATGACAGAATAACTACACAATCTGTATAGTTTGTTATATGCTAGTGGCACTAAAAGCTTAACAAAAAAATCTGTATAGTTCGTTGTCAGGTATGGTTAATGCCTTAGGTAGTTGGTTGATGTTTATGTTCCGATGATCAACTGGTCAGCAGCGCGCGCTTGACTGACAGATGCACCAATACGACAATCTGAACTACGAGGAACGAACAAAAACTAACCCAAAAAGGCAGCCACAGATCGGAATAATACTTTCGTACTACTTCCAGACCAACTACCTCGAAATGTCGTAAGCGCGTGCGCGCGAGGGGGAGAGGGGGAGAGGAGGA
>NC_041386.1:602923823-602944591 GCF_002162155.2 Triticum dicoccoides | reverse complement strand
AGTGGGGCGCGGGGAGGATGTCGGGGACGACGACGACGCAGGGGAGGAGGCGACGAGGTCCGGGTGGTGGTGGTGCTCCGGCGACGGTGGTGTGGACGGGGCGGCGTCCGAGCCGCCGGCGACGAGGGCGGCGGGGTGATGGCGTCCAACGAGGTGGGGCGACGGGGAGAGCGGCGCCGATGTCGGGGCCTCAGGCGGCAGTGGTTGGAGACGGGCGACAGGGACGACGGGGCGCCGGCGATGGGCGCAGGGGCAAGGCGCCCCGATCCGGATCGCGTTTGGGAGGAGATGAGGACGACGGGGCGGCGTCGCGGCGTCGGGGCGGCGTCGAGGCGGCGGGGCAGCGGCGTCGGGAGAGGAGAGGGGAAGGGGATCGAGAGCGAGGGCGAGGGAGAGAGAGGGGATAGGTTTGGGCCGGGGAGGAAATATGAATGGGGGCGGCACAATACTAATGGCGCACCACCCCTCGGTGCACCATAAGTACATCCATACTAATGGCGCACCTCACCCTGGTGCGCCATTAGTATTTTTTTTATTTCTGCTCGAGCCAACAGGTTATCTTCCACCTGACCTGATCCACACCAAGTTCCCTCTACTAGCTCGACTGGTCAGCAGCCAGTTCTCACACCAGGAGGTCCTGGGTTCGATTCCCAGGCTCCACAATTTTTTATGCATTTAAAATGCTGTTTGATACTTATTTGTGTTTAAATATGTTCAAATTTCTTTAAACCATAACAGTAATATTTTTTTTATAAGATAGTAATAATTTTTTTAAAAATATCATCAAACAGTAATGCCGGTGGAGCGGGGGAGGGTGCGCGGGGTGCGGGGGGTCGGCGGCGGTGGTTGAGTAGGGGAGGGGTGCGGGGGGTCGGCGGCGGCGGTTGAGTAGGGGAATCGAGGGTGCGGGGGGTCGGCGGCGGCGGCCGGTGGACCGGGGGGTGCTCGGCGGCGAGGCGGACTGGATCTGGCGAGGTGGGATAGCGATCGAGATGGAGGGGGATCAAGATCGAGTGTCCATGAAATTTAAAAATATTCATGATAGTTCAAAAAGTGCCCATGAAATACAATCGAGAAATGAAGGCTACGATTTAAATACAATCGATCTTAGCTAGCTATCTGTTCACAATCTTCTTGCCCTTCTTTTTCGCAAATGGAGTTCTTCTGTGGAACGGACGTCCTTTAGGTAGGGTGGTCCTGCTTCTTCTTGTGGTGTATGCTGCTACTTCATCGTCGTCGTCATGTTCGATCCTCGGGTTGCCGTACTTGTCGAAGTCTTGCTCATTGGCTACTCCATCCATTCCGATGATCTTCCTTTTGCCTCTCCTCACGACAACACGACTGGGCTTTGACGGGTCGGTAATGAAGAAGCATTGGTCCACTTGGGAAGCCAGTACCCATGGCTCATTTTTCGCGGTGACGTTTGCGCCCGTGGTCTTGGATTTGGCTTCGGGTATAACCATGGTGGTGAAATACCGGTCTTCTTTTAGGACACTCTTCGCCCATCTGACACGGAACATCCGGACCTTCTCTCCAGCGTAGCTCAGCTCCTAGATCTCCTTGATCCTTCCGTAGTATCTGTCCTTGTCGTTACCGGTGTAGGATTCCATCTTTACCCCGGAGTTCTGATAACCATCGCTCTTCATGTCCTTGGCCTCGGTGTAGAATGTGTAGCCGTTGATATCGTACGCCTCATAGGTCATCAGGTTGTGCTCGGCGCCCTGTGACAAGGCGAATATGAGTTGTTCTTCCGCGGAAGAATCCTCATGTAAAGGGTACGACAGAAGCTTCTGCTTGAACCAACGCGTGAAACATGAGTTGTGCTCTTTGAGTATATCTCCGTCCGTCCTCTGTTGGCCTCGGTCATTGTACATCTTCTTAATAAAGGTTTTGTGCTCTACCACCCAAGGATCGACCACGTCTATGTGTTGTAGCGCGACTAGGTTTGCTCTTTCAAAGTCGGCGAGTCGACCCTCGAAGTCGACATGCATTTCGCGGCGACCCTCACGGTGACCCCATCCAGCGAGCCTGCCGAGGTGCCTGTTGACGGGCAGACCATCGTGGTTCTCGATGCCTAGATAATTCATGCAGTAGGAGATGCACTCCTCGGTCAGAAAGCCCCTGGCTATGCTTCCCTCTGGACGTGACATGTTGTGAACGTATCCTTTGATGACACCTTCATCCTTTCGAACGGCATCATGCTGTGCAGGAACGTCGGCCCGAGTTGGATGATATCGTCCACGATATGGACCAGCAGATGCACCATAACGTCGAAGAATGCGGGCGGGAAGTACATCTCAAGCTCGCATAGTATCACCACGATCTCTTCCTGTAGCCTTCTGAGTTGCCTCACGCCAATCGACTTCCGAGAGATGACGTCGAAAAAGTTGCATAGGCTAAATAGCGTTTCACGGACGTGCGCGTCCATGATCCCACGGATTGCAACTGGAAGTATCTGCGTCATCAGCACGCGACAGTCATGAGACTTCATCCCGCTGAACTTCTACTTCGCTGGGTCTAGGTATCTGCTTATCTTCCCCGTGTAACCGTAAGGAAGTTTTACTCCTAGGAGGCAGGTGAAAAACTGCTCGATCTCCTCCTGACTTAGAGTGAAGCACGCGGGAGGGTAGTCATTTCCGGTCTTCTTAGCCTTTTTGCCTTTGCGACGACTTTCTGTGTCCTGCTTCGCCTCATCATCATCATCATCATCATCATCATCATCATATATAGCGTGAAGCTCCTGCCTGATGCCCATTGATTTCAAGTCTGCCCTTGCTTTCGGTCCATCTTTGGTCCTCTCTGGCATGTTGAGCAGGGTACCAAGCAGACTCTCGCACACGTTCTTTGTGATATGCATGACATCAAGGCTGTGAGGCACATGGTGGATCTTCCAGTACGACAAGTCCCAGAAAACAGACCTTGTTTTCCATACCTTCAGCAGCGGCTCTGGCGCCTTTCGCTCCTTTCCCGGCTCTGGCGCCTTTTGCTTCTTTCCCGGCAGTGGGAAGTCTTTCCAATTTTTCAACAGCTTGTCTATTTCCTCGCCGCTCCTCGTACACGGGCGTTTTCGGGGTTCGGTTTCACCATCGAACAGATCCTTGCGTTTCCTCCACGGGTCATCGTCGCGAAGCCACCTTCGATGTCCCATGAACACGGTTTTCGAAGACCTGGGATCTCTATCTAGCTGGCGATACGTTGTGTCATCCATGCACCTTACGCATCCAAAAAATCCGTGGACTACCTGCCCCGCGAGATATCCGTAACTGAGATAGTCGTGCACCGTCGTGAGCAGTGTGGCTCTCATAGGGAAATATTCTTTCTCTGCGGCATCTCACGTATTGGCTGGCGTTTTCCACAGTGTGTCTAGCTCCTCCTTCAGCAGCCCCAGATACAGATTCATGTCATTCCCTAGTTGTTTCGGCCCTTCAATTAGCATACTCATGTGAATGTACTTCCTCTTCATGCACAACCAGGGGGAAGGTTGTACATCCACACAAACACAGGCCAGGTGCTATGTGTGCTTCTCTGGCTGCCAAACGGATTGACTCCATCGGTGCTCGCGCCCAGCACGATGTTCCTTGGATCCTTCCCAAATTCTGGGTATTCGAAGTTCAACACTTGCCACTGGCTCGCATCCTTAGGGTGACTCAGCATCTTGTCTTTTTTATCTATCTCCGGATCATTTGCGTCATCTTCTCGCTTCTTCTCCTCCCTATCCGCGTGCCAACGCAGGAGCTTTGCTACCTTAGGGTCCGCGAAATACCGCTGCAGACGAGGAGTGATCGGAAAGTACCACACCACTTTTCGAGGAGCTTTCTTCCTCTTCTTGTATCGAGTGACGCCGCACACCGGACATATGGTAGACTCTGCGTGCTCGTCCCGATAAATGATGCAATTGTTCATGCAAACATGGTATTTCACGTGCGGTAAATCCAGAGGACACACGATTTTCTTCGCCTCCTCCAAACTGGTCGGGCACTTGTTCCCCTTGGGAAGACATTCGTGCCAGAATGACATGTTCTCGTCGAAGCATGCGTCGGTCATTTTGTGTTTTACCTTCATCTCCAGAGCCATGAGCGTTACTTTCAGGCGGGTATCCTCGGTCCTGCATCCTTCATACAATGGAGTAACCGCGTCTAACTCAAGTTGATCCATCTTGGCTTTCTCTCGGGCGGCAGCTCTTGCGTTATCCGTCTTCTTGAGAAGTAGCTCTTGAATATGAGGGTCCTGCACCCAGCCCATCGATGGTACAGCGTCGTCTGCTCCGCCGGCATCATCATCTTCATGATCATGCCCGTCATCTGCTCCGGCATCTTCCTCATCATCATGTCCTGCATCTTCTACATGATGACTGAGTACAGCATCACCGTCGTGATCATCTCCTGGGGATTCTTCGTCTTCTCGCCCGCCCGAGCCGCGGTGGTTGTCTTGCTGCCCTTCCTCATTTCTTGCCCGACCCCCATGGACGACTTCGTAGTCATCTTCATCACCTTGCCACCGATAGCCATCCATGAAACCACGCAAGAGCAAGTGGTCCCGCACCTGCCCAGATTCCAGGTCCGCAATAAGGCTCTTCAGCTTGCATCTTCGACACGGACATCTTATCTCCATCTCGTTCTTTTGAAGCATCTCGGCCTTCGCGGACCTCAAAAACCTATTCACGAGGCCTTCGGTCATCGTGCGGACCATGGTCGCCTGTGGGGTAGAGCAAAACGATATTTTAGAACAAAGAAAAAATTTGGCATGACTTTCCCTAAAAATAGGACCAAAAAGAATGCTTAATGCCAAAATTCTCGCCGAAACGGAAATGAATCAACATTCCGGCAAAATATTGGCAACTATCGCATTTCAAATACCGGTACACCTCCAAACACAAACACATATGCAACACCACAAACATATGCAACACCACGAACATACATAGATCTAGCTAGGCCATAAAAAGTGCATGTGCACATTGTTGTAGGGAGAACAACATAAATATAGCTTCCCCACTTACTTACCTATCAAAACAAGGTAATTTAACCACTTAAATGGAATGAATCTATGGTGGAAATGAGGTGAAAAACAGGAGGCACCCGAGACAAGGAGGAGGTGGAGAGAATGAAGTGGGGAGAAAGTGAGTGTGGGTAGGAGAGGCTGTCCAAAATATCTTGTTGCTGCCCACTTACTAATGGCGCACCAACTCTAAATGCGCCATTAGTAATCCAGGTTACTAATGGCGCACCTTCTGGTGGTGCGCCATTAGTAGTTTTGCAAAAAAAACATACTAATGGCGCACTGTTCCACAGTGCGCCATTACTAGTTTAAACTAGTAATGGCGCACGGTGGAACAGTGCGCCGTTAGTAGTTTTGCAAAAAAAGGAATAAAAAATATAATAAAAAAACAACATTAGTGGCGCACTTTCCGACAGGTGCGCCATTACTAGTTACAACTAGTAATGGCGCACTGTGTCTGGATGCGCCATTAGTATGTTTGGACAGGCGCACTAGTTCAAAAAAAATTGATACTAATGGCGCACCCTGGGCCAGGTGCGCCATTAGTAGTTTCAACTCTAATGGCGTATCAGAAGGTGGTGCGCCATTAGTATATACTAATGGCGCATCGCTTGTCTGGTGCGCCATTAGTGTCAATCCCATCTATAGCCCTTTTTCTAGTAGTGGCTTAAGGTTTCGATGACAGTTATATTATGAGTTTATGCGTTTTGATGTACAAAAGGTTGTTCGGAGTCCCGGATGTGATCACGGACATGACGAGGAGTCTCGAAATGGTCGAGACATAAAGATTGATATATTGGAAGCCTATGTTTGGATATCGGAAGTGTTCCGGGTGAAATCGGGATTTTACCGGAGTACCGGGAGGTTACCGGAACTCCCCGGGAGGTATATGGGCCTTAGTGGGCCTTAGTGGAAGAGAGGAGAGGTGGCCAGGGCTGGGCCGCACGCCCCTCCCCCCTAGTCCGAATAGGACAAGGAGAGAGGGGGCCGGCGCCCCCCTTCCTTCTTTCTCTCTTTCCCACCTTATCGAATCCTATTCCAACTAGGAAAGGGGGGGAATCCTACTCCCGGAGGGAGTAGGACTCCTCCTGGCGCGCCCTACCATGGCCGACCGCACCCCCCCCTTTGAGCCTTTATATACGGACGCAGGGGCACCCCCTAGAGACACAAGTTGATCCACGTGATAATATTCTTAGCCGTGTGCGGTGCCCCCTTCCACCATAGTCCTCGATAATATTGTAGCAGTGCTTAGGCGAAGCCCTGCGACATTAGTACATCAGGATCGTCACCACGCCGTCGTGCTGACGGAACTCTTCCCCGACACTTTGCTGGATCGGAGTCCGGGGATCGTCATCAAGCTGAACATGTGCTAGAACTCGGAGGTGTCGTAGTTTCGGTGCTTGATCGGTCGGGCCGTGAAGACGTACGACTACATCAACCTAACGCTTCCGTTGTCGATCTACAAGGGTACGTAGATCACACTCTCCCCTCTCGTTGCTATGCATCACCATGATCTTGCGTGTGCGTAGGAAATTTTTTGAAATTACTATGTTCCCCAACAGAGACACCACGTGATGATCGGGTGTGATAAGATCTACGTTCACATACAACGGGTGCAAGCCAGTTTTGCACACGCAGAATACTCGGGTTAAACTTGACGAGCCTAGCATATGCAGATATGGCCTCGGAACACTAAGACCGAAAGGTCGAGCATGAATCATATAGTAGATATGATCAACATAGTGATGTTCACCATTGAAAACTACTCCATCTCACGTGATGATCGGACATGGTTTAGTTGATATGGATCACCTGATCATTTAGATGACTAGAGGGATGTATATCTAAGTTGGATGATGCGGAGCATTCCACGATTATCCCCATGGACGCATCTACACCTCCAACGACACCACTTGGACCCATGACAAGAGCCCGAACAAAGGCTATCAAAGATAAGGTGAACTCGCTCCTTTCTGAACTACTACTTTCGGCACATGAGACATGGCTACTATCTCAAACGGAAACACTATGTGTGCTTAGCTACTTGGAGGATAACAATGGAACATCTACATACATTGGACAAGATGGCGAGGACACCAAGTGCGAAGGACAAGAAGAAGGACTGCCGAAGAAACTAGAGCCACCGGATGACCGGTCGGGACCGGACGTCCGACGCCTAAAGCTCAACATGCCCAAGTCCCAGCCAACACAGGATACAGCGAGCGGACGTCCGGCCAGGACCGGACGACCGGCCACACCCTCCAGCGAGCAGACGGCCGACAAGGTCCGGACGTCTAGCAACTCTGCACCCGAGCCAAAATTAACGGAAGTCCGAATCCACCAGACGTCCAGGGCGTCCTTCATAGAACGGATTTAGCGGAAGTCCGACGACTCTGGACGTCCGGTCCCCCGTGAGCCATCAGACGACCGGTCCCCAGCGGACGTCCGGTACCTGTCTGCGCATAGTTTCGGGCCGAAGCCCATGTGCCCTTTCACTTCGCCCCTCTTTGCACTAAGACTATAAATAGACCTCTGCCTCCTCTTAGTCAGGGTTAGCATAGGATTAGCTCATGTTTTTGTGAGAGTTTTGCTCATCCACTTGGTTACCTTCTCCTCGGAGATCGCGCCTCCACCGGAGAAGATCCTTCCAAGCAGATTCAAGACCCCCTCTTGGGTGGCCCCACTAAGACCTCCTCACGGAGAAGAACCGGTTAGCGTTTGTATCGTCCGTTGTTGACTTTGGATCGTGTATCCCTCTTTGTGTTTAGAGGATCTAGCATATGTGTGAGTATCTCTTGTTGGTTTAGTGATCTCTCTCGTGTTTTCCTCCATTTCCCCTCGTGTTCCTCGTATTCCTCGTCGGGATTCGCTCCTTTCGTGAAAGATCGTCCATATAGGGTTCCACCCTACATCATCTTGGTATCATGAGCCAGGTTGATCACGATTTCAGAGCCTCCCCTCTTCGTTTTCTAGGTTGATTTTGTTATTTTTCGTCCTAATCCGAAAATCCCCACCAAAAATAGCCCCAAATTTTTTTGTGATTTGTTCGTGTGATGAAGTTTTGTTGGATTTGATCCATGGATTTGCTTTGCCTCGAGTGGATCTAGCTTTTCCCCAATCTTCCCCACATTCCAACCACGAAATCGCTCGAATTTTCCCCCCAAAAATCCCAAAATTCCGCCCAAAAATCGCGCCCTGCATCCCGCACTTCGCATTGACCCCGACCCACCAGACGACCATCAGTTTACTGGACGTCCGGAGCCCCTGGAACGACCGGATGTCCGTCACCCATCGAACGACCGGAACCAGTCGACAGAACCAAATGTACGGATTTCCGAGCCTCCCGGACGTCCGATAACCGGACGACCGCCACTTCCCGGACGCCCGTAAAACCCTGACGAAACTGAATTTCCACCGAAATTTTTTCAGCCACCGCACCCACATCCGCATACACATTCCTATACCACCACCACTTCCGCATACCACCCCCATAGCCTGTCCGCTACCCACCTTCGACGATTTTGACACGTCTTGGTCTTGGAGAATTTGAGTTGTGGAATCCATGTCCTTTTGTGTTTCGGCTATCTAGGTACGGTTCGACATCAACATCACTACTGCTCATCTTCGCCACGGACTACTACGAGCGACTACACCATTGTGGTATCAACCTCACCGTGGTATCATCTTGGTATCGTGATATCATCATACTTTCTTGCATTTGCATTAATAACCCCATAGACTTACTTTTGTGTCACTTACCCATCGAGACTAGCTTTTGAGTATTGCCGGCAACGTGACTTGTGCACATTAGTGGTCATACTTCCCATAGCATACATACCATATCATCGTGGTGCATATCTTGGTATCATCTCTTGTGTCACAAAGTTGCCATCGCATACACAATTGGTATCTTGGTTCGTGAAGCATTGCATGAGAAAAGAGCTCAAACAACAAGGAGCCAAACAAGCTTTTAAGCAAAAGGGAAAGATAAGCAAATAGCTTATAAGCAAGAACCATAGCATCATACAACATTAAGGTTGTCATACTCGATCATCTTGGATCATATCATAGAAACATCATACATATAGCATACTTGGGATAGAAGTCGTTGCATTTTTTCTTAGTAGGTTGTGCACAAGTTCGTATCCGCCTAATTGTGCAATCGTGCTAGCGTCTCTCTAGTGTTGTGCAACAAGAGCATCTTGGTGGATTCCACATTTTGGCTCACCTTTGGTTGCACGACCCCACATTATCTATTTGTGTCTTTGTTTCCGTGTACCTTATCTTGCTATTGCACTAGTAGAAAAAGGGCCTTTAGTGTCGGTTCTGAAACCGGGACTAAAATGTCGGTACTAACGCCTCTCCCTTTAGTCCCGGTTCAATCCAGAACCGGGACTAAAGGGCGCGGCCACGTGGAGCTCCACCTTTAGTCCCGATTGGTAACACCAACCGAGACTAAAGGAAATTTTATTTATTATTTTTTTGAAAAAAAAATTGAAATTTTTTTTATTTTCAAATTTATGAATTATTTTAACCTCTAGTCTGTAATCACCACCCCTCATCACTTCTCAATTTATCCTCTAATCACCCCTCATCATTCCAAATCATCTAACTTCCCGAACGGTCACCCATCCTCCCACTCCCCCAGCCTGAGCACGCTTAACTTTCAGGTTCTATTCTCCCTCATTCCAAGTCTGCACTTGTTGTTTTCCTGACAATAGTAAGATGTCAATCCTATTAACCTTCAGGAATTTTGCTTGAGCATGAAGTGACACATTTCATAGTTTTATTTTGAAACTATTGTTTTAAAAAACAATAATTATTTAGTAACACTAATATTTCTTGAATAATTAGTTTGACCATTGTTTGACCACCGTTTGACCACAGTTGACCAGATTTGACCAAAATTGAAATAACTGAAATAATTATTTAGTAACACTAATATTCTAGAATAATTAGTTTGACCATTGTTTGACCACAGTTTGCCCACTGTTTGAATTTTTTTCGATTTTTTTCACTCTAGATCTTAAAAGCCCCGTAACTTTTTTCTATTAGGTTTTTGAGGATTTTGAAAATGTTTAAATTTGGATGTAAGTTTTCGAGTAGATGATTTTTCATATAAAAAACTTTTTCATCCGAGTTAGTATGCAAAAGTTATGCCCATTTTTACAAATTTTAGAGAGATTTTGCAAATAAAGTCAAAATTCACATTAGCAAATTTTCCCAACAACTAGACCACATATCACATGGGAAACTTATTTTCTTTTATTTTTTTGACATTTCCATCATTTTCTTTTATTTTTCTAAAACTGAAAAGGCGATCCACGGGGGGGGGGGGTATAGTTTGAAAATGGGACCTTTAGTACCGGTTCGTGGCATGAACCGGGACTAAAGGTCTCATCCCCATTAGTCCCGGTTCGTGCCTCAAACCGGTACTAAAGGTCTAATCTTTAGTCCCAGTTTGAGGCACGAACCGGGACCAATGGTTGTGGGCCAGGAGCGAGGCCCATTGGTCCCGGTCCATCCCACCAACCGGGACCAAAAGTTCTAGATGAACCGGGACCAATGGCCCACGTGGCCCGGCCGGCCCCCTGGGCTCACGAACCGGGACCAATGCCCCCATTTGTCCCGGTTCTGGACTGAACCGGGACTAATGGGGTTACCCGGCCTGGACCAAAGCCCCCTTTTCTACTAGTGTTGGTCTACTTGTTGCATTTGCAAATTTGTGAATTTTTCCAACATTATTGAAGCTCACTTACAATTCCATCAAATTTTGTGCCACCATCCTAACCAAGCCCCACCATAAGCTTTTACTTGTGTAGGTGTGAGAAACTGACAAGAATTGGTACCAATTATGCTATTTCCTTGTTACACATTGGAGTGATCTTTGATCCATCTTCAACATCGGTCAATGTACATTTGGTATTGGTTTTTCTCTTTCTCCAACTCGCATATCTTTGTTTGGAATGATGGATAGGCCAAGTACTTCTACCAACCCACTCTTCATTGAGCAAGACACTGACATGACCTCCTACGTCACCAAGACTCAACTATTTGGCGCACATCGAGCTTTGCATCAAGAACAACTTGCTTTGGGCGACCGCATCGACAATCTCGCCACCGACCTACTACAATCCGAGCAACATACAAGAGACTACTTCGACACATCCATGAGTCCCCTCAAAGAAGATATCGGTACCATGATGGTCAACCACTCTTCTACAACTTCGTCCTCCTCAAGACGGAGCCGCTCAAGTCGACACTCCGACGACACTATCTCCAGCTCAAGTACACCAACATCGAACACTCTTCATCGTGTCGCGCGTCAAGACCGTCAAGCTAACCGCAATCCTCTACACGACACCGACTCTCAAGAGCATCGACATTGTCAAAACCAAGCTGCATTCACTCAAGCACACGAACGGTAATGCCAACGACAACACGAACAAGAGGGGCGAGCGCGACAACATCAAGATGCACAAGACGCTGAGGCACAACGCCAGGAACAACAACTTCGTGAAGCTCAAGCACTTGAGGTGCAACGTGCCCTTCGAGATTCAAGTCGAGTTGTAGCCAACCAAGGCCGACAAGCTCGTCTACATCAACAAGCACTTCGCGATGAAGTTCAAGAAAGAATATACCAACCATGTGTGCATCGACAAGTTCCTCCTCAAGATCGACAAGCTCCTCCTCTAGCGAGACAAGAACATCAAGTCCATCGAGAGCAACATGAGTTCGACAACCCTCCAAGACAAGAGCAACATGAGTTCGACAACCCTCCTCGCCAAGAGAAACATGAAATTGTCAATCCTCAACGACATGGGCATCATTATCCTAGACCCCAACACAATGAAGACCAACGATACGGCAAGCTAAAGTTCACCATGCCCAAGTTCACCGGAAGAAATGACCCGGAAGAGTACATGTCATGGGCATTGAAGGTTGACAAAATGTTTCGCTTGCACAACTACGAAGAAGAGAAGAAGATCGCAATGGCATCCCTTGAATTCCAAGACTACGTCCTCATTTGGTGGGAACAAGTGATTGAGTGCCGAGAGGCAAGAGGTGAACCACCGATCACTACTTGGGCGCAAATGAAGGATGTCATGAGAGCACAATTCGTGCCAAACTACTACAACCATGACCTCTTCAAGAAACTCCAACTACTCAAGCAAGGAACCAAGAGCGTTGAAGAGTACTACAAGGAAATGGAGATTGCCATGATACGAGCCAATGTCACGGAAGATGATGAGAAAACGATGGAACGTTTCTTGAATGGACTCAATCACCCTATCAAGTAGATTGCCGACTTCCAACCATACTCGAACCTCATCGAGTTAGTGCACCAAGCCACCAAAGCGGAACGCCAAGTGCAAGATGACTTCAAGTATGCCAAGTTCTCATCCAAGTCCTATGGTTTCTCCAACACCCAGGCTTCAACGACTCCACCACCTTCTACCTCAACAAAGCCATCTACAAGCAACGGCGACAAGTCAAGTTAGAAGAAAACTTTGACAAGCTCAAGTCGTCCTCCTACTACAAGCAACTTCAAGCCGAGGGCTTCATCATCATCTACCCCAACCGATGAGACCATCAAGACAAGTTCCTTCAAATGCTTCACATGCGGAGGCCGAGGCCACAAGTCCTTCGAGTGCACAAACAAGCGCACCATGATCCTCAACGACGAGAGAATATATAACTCAATGAGTGAAGGAGAAATGGAAGCCCTTGAGCAAGTGGCCATGCACCGACAGTGAACAATGAAGATGAAGATGATCAAATCTTTTGTGTAGAAGATTCAAGCCCCGCTCTTATTGTCTCCAAGGTCTTGACTCTTCAACAACAACAAGACAAAGACCAAAGATGCCATATCTTCCACACAAAGGTCGGAATCAATGGAAGGTCCATCAAGGTCATCATCGATGGAGGGAGTTGCCATAACCTCGCAAGCGAAGAACTTTGCTCCAAACTCCAATTGGTCAAGATGAAGCACCCGCACCCTTACAAAGTACAATGGCTAAGTGACACCAGTACCATCCAAGTCGAGCATAGGGTACAAGTCTCTTTCAAGATCGGAGCTTACGAAGACACTTTGGAGTGTGATGTCATTCCGATGACCGTGTGCCACCTACTTCTTGGACGGCCATGGCAATATGACCGAGGCGTCATCCACAATGGTCGTACAAACCACTATAGCTTTAAGATGAAAGGGAAGGAGTTTGTAGTACGTCCTATGTCTCCAAGCCAAGTGATCGCCGATAAGCAAGAAACCCATCATGGAGAGAATAGTGAGAGAGTGAGCCACCAAAAAGAGAGTGAGTGCCACAAGCCCAAATCGAGTGCCTCCATGATGAGAGACAAGAAAAACTTAGTTCTATTTGCCACCAAACGTGAGATGAGAGAAGTGTGTGAGAACCCATCAAGTGTCCTACACTATGTCCTATTGTGCAAGGACGAGGTACCAAAAGCTAACACCTCTCACGATCTACCTTTGGTGTTATCTTCTTTATTGCAGGAATTCCAAGATGTTTTCCTCGACGAGCTACCTCCAGGTCTACCTCCACTACAAGGCATCGAGCACCGCATCGACCTCATCCCCGGAGCGCCACTTCCAAACAAGGCTCCCTACCGAGTCAATCCTGAAGAAACCAAAGAAATATAAGGGCAAGTAAAGCATCTCATAGAGCATGGACATGTGCGTGAAAGCTTGAGTCCTTGTGCCGTACCGGTCATTCTTGTTCCAAAAAGAGACGGTAGCTTTCACATGTGTTTCGATTGTAGACCTATAAATGCTATCACTGTTCGATATAGGTACCCCATTCCATGCCTTGACGATATGCTTGATGAACTTAGCGGTGCCACTATCTTTTCCAAAATTGATCTTAAAAGTGGTTACTATCAAATACGCATACAAGAGGGTGATGAATGGAAAACCGCTTTCAAAACAAAATTTGGTTTGTATGAGTGGTTAGTCATGCCTATGAGTTTATCGAAAGCACGTGGTACTTTCATGCGTCTTATGCATTATGTGTTTTGCCCTTACATTGGTGAATTTGTTGTTGTCTACTTCGATGATATCCTTGTTTTTAGCAAATCTCTCAAAGAGCATGTCACCCACCTTCGCACCATGCTACAAACTCTTCGAAAAGAACAACTTTATGCTAATATGAAAAAATGCATCCTTGGTGTTGATAAGCTTGTTTTCTTGGGTTTCGTAGTATCTTCTAAGGGTGTTCATATTGATGAATCTAAAATCAATGCTATCAAAACTTGGCCCCAACCAACTAACTTGCAACAAGTGTGTAGTTTTCTTGGTTTAGCCGGTTTCTACCATCGATTTGTGAACGATTTTAGCACCATCGCTTCACCTTTGCATGCTTTGAGTAATAAAAATGCACCGTTGGTTTGGGGAACATCCCAAGACACAGCTTTCAATGAGCTCAAGAATTTGCTTACTCATGCTCCCGTGCTTGCATTACCCAATTTTGGTAAACCTTTTGAAATTCATTGTGATGCTAGTGGTAATGGCATAGGAGGTGTGTTAACACAAGAGAAGCGCCCAATTGCTTATTTTAGTGAGAAACTTTCCGGAGCGCAACTCAATTACCCCATCTATGACAAAGAGCTATATGCTTTAGTGCGAGTTCTGCGTGAATGGAAACACTATCTCCTCCCTCATGAATTTATCATCCATACCGATCATGAAACACTTAAATATCTTAAGGGTCAAACTAAGTTGAACAAGCGTCATGCTAAATGGAGTCAATTTATTGAGTCTTTTTCTTATGTCATCAAGTATATTAAAGGTAAGGAAAATGTTGTGGTGGATGCGCTTTCCCGTATATGCATGTTTGTTACTCAACTTCAATTGAATGTCATTTGCTTTGAGCACATAAAAGACTTGTATGAGCATTATCCTACTTTTTCCATTCCTTATGCCAAATGTTTGACACATACATCTTGGGAACGATAGTACATCAAAGATGGTTATTTTATGAGAGCTAACAAACTTTGCATCCCCGAGTCTTCTCTTTGTTTGTTACTTTTGCAAGAATCTCATGGAGGTGGACTAATGGGACATTTTGGACACGACAAGACACTTGCTACGCTCTCCAAGAACTATTTTCGGCCAAAGATGTTTCGCGATGTCAACCGCCTCACCAATCGATGCTCTACATGTCACAAAGCTAAGTCTAAAGCTTAATCTCATGGCCTTTGCATGCCACTTCCAATTCCATACCAACCATGGGAAGATATTAGCATGGATTTTGTGCTTGGTTTGCCTAGAACTAGAAATGGAAAGGATTCTATGTTTGTTGTTGTGGACCGATTCTCTAAAATGGCACATTTCATTACTTGCAACAAGATAGACGATGCTTCACATGTTGCGAATCTCTTTTGTAGGGAAATCTTGCGACTTCATGGAGTGCCAAAGACGATTGTCTCGGACTGCAACGTCAAGTTCTTGAGTTACTTTTAGAAGACTTTATGCGCCAAGCTCGGAATCAAGTTACTATTCTCCACGGCATACCATCCACAAACCGACGGCCAAACGGAGGTGACGAACCGAATGCTCTCCACTCTTCTACGCATGCTAATCAATAAGAACATCAAGGAGTGGGAGGAGTGCCTACCGATCGCTGAGTACGCCTACAACCGTGCAAGACATTCGACTACCGGCAAGTCCCCCTTCAAGGTCGCCTGCAGATTCAACCCATTCTCACCTTTGGACATACTTCCTCTACCACTACAAGAGCGCATCAACATGGACGTGAGTACCTGAGTCAACTACCTCAAGAAGATGCATGAAGACACAAGGCACACCATCGAGCGCCAAGTACAACGACTCGCGACCAAGCTCAACGTCAACAAGCAACCCATGATATTCAACATTGGAGACTTGGTGTAGCTACACCTTCGCAAGGACCGCTTCCCCAACGAACACAAGTCCAAACTTCTACCATGAGCTGATGGACCCTTCAAGGTGCTAGCACGCTACAACAACAACGCTTACAAGATCAACCTCCCGCGTGACAAGTAGAACATGAGAGACGTCTTCAACATCAAGGATCTTTCGCCATACCATGGTGATGAGGATTTCGATCCGAGGTCAGATCTTTCCCAAGGGAGGGGAGATGATGCGGAGCATCCCACGATCATCCCCATGGACGCATCTACACCTCCAACGACACCACTTGCACTACAGGAATCAGCTACTTTGCCGTCTGCCACGGCGGACGACAAAGGCATGAACGGCGGACGGCAAAGGCATTTGCCGTCAGCCGCGGACGGCAAAAGGCTCCGGCAAAGTAGGCTACGGTAAACAGCTACTTTGCCGTTTGCTTCCTGGCGGCTGACGGCAAAGGCCCTTTGCCGTCTGCGGCGGACGGCAAAGAGAGCGGACGGCAATAATTGTGCTGTCAGTCCGTTAAGTGGCTAACGGCAGGCCTTTGCCGTCTGCCGCTGACGGCAAACTTTCTAGTGTCTTTGCCGTCCGCCGTATGATGTCATCTACACGTCACTACATGGCAGGTTCTTTGCCGTCTGCCACTGATGGCAAAGTCTTTGCCGTCTGCCACTGTAGGCAAACTGACCAAATGGGTCAGCTCCCAGGAAGCACAGCTAGATGCCACGTGTCTTCTTTGCCGTCCACGGCAGACGGCAAAGAGCCCGTTGCCGTCGGTGGCAGACGGCAAAGAGCCTGCATATTGGCTCTTTTATCTGTTTTTTATTAAATCCAACAATTTTCATCACAAATATATATGACATATATAGATATATTTCAAAAGGCATTACAGAGCAAACATATAAGATATCCAACACATAACTTCATCATCCAACCATATATATTACATGCATAGTTCCATCATACATAACAAGTTCAACATAGAGGCATCCAACCATATATATTACAACAGTTTCATCCAACGATACATGCATAGTTCAACGATACAAAAGAAACAGAGAAAGGGATAAGGAGCACTCCATCTATGCAAGCTTTCGTCAAGTGAATGAAATCTGCAAAATGAAAAATAAGAAAGTTAGAACAAGAAGAGTAGAACAAGAAGAAGAGTAGAACAAGAAGAAGACTAGAACAAGAAGAGTAGAACAAGAAGAAGATTAGAACAAGAAGAGTATATCATTTATGAGCTAACTTACGTGAAATGGATCATATATGAGCTAACTAAGTTGAAATGGGTCGTTTATGAGCTAGCTAAGGTGAAATGGATCATTTATGAGCTAACTTAGTTGAAATGGGTCGTTTATGAGCTAACTAAGGTCAAATGGATCGTTTTTGAGGTAACTAAGGTGAAATGGATCGTTTTTTAGCTAACTTAGGTGAAATGGATCATTTATGAGCTAACTTAGTTGAAATGGATCGTTTTTGAGCTAACTTAGGTGAAATGGATCATTTATGAGCTAATTTAGTTGAAATGGATCTTTTTGAGCTAACTTAGGTGAGATGGATCATTTAAGAGCTAATTTAGGTGAAATGGATCGTTTTTTAGCTAACTTGGTGAAATGGATCGTTTATGAGCTAAATTAGTTGAAATGGATCGTTTATGAGATAACCTAGGTAAGATGGGTCATTTTGGAGTTAACCTAGGTGAAATGGGTCATTTTAAAGCTAACGTAGGTAAAATGGATCATTTAGGAGCTAATCTAGGTAAAATGGGTCATTTTTGAGCTAACTTGGATGAACTGGATCATTTATAAGCTAAACTAGGTAAAATGGGTCATTTTAGAGCTAACTTAGGTAAAATGGATCGTCTCTGAGCTAACTAAGCTAATTATGCAATTTTTGACATAAGTAAGCTAAGTACAGATCGTTTTAGAGCTAACTTAGGTAAAATGGATGGTTTTGGAGGTCAGTAAGCTTATTAAGTCATTTTGGAGGAGAAGAAGCTAAGTCTAGGTCATTATGGTAAGCATTGGAGGAAATAAAGCTAAGTCTAGGTCTTTATGCATGTGTTAAGCAAAACACTAGATAAACTTACCAAGATCCAGGAGGTGTAGGAGCGGGGTGGCTCGTGTCGGTAGCTGGAGAAGGATCGTGCGATGCTTGTCTGGAGTTACGCTGCACCAAAGATCATTTCCAATGTCTTGTTAGCATGATGACACTCAAATGTTAAGACTAGCAAGTAATGTCCATTCAAATAAAACTCACCGTGGTCCCAGGAGCAATCACTGGCATCGACGGAGCGGTCTGACCTGTCTTCTCGCACACAGACTGCACATTTGGTTTTGACGACTCAGTCATACTAGTTAGTAATGAGACAAACACTACATGAATGTTTTGGCTAATCTGCAGAAGAAACTTACCACAAGGAGCTCGTACACGGCCCTTGCCTGCATGTCATTCCGTGCCCTCTCCTCCTCCATCATCTTTGTCGTCCTCTCCTCCAACTCCCGCTGCCTCTCCGCTGCCTCCGCCAGAAGTTTCTCCGTTCTATCTCTCTCACTCTGTATAGCAGCCTGCAACACCACTCACATGACCATTTGTAATCATTGATGGAAGCGCACACAATGTAATGGAGAAAGATAACTGAGTACGTATCACTAAACTTGATGGCGAGTTGCACTGGCCGTTCACGAGGCCTTATCTCAGGAGCAGAGCTCGACTGGCGCGCCTTGATCTCCGGGAGAGTGCTAGGACAACGGATAAGTCCATCTCCAATGGCTATGGAGCCATGGGACCTCCCGCCACCAGATATCATCAACAGCTCTGGATCAATGGGACCCTGGCTCGGGTTAAAGTCCTCCCCTTTCCTCGCCTTCCCCTCATCTCTATATCTCACGAGCTTGTTGTGGGAGGAGATGTTGGTGAAGTTGTTTGCATCATCGAGGTCAGACTGAGAGAAAGCCTTGACTTTCTTCAAAGAGGCAG
The DNA here is from genome assembly GCF_002162155.2 of Triticum dicoccoides. Taxonomy (NCBI): domain Eukaryota; kingdom Viridiplantae; phylum Streptophyta; class Magnoliopsida; order Poales; family Poaceae; genus Triticum; species Triticum dicoccoides. The sequence goes on along the minus strand of NC_041386.1, from coordinate 602,925,705 downwards.
TGTGGGCCATGGCATACAGGTCGTACACCTCTGGCACCTTATCCGCCTTATTGTAGCGTTCCTGAAAGAGAGAAACAATGAAAATTAGTAATTAAAGGGCTCAAGCTAGCATGATGAATGAATTGCATGAATCATGAAGCAAACCACATACCCAGTTGCGCCCGAACTGATATAAGTTGGAGCTGCCTTGATGGCGTGGCACACCTTCCATTTGGGCACGTTTGTCCTTGGCCTCGTTGTGGAGGTCTAGCCATTGTTTTGAGCACCACTCATCGACCAACACCTCCCAACAATCCATCCGATCCGCACACCATCTCGGAGGCGCCTAAGTTAGCAAATAGAAACTTGAGCGCTACGGCTAAGAATTACTAAATGAAGGAACTTAAGTAGAGAAGGCCTTAAGAATTACCTTCATGTACTGCTCCTTACTCAGGAACTTATCGCGGCACGCCGGCTTGGTCTTCTTGATACCACGCAAGGCGTAGTAGTCTCGAACAGCCTGCACCCGAGCCTCGGGCCGTAAGTTCTGGAGTAGGCGCTTGCAGACGTTCTCGATAACATGTGCCGCGTCCTCCTCGTATCCCTCCTCACACCTGTAGAATGTCTGCAATCAAATGAGACAATATTGATTAGTACAATTAATAACTAGCTAGTTGAAGATTTTTAAATGTGTAAAGGAGAAATTACCCAGAACTTTCTGATCACCATGTCTACCCTCGTGTCACACACGACATCGTCGATAATCTCATCCGGCGGGGCCGGGGCAGCCACATAGTGCTCCCAGCTCAATCCAAGCTCTGGAAGCCGACCCTCACCAGGCAACGTGACAAACCCCGGGAAGTTTTGCCGGCAAAGAACTCCAAGGACGGAGTTGGGCCGGCGGACACTATGATGGTGGTCCCAACCCCTGCAGCATGACAAGGCCAACGCATTAGTTATTTGAAAAAACATGAATGCACAAGGTACAAAAATATTAAATGCACTTACGTACCTCTCCCCATCAGGGAAAATCAACCACCTCTGCTCGCGGGTCACCGGCACGGACGGGAGCCGTGTAGCACCACGCTGGTAGACGGTGCCCCCCTCCTCCTCAAGAGCAGTCGGCTCCCCGCCATCATCAGCATGGCCACTCGACTCCTCGGGTTGATCCGGCCAGGTACCCCATCCGGACATGTGCTCCTCCGGGGTCACGTGGGCCGAACTCTCGTGGGCCGAAGGCCAGTCGACCCGAGGCTCGTGGGCCCAAGACCCGTGGACCGGAGGCTCGTGGACCGGAGTCCGTGTAGCCTCCTCCTCGGACGAGTCCACCCTAGCAGTCACGTGCTCGGGTGAAACAGCTGGGGGTGGCGGTGAGGAAGGCGCCGTAGCAGTCACCCTACCTCCTCTCCCACGACCACGTGCCCCACCTCCTCTCTTCCTACCTCGTCCCCTGCTGGGCACCGCGGTCGACGAAGAAGGGCCCGGTGGTGTGGCCATACTGTCCAGCAATGCTCGGCGGAGAGGTGCGTCTGGAATGGAAGACCTCAGACCACGCTCCCGACCAGCGCCCACCATCTTTCAACACCTGCCATGACAAACAGTAAACAAAATTAGTACAACATAAAAAAGACCGACATGAATAATAATATGTGTATCACTTAAGTGTATCATCATCAAGTACAACATAAAAAAATGTAATACCTGACACTACTAATAATCTCGATCAGTATCATCAATAAATGCATAATACCTGACACTACTAATGTAATACCTGACACTACTAATAATCTTGATGGTGTCGGGGTGTTGTTTCGGGGTCGGGGTGTGGTGTCGGGGTCAGGGTGTCGGGTCAGGCTCGGGGTCGGGGTGTCGGGTCAGGCTCGGGGGGTCGGGGTGTCGGGGT
>NC_041386.1:602922524-602923121 GCF_002162155.2 Triticum dicoccoides | reverse complement strand
TCGGGGTGTCGTGTCGGGGTGCTGGGTCGGGGTCGGGGTCTCAGGGTCGGGGTGTCGTGTCGGGGTGCCGGGTCGGGGTCGAGGTGCCGTGTCGGGTCGGTTTTTTCTCTCTTTTTTTCTTTTTTTCTTCTTCCTCTTCTTCCTTTTCTTCCTTTCCTTCTTCTTCTTCTTCTTCTTCCTCCTTTCCTTTTTCCTCTTCTTCTTCTCCTCCTCTCCTCTTTTTTCTTCTTCTTCTTCCTCTTCTTCTTTTTTCTTCTCATCCTCCTCCTCTTCTTCTTCCTTTCCTTTTTTCTCTTCTTCTTCTCCTCCTCTCCTCTTTTTTTCTTCTTCTTCTTTCCTAAACCTAAACCTAAACCTAAAACTAAACCTAAATCTAAAACTAAAACTAAACTAAAACTAAATATAAACTAAACATAAACCTAAAACTAAAAAAACAGAAAAAAAGGAAAAAACTAAATCTAAAACTAAAACTAAACTAAAACTAAACCTAAAACTAAACCTAAAACTAGAACTAAATCTAAACTAAACATAAACCTGAAACTAAAAAAACAGAAAAAAAGAGGAGGTAGAGCTCACCTGGGGCAGGGCCGGTGGAGG
>NC_041386.1:602894222-602921745 GCF_002162155.2 Triticum dicoccoides | reverse complement strand
GCGGCGCGCGGCGGGCGGCGGCGGCGGCGGTGGGGTGGGAAGTGGTGGCGGGGTGCGTCGGCGAGGAGAGAACAGAGAGTAACGGGCGGGGGGTACGGGCCGTTAGGTAGTGTCCTCTTTGCCGTCCGCCCTTTTGCCTCTTTGTTGTCTGCTGGCAGACGGCAAAGAGGTGGGTCGTTAAGTTTTTTCCAAACGGGCGGGGGTGGGGGCCACCTCTCTCTTTGCCGTCCGCCAGCGGACGGCAAAGATTTTTTGCCGTCTGCCAGCAGACGGCAAAGAGCCCGCGGACGGCAAAGAGGTTCTTTGTCGTCTGCCATTTCTTTGCCGTCTGCTTTTGGGTAGCTGATGGCAAAGAGCTTCTTTGCCGTCCGCTAGCTGACGGCAAAGAGCTGGCGGATGGCAAAGTAGCTGATTCCAGTAGTGTTGGACCCATGACAAGAGCCCAAACAAAGGCTATCGAAGATAAGGTGAATTCGCTCCTTTCTGAACTACTACTTTCGACACATGAGACATGGTTACTACCTCAAACGGAAACAGTATGTGTGCTTAGGTACTTGGAGGATAACCATGGAACATCTACATCCATTGGACAAGACAGCGAGGACACCAAGTGTGAAGGACAAGAAGAAGGATTGTCGAAGAAACTACAGCCACCTGACGTCCGGTCGGGACCGGACGTCCGACGCCTGAAGCTCAACATGCCCGAGTCCCAGCCAACACAGGCTACAGCGAGCGGACATCCGGCCAGGACCGGACGACCGGCCACACCCTCCAGCGAGCGGACGACCGACAAGGTCCCGACGTCCGGGGACTCCGCACCCGAGCCAAAATTAACGAAAGTCCGAAGCCACCGCACGTCCGGCGCATCCTTCATAGAACGGATTTAGTGGAAGTCTGACGACTCCGGACGTCCGGTCCCCCGTGAGCCACCGGACGACCGGTCCCCAGCGGATGTCCGGTACCTGTCTGCGCATAGTTTCGGGCCGAAGCCCAGGTACCCTTTCACTTCGCCCCTCTTTGCACTAAGACTAAAAATAGACCTCTCCATCCTCCTAGTCAGGGTTAGCAAAGGATTAGCTCATGTTTGTGTCAGAGCTTTTCTCATCCACTTGGTTACCTTCTCCTAGGAGATCGCGCCTCCACCGGAGAAGATCCTTCCAAGCGGATTCAAGACCCCCTCTTGGGTGGCCCCACCAAGACCTCACGGAGAAGAACTGGTTACCGTTTGTATCATCTGTTGTTGACTTTGTATCGTGTATCCCCCTTTGTGTTTCGAGGATCTAGCATATGTGTGACTATCTCTTGTTGGTTTAGTGATCTCTCTCGTGTTTTCCTTCGTTTCCCCCTCGTGTTCCTCGTGTTCTTCGTCGGGATTCGCCCCTTTCGTGAAAGATCGGCCACATAGGGTTCCACCCTACATCATCTTGGTATCATGAGCCAGGTTGATCACGATTTCGGAGCCTCCCCTCTTTGTTTTCTAGCTTGATTTTGTTGTTTTTTGTCCTAATCTGAAAATCCCCACCAAAAATAGCCCCAAATTTTTTTTGTGATTTGTTAGTGTGATGAAGTTTTGTTGGATTTGATCCATGGATTTGCTTTGCCTCGGGTGGATCTAGCTTTTCCCCAATCTTCCCCACTTTCCATCCACGAAATCGCTCGAATTTTTCCCCCAAAATTCTTCCCAAAAATCGCGCCCCGCATCCCACACTTTGCGTTGACCCCGACCCACCGGACGACCGTCAGTTTACTGGACGTCCGGAGCCCCTAGAACGACCGGACGTCCGTCACCCACCGGACGACCAGAACCAGTCGACAGAACCGAATCTATGGATTTCCGAGCCTCCCGAACGTCCGACGACCGGACGACCGCCACTTCCCGGACGTCTGCAAAACCCTGACGAAACTGAATTTCCACTGAAAATTTTTCAGCCACCGCACGCACTTCCTCATACACCTTCCTATACCACCGCCACTTCCGCATACCACCCCCATAGCCTGTCCGCTACTCACCTTCGACGATTTTGACATGTCTTGGTCTTGGAGAATTTGAGTTGTGGTAACCATGTCCTTTTGTATTTCGGCTATCTAGATACGGTTCGACATCGACATCACTACCGCTCATCTTCGCCACGGACTACTACGAGCGACTACACCATTGTGGTATCAACCTCACCTTGGTATCATATTGGTATCGTGATATCCACATACTTATTGCATTTGCATCGATAACCCCATAGCCTTACTTTTGCGTCACTTACCCATCGAGACTAGCCTTTGAGTATTGCCGGCAACGTGACTTGTGCACACTAGTGATCATACTTCCCATAGCATACATACCATATCATCGTGGTGCATATCTTGGTATCATCTCTTGTGCACAAAGTTGTCATCGCATACACAATTGCTATCTTGGTTCGTGAAGCATTGCATGAGAAAAGAGCTCAAATAACAAGGAGCCAAACAAGCTTTTAAGCAAACGGGAAAGATAAGCAAAGAGCTTATAAGCAAGAACCATAGCATCATACAACATTAAGATTCTCATACTCGATCATATTGGATCATATCATAGAAACATCATACATATAGCATACTTTGGATAGATATCTTTGCATTTTTGCTTAGTAGGTTGTGCACATGTTCGTATCCGCCTATTGTGCAATCGTGCTAGCATCTCTCTAGTGTTGTGCAACAAGAGAATCTTGGTGGATTCCACATTTTGGCTCACCTTTGGTTGCACAACCCCACATTATCTATTTGCATGTTTGTTTCCGTGTACCTTATCTTGCTATTGGTCTACTTGTTGCATTTGCAAATTTGCATATGTGTGACTATCTCTTGTTGGTTTAGTGATCTCTCTCGTGTTTTCCTACGTTTCCCCCTCGTGTTCCTCGTGTTCTTCGTCGGGATTCGCTCCTTTCGTGAAAGATCGGCCATATAGGGTTCCACCCTACATCATTGGAGTTCTTAAGTAATATGATTAACTGAACTTTAATTTATCATGAACTTAGTACCTGATAGTATTTTGCATGCCTATGTTGTTGTAGATCAATGGCTCGTGCTACTGTTCCTTTGAATTTTAATGTGTTCCTAGAGAAAGCTAAGTTGAAATATGATGGTAGCAACAACACGGACTGGGTTCGTAACTTGAGGATTATCCTCATTGCTGCACAGAAGAATTACGTCCTGGAAGCACCACTAGGTGCAAGACCCGTTGCAGGAGCAACACTGGATGTAATGAACGTCTGGCAGAGCAAAGCTGATGACTACTCTATAGGTTAGTGTGCCATGCTTTACAACTTAGAATCGGAACTTCAACGACGTTTTGAACGTCATGGAGCATATGAGATGTTCCAGGAGTTGAAGTTAATATTTCAAGCAAATGCCCGAATTGAGAGATATGAAGTCTCCAATAAATTCTATAGCTGCAAGATGGAGGAGAATAGTTCTATCAATGAACATATACTCAGAATGTCTGGGTACCACAACCACTTGACTCAACTGGGAGTTAATCTTCCTGATGATAGTGTCATTGACAGAGTTCTTCAATCACTCCCACCAAGCTACAAAAGCTTCATGATGAACTATAATATGCATGGGATGGATAAGACACTTCCTGAGCTCTTAGTGATGCTAAAGAATGCGGAGGTAGAAATCAAGAAGGGGCATCAAGTGTTGATGGTTAACAAGACCACTAGTTTCAAGAAGAAGGGCAAGGGGAAGAAGGGGAACTTCAAGAAGAACGCCAAGCAAGTTGTTGTTCAAGTGAAGAAGCCAAGTCTGGACCTAAGCCTGAGACTGAGTGCTTCTACTGCAAAGGGACTGGTCACTGGAAGCGGAACTGCCCCAAGTATTTGGCGGATAAGAAGGATGGCAAAGTCAAAGGTATATTTGATATACATGTTATTAATGTGTACCTTACTAATGCTCATAGTAGCGCCTAGGTATCTGATACTGGTTATGTTGCTCATATTGGCAACTCGAAACAGGAGCTAAAGATTAAGCGAAGATTGGCTAAGGACAAGGTGATGATGCACGTGGGAAATGGTTCAAAAGTCGATGTGATCGCCGTCGGGACGCTACCTCTACATATACCTTCGGGGTTAGTTTTAGACCTGCATAATTGTTATTTGGTGCTAGCATTAAGCATGAACATTATATCTGGATCTTGTTTGATGCGAGACGGTTATTCATTTAAATCAGAGAATAATGGTTGTTCTATTTATATGAGTAATATATTTTATGGTCATGCGCCCTTGATGAGTGGTCTATTTTTGTTGAATCTCGATAGTATTCATACACATATTCATAATATTGAAGCCAAAAGATGCAAAGTTGATAATGATAGTGCAACTTATTTGTGGCACGCCGTTTGGGTCATACTGGTGTAAAGCGCATGAAGAAACTCCATACTGATGGACTTTTGGAATCACTTGATTATGAATCACTTGGTACTTGTGAACCATGCCTCATGGGCAAGATGACTAAAACTCTGTTCTTCGGAACAATGGAGCAAGCTATAGACTTATTTGAAATAATACATACAGATGTATGCGGTCCGATGAGTGTTGAGGCTTGCGGCAAGTATCGTTATTTTCTGACCTTCACAGATGATTTGAGCAGATATGGGTACATCTACTTAATGAAACACAAGTCTGAAACATTTGAAAAGTTCAAAGAATTTCAGAGTAAAGTGGAGAACAATTGTAACAAGAAAATAAAGTCTCTACGATCTGATCGCGGAGGCGAATAATTGAGTTACGAGTTTGGCCTTCATTTAAAACAATGTGGAATAGTTTCATAACTCACGCCACCTGCAACACCACAGCGTAATGGTGTGTCTGAACATCATAACCGTACTTTATTAGATATGATGTGATTTATTATGTCTCTTACCGATTTACCACTATCATTTTGGGGTTATGCATTAGAGACTGTTGCATTCACGCTAAATAGGGCACCGTCTAAATCCGTTGAGACGACACCGTATGAAGTGTGGTTTAGCAAGAAACCTAAGCTGTCGTTTCTTAAAGTTTGGGGTTGCAATGCTTATGTGAAAAAGCTTCAGCCTAATAAGTTTGAACCCAAATTGGAGAAGTGCGTCTTCATAGGATACCCAAAAGAAACTGTTGGGTACACCTTCTATCACAGATCCGAAGGCAAGATTTTTGTTGCTAAGAATGGGTCCTTTCGAGAGAAGGAGTTTCTCTCAAAAGAAGTGAGTGGGAGGAAAGTAGAACTTGATGAGGTAATTGTACCTTCTCCCGAATTTGAAAGTAGTTCATCACAGAAATTAGTTCGAGTGATGCCTACACCAATTAGTGAGGAAGCTAATGATAATGATCATGAAACTTCGGATCAAGTTACTACCGAACCTCGTAGGTCAACCAGAGCACGTTCCGCACTAGAGTGGTATGGTAATCTTGTTCTGGAAGTCATGTTAGTAGACCATGACAAACCTACGAAATGAGGAAGTAATGATGAGCCTAGATTCCGAGAAATGGCTTGAGGCCATGAAATCTGAGCTGGGATCCGTGTATGAGAACAAAGTGTGGACTTTGTTTGACTTGCCCGATGATCGGCAAGCCATAGAGAACAAATGGATCTTCAAGAAGAAGACTGACGCTGACGGTAATGTTAATGTCTACAAAGCTCGACTTATTGCGAAAGGTTTTCGACAAGTTCAAGGAGTTGACTACGATGAGACCTTATCACCCATAGCGATGCTTAAGTCTGTCCGAATCATGTTAGCAATTGCCACATTTTATGAAATCTGGCAAATGGATGTCAAAATTGCATTCCTTAATGGATTTGTTAAAGAAGAGTTCTATATGATGCAACCAGAAGGTTTTCTCAATCCTAAAGGTGCTAACAAAGTGTGCATGCCCCAGCGATCCATCTATGGACTGGTGCAAGCATCTCGGAGTTGGACTATACGCTTTGATGAGTTGATCAAAGCATATAGTTTTATACATACTTGCAGTGAAGCCTGTATCTACAAGAAAGTGAGTGGGAGCACTACAGCCTTTCTGATAAGTATATGTGAATGAAATATTGTTGATCGGAAATGATGTAGAATTTTCTGGAAAGGATAAAGGAGTATTTGAAAGAAGTTTTTCAAAGAAAGACCTCGGTAAAGCTGCTTACAAATTGGGCATCAAGATCTATAGAGATAGATCAAGACGCTTGATAAGATTTTTTTTCAATAAGTACATACCTTGACAAGATTTTGAAGTAGTTCAAAATGGAACATTTAAAGAAGGAGTTATTGCTTGTATTGCAAGGTGCAAAGTTGAGTAAGACTCAAAACTTAACCACGGCAGAAAATAGAAAGAGAATGAAAGGCATTCCCTATGCCTCAGCCATAGGTTCTATAAAGTATGCTATGCTGTGTACCAGACCTATTGTGTACCTTGCCACGAGTTTGGCAAGGGGTACTATAGTGATCAAGGAGTGGATCACTGGACAGCAGTCAAAGTTATCCTTAGTTACCTAAGAGGACTAAGGAAATATTTCTCGGTTATGGAGGTGATAAAGAGTTACGTCGATGCAAGCTTCTACACCGATCCGGATGACTCTGAGTCTCAATCTGGATACATATTGAAAGTGGGAGCAATTAGCTAGAGTAGCTCCATGCAAAGCATTGTAGACATAGAAAATTTGCAAAATACATACGGCTGTGAATGTGGCAGACCCGTTGACTAAACTTCTCTCACAAGCAAAACATGATCACAACTTAGTACTCTTTGGGTGTTAATCACATAGCGATGTGAACTGGATTATTGACTCTAGTAAACCCTTTGGGTGTTAGTCACATGGCGATGTGAACTAATCACATAAAGATGTGAACTATTGGTGTTAAATCACGTGACGATGTGAACTGGATTATTGACTCTAGTGCAAGTGGGAGACTGAAGGAAATATGTCTTAGAGGCAATAATAAAGATGTTATTTATATTTTCTTATATCATGATAAATGTTTATTATTCATGCTAGAATTTTATTAACCGAAAACTTGATAGATGTGTGAATACATAGACAAAACAAAGTGTCCCTAGGATGCCTCTACTTGACTAGCTCGTTAATCAAGGATGGTTAAGTTTCCTGGCCATAGTCATGTGTTGTCATTTGATGAACGGGGTCACATAATTAGGAGAATGATGTGATGGACAAGACCCATCCGTTAGCTTAGCATAATGATCATTAAGTTTTACTGCTATTGCTTTCTTCATGACTTATACATATTCCTTTGACTATGAGATTTTGCAACTCCCGAATACCAGAGGAACACCTTATGTGTTATCAAACGTCGCAACGTAACTGGGTGATTATAAAGATGCTCTGCAGGTGTCTCCGAAGGTGTTTGTTGGGTTGGCATAGAACAGGATTGGGATTTGTCACTCCGAGTATCGGAGAGGTATCTCTAGGCCCTCTCGGTAATGCACATCACTATAATCCTTGCAAGCAATGTGACTAATGAGTTAGTTACGGGATGATGCATTACGGAATGAGTAAAGAGACTTTCCAGTAACGATATTGAACTAGGTATGAGGATACCGATGATCGAATCTCAGGCAAGTAACATACCGATGACAAAGGGAATAACGTATGTTGTCATAAGGTTTGACCGATAAAGATCTTCGTAGAATATGTAGGAACCAATATGGGCATCCAGGTTCCGCTATTGGTTATTGACCAGAGTGGTGTCTCGGTCATGTCTACATAGTTCTCGAACCCATATGGTCCGCACGCTTATCGTTCGTTGACGATATAGTACTATATGAGTTATGTATGTTGGTGACCGAATGTTGTTCAGAGTCCCGGATGAGATCATGGACATGATGAGGAGCTCCGGAATGGTCTGGAGGTAAAGATTGATATATAGGATGATATGGTTCGGCCAAGGGATGAAGCCCACGAGGCTTTAGGTCGGTGCAAAAGAAGTTTTGCTGAGGCCAGGGGGCCAAACGCTGGAGACCCTGGTGTCTGGCCCTGGGCCAGAAGATGAGGCCCATGGCATCTGGGCCAGACGCCAAGGAATGTGGCTTCTGGTCCTGAAAGTCCGAGTAGGACTCTTCCTTGCGGGCAAAACCGACTCTGAGTAGGCTTTTACTCCAAGTTTCGACCCCAGGGTCCAACATATAAATAGAGGGGTAGGGCTAGCACCAAAGACACATTAAGAAACACCAAGCCGTGTGCCGGCAACCCTGTCCCTCTAGTTTATCCTTCGTCATAGTTTTCGTTGTGCTTGGTGAAGCCCTGCGGAGATTGTTCTTCATCAACACCATCACCACGCTGTCGTGCTACCGGAACTCATCTACTACTTCGCCTGTCTTACTGGATCAAGAAGGCGAGGACGTCATCGAGCTGAACGTGTGCTGAACGCGGAGGTGTCATACTTTCGTTACTTGATCGGACGGATCGTGAAGGTGTACGACTACATCAACCACATTGATAAACGCTTCCGCTTTGCGTTCTTCAAGGGTATGAAGACACTCTCCCCTCTAGTTGATATGCTTCTCCTAGATAGATCTTGCATGATCGTAGGAAAAATTTGAATTACGTTTCCCAACAAGTGCAAGAATCTTTTTTCTACCGAAATGACAAACAGAGTAATGCGGTTCACGTCTCCATACTTTTGCGGTTCATTTACGCCTGATGTGAAGCGCACTTCACTTCTTCATCTGAGAAAAATTTACGTTCGACAAAAGAAATAATGAAGTTCACTTAAGTCACCGATGCAATGCGATTTTAAGTCTGAAGCAGTGCGTTCGGTTGCCTGATGCAGAACACACATCAATTTGTGCGTCGCGAAAAACAGAGTGTCCATATTTCGGTAAAAATTAAACTATTCTTAAAGCGTAAGGAACTAGAGAGTGTGTTCTACATGAAAAAGTTACTTCTCGTTGATAACTATTCAACGGTGTATAATTTGGATCATTCAAACCAGTGGTTTGTAAAAATTTCGCAAAAAGGGCCGCTGCCACTCGTCGTCTGCCAACGGTTTTCAAAATTAACTTAAAACCGTAAGGAATATGAAAACAAATTCTACATATGAAAGTTGCGCCTCGACCATAGCATTTCAATGGAGTATCGCACACCTCGTTTCGACAAACGGTTAAAAACTGGAACGAAAACAATACAAAAAATTGCAAATTATTTGAAAAACCCCAATTTCGCGATTTACAAAATTTAAAATTCCTCTTAAATCGTAATGAATTAGAGAAAATAATACATATGAATAAGTTGCGCCTCGACGATATCTTTCCAACAATGTATCATTTGCTTCATTCCAACAAGCGGTTTAGAAAAAATCACGAAAAAACACTTGCTGCCACTCGTCATGCGCCGCACCATTCTCGAAACTGCTCTTAAACCGTGGTGAATCTCCAAAAAGATTCTACATTACAAAATTGTGCCTAATCCATAGCTTTCCAACGATATATTACACGTCTTGTTCGCGTACAGATTTTTGTGACGTGAAGTTCACTCGCCTGAGAAGTGCAGTTCTCTTGCTTCTATAAATGATGTGCACTTCCGTTGAGCGTGCAGTTCGGAAGTGTTAGCAGAATAACTATTCTGCTAATATTAGCAGAATAGATCATGTGAATCATGCGGATGTGGGATGATCTCCTACCTTTTTTTTGGTGGGACGATTTCCTACCAATGGATCGCTTAAAGGCAATTCGAGAGGAATTGGCGGGATTCTTCCTTGAAGAGGTCATAGCTATAACTGAAAAACATCATCGGGAAGTGGAACTGGATGTTGGTAATTAGATATTAGGGATCGAAGGTAAGATATGTTATTTGTATATATGCATGAACGTGTATATATGTACGAAAACTTGTATACAAAGCGGGGGGAAACTTGTTGTTCGATCAAGCACGGAGAAAGAGGTCACTTCTCTCTCTCTCTCTCTCTCTCTATATATATATATATATATATATATATATATATATATATATATTCATGATGATGTTGTGTAACGGTTCCTTCATTGCTATTAGTAGCTCACGTTGAGTTGGATGGAAAACATAAAATAAAAATGAAACCCCTCGCTTTAAAACCCCCAAACCCCTCCTTTGACAAAACAAAAGCACGGCCTTTTAGTCCCGATTGGTCTTACCAACCAGGACTAAAGGTCCTCCTGCCCGAGCGCTGTGAAGCGGCCACGTGGAGTCTCTTTAATCCCGGTTCGTAACACAACTGGGACTAAAAGTGGGGGCCTTTAGTCCCGATTTCAGAACCAGGACCGGGACTAATGCCCTGTTTCCTACTAGTGAAGAGGGAGAAGAAACAAGTTGTGCATGAGGCTTCAGAGCCAAAGACGGCGTAGCCGTCTAGTACGCGTGTGTGCGCTTGTGCCACCGGTCGTACCAAGCGTCGCCGCCTCTGCCTGGCAAAGTACTTCACCCTCGTGCTTTTAGATGAGGAGAGAGAGAAGAAAACATCCAGAAACACGCCCAGAAGGTAGAACCCTAGCCTGCACAAGGTTTTAGAGAGGGAATTGATCCAAGGACTCCCCCGCCGCAACCAGTGGTGAATCTAGGCAGAAAATAGAGGGTGGGCTAAAAGTTTATACAAGCCTGCATCATGCAAATACATGTTGGGTTGGGCTAGCATGTGGCTGAGTTGAACCTTGAGACTAGTAATAAAAAACTCGTTTTCAGTGCTGGAGGGGGGGGGGGGGCTCAAGCCTGTTAAAGCACCCCTAGTAGATTCGCCCTTGGCCGCAACCACTCATCAAGAGGAGATCATGGCCATCCCATCTTCATCTCATTGTAATACAGTAGTTGGTATGAATTTACTTTTTTGCAATCGCCATGTTCATCTTGATCCACCACGCGATGTTTGAACCCCCGATGTGTTATGTTAATAATCTTTTTGATGTTGAGTGAAGTCAGCCATCCAACATATGCCTCCTTTTGACGGAAGGTTATTGCTGCTAACGTGAAGGCCAGTCAAGGAGGTAGGTTAGTGACACGGCCGACCATCCTTCTACCTGGATCATTGTAGCACGGGACGAATGAAGACCGCTTTTAATTGTGCCCACGGGGGATCCTTAATTATCATCTAGTAATTGGAGTGGGGGAAAATGGTAGTGGCGTATGCACGTATCTGTACTTGACTCCGCCCACAAAGAGATACAAATAAAGTGGCTTAAGAATCCGACGTAGAATTATGCGTAGGCATCAGTCGTGTTAGCTACATACTTGTGCGGAAACCGGACTCGTTAGGAACGCTTCAGTCCGGTCGATTACAACAACTATTACTGAACTCTGCAGAAGAGAAAGCCTATATATGTATGCGCGGCTAGCTCTCACTTGTCACGGACGGCATATCACCTCATCTCTCTCGGGTTAGCTAGCTCAATGACCACTCTATCATCATCATCATCATCTGCCCTCATTTCTATCATCGTAGTACTACTACTGCTAGTATTACCACCAGCCATCTCGGCTTCTTCTCCAACGATGACCAATGGTCGCGCCGGCAGCGACACTGACCTTGCCGCGCTGCTGGCTTTCAAAGCCAAGGTCTCCGACCCAGGTGGCGTCTTGTCCGGCAACTGGACAGCTGGTACGTCCTTCTGCCACTGGGTTGGTGTCTCGTGCAGCCGGCGCAGGCAGCGCGTCACTGCTGTTGAGCTACCGGACGTTTCCCTATATGGATCTCTTGCTCCTCATCTTGGTAACCTCTCCTTCCTCTCTGTGCTAAACCTCAATAATACCAACCTCACCGGGTCAATTCCCAACGAGATTGGAAGACTGCATCGCCTCAAGTTTTTATATCTTGGGTGCAATAGCCTGTCAGGTAGCATCCCTACTAGCATAGGAAACCTAACAAGGCTTCAAGTTCTTGCCCTATATCTTAACCATCTCTCTGGTTCAATTCCGGCAGAGCTACAGAACCTACACAGTCTTGGCAATTTGAATCTCTTCGGGAATTACCTTAGTGGCTCAATACCAAGTAATCTATTCAACAATACTTCTTTATTAAGTTTTCTGAACTTTGGCAACAACAGCTTGACAGGGCCAATACCATATAGCATTGGCTCCTTGCAGATCCTCGAGTTCTTTAGCGTACAAGCCAATACTCTTACTGGACCGGTGCCTCCAGCAATCTTCAACATGTCTAAACTATATTTTATCAGTTTCGCTTTAAACTACAACTTAACAGGTTCAATCCCCAACAACCAAAGTTTTAGTCTCCCGGTGCTAGAAGAAATCGAAATCCAAGGTAATAGTTTCACAGGTCAGATTCCATTGGGCTTTGCATCTTGTCCATACCTCCAAACTCTTTCCCTTGGCGAGAACTCATTTGAAGGTGTTGTTCCAACATGGTTGGCCAAACTGACTCAACTCAGCTTCCTATTCCTCAATGATAACGACCTTGTCGGTACAATACCTGTTGTACTTGGCAACATGACTTCTCTAAGTGTTCTAGAACTGGGATCATGCAATTTGATCGGGCCCATTCCGGTAGAAATTGGACAGCTAGGTCAACTCTCAGTCTTGATTATTGGATATAATCAACTAACTGGATCCATTCCAGCTTCTCTTGGTAACTTATCTGAATTAGCATTCCTAGAATTGGAAAAAAATCTGTTGGTCGGACAGGTGCCTACAACAATTGGAAACATGCACTCTTTGGAGCATTTTGATATTTCAAGAAATCGCCTAAAGGGAGATCTCAACTTCTTGTCCATGTTTACAAAGTTTAGAAAGCTCCGGGTGCTTGCCATCAATTCGAATAATTTCACTGGTTGTAGCCTCCCTGACTATGTAGGAAATCTATCGAGCCAGCTGCAAATATTTTTGGCGAGTGAAATCAACTTAGTTGGGGAAATTCCACCAACGATTTCAAATTTAACCGGTCTCACTACGATAGATCTTTCAATAAACCAGTTGCACAGCGTAATTCCACAATCCATCATGATGATGGAGAATCTACAGTGGCTTGAGCTCGATACAAATAACTTGTTTGGCCCCATCCCATCTCAGATTACAATGCTAAAAAATCTAGAAGCTTTGGTCCTGTACGACAATGAATTCACTGGTTCCATACCAGATTACATTGGTAACCTCAGCAGGTTAGAACACCTAGTGTTATCTGGTAACCAGTTATCATCCACTATACCACCAAGTTTGTTTCATCTTGATAGTCTCCTTCAGCTAGATCTATCTCAAAACCTTTTGAATGGCACATTGCCAGTTGACATAGGCTATTTGAAACAAATTAATCACATTGATATCTCTACCAACCATTTGGTCGGTAGCCTCCCAGATTCAATTGGACAACTCCAAATGATATCCTTCTTTAACATATCACACAATTCGTTTGGTAATTCGATTCCTAACTCTTTTGCCAAACTAACCAGCTTGCAAACTTTGGACTTATCCCATAACCACATCTCTGGTACCATCCCAAAGTACCTAGCCAATTTTACTATCCTCACAAGTCTGAACCTCTCTTACAATAACCTACAAGGACAGATACCCGAAGGAGGTGTTTTCTCAAACATCAGCCTGCAATCCTTGATGGGGAACTCGGGGCTATGTGGTGCTTCAGCTTTTGGATTTTCACGGTGTCCACGTAACACTACCCAAGGAAAAAGCGACCACATGCTGAAAATTTTGCTCCCTACAGTCATCGTAGTAACTGGAGTTGTGGCTTTATGCATATATGCAATGATCAAAAAGAAAATTAAGAGGCATCAAGGGATGACAGTGTCTGCTGGCATGGTTAGCCATCAGTTGGTCTCC
This sequence comes from Triticum dicoccoides, assembly GCF_002162155.2. NCBI lineage: Eukaryota > Viridiplantae > Streptophyta > Magnoliopsida > Poales > Poaceae > Triticum > Triticum dicoccoides. The sequence goes on along the minus strand of NC_041386.1, from coordinate 602,907,981 downwards.
TACCATGACCTTGTTCGTGCCACTCAAAATTTTAGCGAGAGCAACTTGTTGGGGTCTGGAAGCTTTGGAAAAGTTTTTAAGGGCCAACTAAGCAATGGTGTGGTGGTTGCAATAAAGGTTCTTGACATGCAGTTGGAACAAGCCATTAGAAGCTTCGATGCCGAGTGTGGTGTGCTACGCATGATGCGCCACCGCAACTTGATAAAGATTCTCAACACCTGCTCCAACCTTGATTTCAGAGCGTTGGTGCTGCCATACATGCCCAATGGCAGCTTAGAAATGCTCCTTCACTACTCTGGAGGCACAAGGAACTTGGGGTTCCTTGAGAGGTTGGGCATCTTGCTCGACGTGTCCATGGCAATGGAGTATCTGCACCATGAGCACCACCAGGTGATCTTGCACTGTGACCTGAAGCCAAGCAATGTGTTGTTCGACAAGGACATGACGGCACATGTTGTAGACTTTGGCATCGCAAGGCTGTTACTTGGTGATAATAGCTCCGTGATTTATTCGAGCATGCCCGGAACTGTTGGCTACATGGCACCAGGTTTGTAAATGGTACATTAATTTCACTTTTAATTAATTATGTTTAATCCGTCATGATTTAATGTTTTGTTTATAAATTAATTCCATGTCGTGCCAGAAAATAATTTAATTCCATGTCCGTGAGCAGAGTATGGGTCCATTGGAAGAGCATCGAGAAAGAGCGATGTCTTCAGCTACGGAATCATGCTACTTGAAGTCTTGACTGGAAGGAGACCCACAGATGCATTTTTTGTTGGAGATCTCAGCCTCAGAAAGTGGGTGCTTGAGGCGTTTCCTAGGGAGGTTGTCAATGTCGTGGATGACCAGTTACTATGTGGCTCTTCTTCGAGTGTCAGCTTGGAAGGCTTTCTTGTGCCGGTGTTTGAGCTGGGCTTGCTCTGCTCCAGCGACTCGCTTGACGAGAGGATGACAATGAGCGACATTGTTGTGAGGTTGAAGAAGATTAAAGTGGAGTACACCAAAGGGACAACATGAGCATAGAGCAGCAAGGAGCGCCGCCCCATGAGTGAATTGTCAGGAAAAAAAAAAGGAACATCAGTGGGCATGCACCGAGCGTTGTCCCCCGACGCGTCTTGTGTCGGTGCTGCCGTTTCTGTTGAAATTATTAGTACTTGTAATAACCTTGCCTTAGTTTCAAAACGGTTCTTTAATTGAGTTGTCATAATGTGGGCGTAGGCTATGTGTATAAGCCATGCTCCCTCCACACTCTATCCTGTCATGCTGGACTGCAACTTGTGATAAGCAGACAGAGACAGGTGATAGGGGCATCACCTTCGTTGCTTTTTTTCCGAAAAGGGGATGCCCCGGCCTCTGCATCAGAATGATGCATACGGCCTTCTTATTAAACAAATAAATATGTTCCAAACAGGTCTGAAAGTCTAAAAGTCTAAAAGTCTAAAAGGTGTTTGATCGTCTCATTCCGATCACAGAAACTACACCTAGTAGGGCCTGTCCAATTACGCTTTGTCAAGTTGTCCTTGGTTAAAATAACTTGTTTATGGACAAACCACATAAACACTTTTATTTTCAAAGGAATTTTGACAGCCCAAACATGCTTAGAGCTAGGAATGAAGCTCGAATTGATAACGTCAATATACATTGATTTAACTGTGAATACTCCAGACCTAGTAAGCTTCCAGCGCAATTCATCGGGTTGTTGAGAAAGCTGAACCTCCATCAGTCTACTTACTAGACGGAGCCATTCTTCCCAACGATTGCCCGCTAGCGACCGTCTAAACTGAATATTAAGGGGAATAGATTGAAATACCGTTGCAACGAACACCTCACGTCATTGAACAATACGATATAAAGACGGGTATTGAATGGCTAAGGGTGTCTCTTCGAGCCAAGTATCCTCCCAGAATCGTGTACTAGCACCGTTACCAATAATAAACTTTGTCCTATGAAACAGGGATTATTTGACTTTCATAAGTCCTTTCCAGAAAGGCGAGTCAGTCAGCCTAACTGTCACCTGAGACAAAGTTTTGGTCTGAAGATACTTGCTACGAAGGATTTGCGCCCACGTGGCATCAGTCTCAGTCGATAACTTCCACAGCCACTTACTGAGAAGGCATCTGTTCTTAACTTCAAGATTCTTAATACCAAGACCTCCTTGGTCTTTCGGTCCACAGATGATATCCCATTTAGCTAGACGGTATTTTCTTTTTAGTTCATCATCCTGCCAAAAGAATCGCGATCGATAAAAGTCCAGTCTTTTCCTGACTCCAACTGGGACTTCGAAGAACGACAATAGAAACATAGGCATACTCGTGAGAACCGAATTTATCAGAATTAATCGGCCTCCATATGACATGAGCTTGCCCTTCCAGCAACTCAGTTTCTTTTCAAATCGGTCCTCGATGCACTTCCATTCTCTGTTTGTCAGCTTACGGTGGTGGATTGGTATACCTAAGTAAGTAAAAGGTAAAGCCCCCAAATCGCACCCAAACAATTGCCTATAAACCTCTTATTCATCCTTGGCTCTACCAAAACAGAACAACTCGCTTTTGTGAAAGTTAGTCTTTAACCCGGTCAATTGTTCAAAAAGGCATAACACCAGCTTCATATTTCTCGCTTTGGCAAAGTCATGCTCCATAAAGATGATTGTATCATCAGCGTACTGAAGGATGGACACACCTCCATCAACAAGATGAGGTACCAAGCCACCTACTTGACCAGCCTCCTTAGCCCTTCCTATCATAATTGCTAACATATCAACCACAATGTTAAACAGGATAGGGGACATGGGATCCCCTTGTCTCAGGCCTTTATGTGTCTGGAAGTAATGACCGATATCGTCATTCACTTTAATTCCAACACTCCCTTTTTGCGTAAACGATTCAACCTGGCGGCGCCAGGCTTCATCAAAAACTTTCATACGCAATGCCTGTTGGAGGAATCGCCATTTGACTTTATCGTACGCTTTCTCAAAATCCACCTTAAAAACAACTCCATCTAATTTTTTTGAATGGATTTCATGGAGCGTTTCATGAAGGACGACCACCCCTTCTAGGATGTTTCTGTCCAGCATGAAAACAGTTTGGGAATGCTGCACCACATAATGCGCAATCTGTGTGAGCCTATTAGTCCCAACCTTGGTGAAGATTTCGAAACTAACATTGAGAAGGCAGATCGGCCTAAACTGCTCTATTCTCACAGCATCGTTTTCTTAGGAAGCAGTGTTATTGTTCCAAAATTTAAGTGAAATAAGTGAAGCTGTCCAGAGAAAAGATCATGAAACATTGGTAACAAATCCCCCTTAATAATGTGCCAACACTTTTTTGTAAAACTCAACCGGGAATCCATCAGGTCCGAGAGCCTTATTGTTTTTCATCTATGCTATAGCATCAAACACCTCCTTCTCTAAGAACGGGGCAATCAAAATATCATTATCCGCGGCAGTTAGTTGAGGCACATCCTCAGTCCTGGACTCATCGAGGGACACACAACTATCCTCCGGAGGTCCAAATAACTGCTTGTAATACTCGGTTATGTAAAGTTTTAGGTTGTCCTGTCCTAAAGTAGTTCCTTCATCTTGTTCAAGCTGAAAGATTCTCTTCTTTCTGTGCTTACCATTAGCAATCAAGTGAAAGAATTGAGTGTTCGCGTCCCACTGGACAACTTTGCGGACCTTAGCCCGCAATGCCCACTTCAATTCTTCTTCGCGGAGAAGTTCTTTCAACCTCTTCTCCGCATCAAGTTTAACCTGAAACTTTGCTGGTTGCAAAATCGTAGATTCAGCCTTTAAGTCTAGGGCCTGACTAAGAGAAAGGAGCCTTTCCTTTTCAACCTTATAAATTCCACTAAGGTGCTTAGCCCAACCCCGTAAGAAACTTCTCAAATGCCTAATCTTATTCTGCCAACGCTCGACAGAAGTGCTACCTCCTGCATCCTTAGCCCATTCCCTGGCTATCAAATCCAAGAAACCTTCTCGTTCAAACCATGCCATCTCGAAAGAAAAGGTGTTTTTGTTTCCCATGTGGTTTGGCTCACCTGAGTCCATGAATAAAGGTGTGTGATTGGAGATTCCGCCAAAGAGAGCCTGAACCGTTACAAGAGGGAACTTCTGTTCCCACTCAACGCTCGCGAGAACTCGATCAAGCTTTTCATATGTCGGGTTTGGCATAGCATTAGCCCAGGTAAACTTTCTATAAGAAAGCTCTATCTCTCTCAGATCCAAGCTTTCAATAATGGTATTGAACATAAACGACCGCCTGCCGTCAAAATTATCATTATTCTTTTCCTCTCTCCTCCTAATGATGTTGAAATTACCCCCAACTAAAATTGGGAGCTGCTCGGATCCACAGATTCGAACAAGGTCCGCCAAAAACTTCGGCTTAAGCTCGGGTTGTGCGGCACCATATACCGCCACCAAAGCCCAGTTAAAACCATCAGCTTTAGACCTGACTCGAAACTTAACTGCGAAGTCACCCATCACTACACTTCGGACTTTTAGCGAATCGCATCTCACACCAAGCAAGATCCCACCCGATCTTCCTCGCGGAGGAAGGCAATGCCAATCAAAATCAACACCGCCCGAAAGAGAGCTAAGAAACTAGGGCGCAAAATTTTCTCTACCAGTTTCCGAGAGAGCAATAAAATCTAATCTATGCTCCAGAGATGCCTCAGCAAGAAACCTTCTTTTAGCCAAGTCTTTCAGACCTCTGGTATTCCAAAAGATTCCTTTCATAATTCATCATGAAATTTTTTGATAGTCCGAATCCTAGCACTCCTACGAACCACAGAATCGGGATAAATCTTCCGCTTCCACTTGCGCTTTGGTTTACTAGGATCTTCCACCCGGTCCTCATAACCGGGCTCAGCAGTACTAACTACTGCATTATCTAGGGTTACATCTTCTTCCTCAGACTCAGGATTGGATGGTGCTAGATCCGCACACAGATTATCAAGCACTCTGACCCCCAACGCATCAACCTCATCATCATTCATGGGTTTTACCGCTGCTAGATTTCGAATAGTTTCTAAAGCACGCTCCGCTTCCAAATCTAAGAGAACATTCACCGAATTGGAAATTTCACTATCATTAGCCCCTAGCGAAACTCCTAAATGGTTTGCATTATTTATAATATCCTCATTAGAAAAATGCAATAAAGAATTAGATATGTTGACGGACATACCAGTAGAGATCTCAGCGTCACGAAGCTTGGCCGCCCTCATAGCGCACCTCTGCTGCTTGTCATCAACCTCCGGGTGGTCCTGGATGCGAGCACTCATCCGTCTCCCCGTCGAGACAGGGTCAGGGATCCCACCAAAAGCAATGACCTCCTGCCAACTAAAACCTCGCGCTGAATCCCGTAAAGGGTCAACCAAAGTTAACGAAGGAGGTTGCAGAAGGCTCCCATGCCCCTCGGACGAGTGTCCCAAACCGAAGCCCTGGGCCACAGAAAAATCAGGAGAGAGGAGTGCGGGGGCCGCCTGCCCGAGCCCTCCTCCCGCCCCAACCCTTAGCCCAGAGGGTGGCACCGGCACCGAAGGAGACGCGACCATCCTAACCGCCGAAGAAGCAGGGGGACCAGGGCCACCTGCCCCAGACCCCCTCCCCCCCAGCGCCACTAGAGACGTGGGTGCCGTAGCCGCCACCGGAGAAGAAGAAGCCCAGGCTACCTGCCTCGGACCACCTCTCCCACAGCCAGCCGACGTCATCATCGCCGGCGCCAGGATAGGAGGGGGAGAGGTCGAGGCCACCTGCCCCGGACCCCCTCCCCCAAGCACAACCTCAGACGCAGTCGTCATCTCTGGGAACTCGACCGCTGGTAGAGCGGGGGAAAGAGAAGCCACCACAGGCTCCACCTCCCCACCCCCAACCAAGGTCCTCGCCGAGGGCGTCCTCACCAAGCCTCTGATCATGGGTATGTCAGCAACCTCGAACTCCAACATAGGAAGCGTGTGTTCAAACACATCATCAGAATCTACCCAGTCACTCCAAAGTCTGGGAGGAGCAGAGGCTGGCTCAAAAGATCCAAATTGTAGAGAAGTCATAGGCACCGAGGGGGAAGGTGTCGGCTCAACCCCGGCCCCGTCCCCGAGCAACTGAGCAACAGGGCCTGATCCATTAGACCCCTCTCGTGTAGCCTCATCAGTCGGTGCCCCCTTAGCACCCGCACTGTCATCACCCTCGTGCATATCCACATCAGTCCCATTAATCGCCTCAGCAAACAGAGCTGCATCCTCAAACTCGATCTCGAGAGGAAAAACCTCTCCCATGTAAGTCCAGTTTACCACATCAAGGGCAAACTCAATGTCCAGAACGCTCACTAGAAGTCGGGCCACTCCATGAGCATGGGTAAAAGCCATATCTACTTTCTCAGTTTTCCCAACCATGATGCCCATACTAGCCACAACTCGAACATCCTGTAAAGGCTTAGAGGGATCCCCGAAAAATCTTAACCAAACCTGAGTAAGGGGCTTCCCCTGAGGCTCCACCTTCTTCCACTCGTGAAATTCCAGAATGCATTTAGTGCCAGGAACTCTACACAAGCCAAAGCTCAGCAGTCTCTGCAAATCATCCATAGTTGGGAAGTCAACCTTAAAAACATTGGCCTCAAGACTGACCAGCTCCCATTGGAAGTCACCTGGAGCCAGTTCCTGAAGCCTCTGCACAATCTGAGCCTCAGTCACCTCACCCTGGGTAGCTTTCACAATCCCAGTGGTCAAACTCTGCGTCTCCTCCGGAATCTCTCTGTGGCCGGGGACTCAAAGAACATCAACTCAACACAATATACTCCATACATTGTAAGAGCCGGAACCTGATCACGCAAAAACGGGCAATCACCCGTGGCATGTGCTGGCTTACCGCGCGAATCACACAGCTTTGCCACGCACTTAGCAATGAAGTGACCCTTCTTATCACAACGATAGCATAACATTTTTTCCTTCTTACGCGCCCACTTGGATGCTCTCTCTGTATCAGACATGTCGCCTGCCTCAGCCATAGTCCCAGCCGCAGGAACCTCCACGTTGGCCAGTGTCGTGACCACATCCATCGCCTGGCTAGGAAGATCAATCGACTCAACGTGATCGGTCACTACGACTGACGCCGCATGATCAAAAACTGCCGGAGGCGGAGGCTGTCTGCGGTACCTCCCACGACCGCCACCCCGACCGCCACGGTGTCCAGGGTAACCACCTCTATGCCGGTGATCCGGGCCGGAGGCTCCCTCGACAAATCCACCTGGAGGGCCGAGAAACGGTCTCTCAGCAGACCCATCACTCTGCCAGGAATATCCACGACCGCCTCCCGTGGATGAGGAACCACGGTGTTGCCCATCTTCATACGCATCATAACCATCGTCCCCCCACTGACCTCGGGGCGGATCAAAGGATTCTCTAGTGGTCGAGTTCTGCCTCGTCTGCGATGGGCCCGAACGATTCTGACCCGGCCGCGCGACATAGTGAGGCGGAGGCGCGGCACAAGGCTGACCGCCGGTAGGCGTTGGCACAGCCCCCTGGGCCGAACCACCCCGGCCCGCAGCAGCCACAACAGCCGCGCCCGGCGCCTGTGGCCGAGGCCCGCCCCGACCCGCGGCCGGCTGCACCACGGTAGCCACGCCCGGCGCCGGAGGCCGAGGTCTGCCCCGACCGGCCGCAGACTGCATCGGCACCTGCCCCAGCGGCCGAGCGCCCATGTAGCCATCGTCGCGACCCAGAGTGCTCGGTGCCACTCCACCACTCGCCACCGGCCTCTGGCCATGCGTCACCAGGGCACCACGCCCGGCACCCGCAGCCGGCGGCGGTGCAGCCCCGCCACGACCTGCTGCAGCCGAAGCGTTAGGCTTTTTGGCGGGCAGCGCCGCAGCCCCGCGGCCAGCCATGGCCCCGAGAGGTTGGATTCGCCTCGCTCGACCAGAACCGCACGCCGGGAAGCCTGGAGTCCCGCGCCTAGGAACCCTAGCAGCAGGCGATGGCGCACGAGCAGGGGAAAGAACGATCGTGGACGTGCATGCGGTTTCGCTACGAGGAGGGATAGGTTTCGGTTCAGCCTGGGCCACATACCGAGCTCACCCTGGCCCATCCACTCGCGGCCCCGACTCCCACCGAGCTGGCCCATCGCAGCCCAACAAGAGATTCAAACGATGCGCTCGCATCTCTGAGATCCCGATCGTCGACACGGACGTCACGGCCGCCGCCGGCGCCGGACGAACGCTTATCCGATTCGCATTCTTTCTTTTCTTAAGAGTGGTCCAAGAATCCGGCCTAATCATGTCGAAAAGCGTAAGATTTGGAAGACTCACCTTAGGAAGGGGACCCTTCCATGGTCTGAGCGCCGTCGCTACCGTTCTCCGATGAACTACACGTCGGATCATCTCTTTCTTTTCTCCCGCGTGAAGTCCGATTCGTGCCGGATCATCCGATGGCAAAACACAGTCGATCGTCGTTGTCACTTCATCTTCGTTGTAACCTGAATGAAAAAACTCACAAATGAGATCTGGCAGCGTTGGTGACGGTGGAGAAGCCGCCGGGATCTCATCCCTGTCGTCGTCCGCATCATCTTTGTCGGATTCGGCAAGGGCCCAAAACCGGCCTCCGACGCGCCGGCGATCTTCGTTGCTAAACAGAATGCAGCCGTTGTGCACATCAGGGGTGTATGCCGGACGGCAAGAGCAGTGCGATGCATATCTCCTTCTCCCTTCTCCTGTTCGTTGATTGATTTGCTTCGTGCTACAATCGAGTTCCCAGCTGTCCATCAGATTCATGAACCCAGTTGTGTCAGCACAAGATATGGAATTTAGAGCATGTACAATAGTTGATAAGATAGTCTTATCTTACGTCTTGCATGTGATTTAGAGATGACAATTTTTTTTTATCTACACTGAATCATCTCTTAACCTTATCTTTAATAACTAGCAATTCCTAAAAATATGATGAGACATATTATGCTAAGAGATCATCTCTTGTCTTCTCTTAAATAAGAGAAGACAAACCATTTCTTATGAGTTCTCTTTCATCCATCTCATCATCTATCCTACGTGGCACTCCTAAGATAGCACCATTGTACATGCCTTTAGAAGATGCGTTGACCACGCAGGTCCTGGTACGCTTACGTGTTCCACTACCAAGCTACCTTCTGTAAATTTACATCAATAAACTACTAGCAAAAGGGTCCGCGCGCGTTGCAGCGGGTTAATAAACTTATGTGTCGTCTACTTATCACAATGATTGTTGAGCGTGTGACCTGAGTGCTTGAGACGTATCCGGGGAGGGGTAGTGGCCACGCATACACAGTCATGATAGTAACTAAAATTAGCGTAAATATTTGCTTCATGCATAGGTGTGGGCATGCTGCTTTAAGAATTGTGTTAGTGTAATTTTTAATTCGTGGACGGTTGTGGACATGCGGACGTCGTTCGCTTGCATACCTAGTTGCTGGACATTAACATGAAAATATTACAGCAACAATGGATTAATTTAACCAGCGCCGACGATGTTGTTGGTGGAACTCACAAGTACGCAGACGTGTCGGCTGTCTCGAGAAAAATCCAATGCCGCCACATGCTCCTCCACACAGCCTCGACCGTGGCACCCAAATCCAGCACAAATGCGTGCGCCTTCTGTCAGATCCGGCACGGATGCGCGGCAACTCCTCTCTGCCCTGATCTTCCCTGCGTGATCCAGCGACCCCCATGTGACTTCCTCTCCCATGCGTCACCGCCTTGCACAACTTACTACTATAGCATGAGCAAATAAGAAGTAAGAAATCTGATAACTAATAAGTAAGAAACAAATGAACAAGCTAGCACTATAGTTTGAACACAAGAGTATGTGATTATGATAATATACCAGCATGAGTGTTAGTTGTCATTGATGACAAATCCGGACGCCATAACATACGACACAGCCTGCAGAACAACATGGCTCAATAAAATTATGTGAACAGTAGTAGCCTAAGACTGTTGTGCATTCAAGGGCAATGTGAGTGACAGTACCACTTCTCTTCTGTTCTGCAGTTAGTTAGCAAACTGAACCAAACATGTTTTTTAGTAATCTGAAACTGAACCAAAACATTTAGCTCTAGTTGGTTTCAGTCATCCAACAAGAAACAGACAGACCTCTCTCTGCTCACCACACTTTGGAACAAACCTACAGCCTTTTGAAAATATGTGCTTCATTATATGGTGGAATAGAAGTTTATGAAATCAGATGGCAAGGATTTATAGCTGGGTGTAGCACAGAGAACAGGGGTTGTTAGCTTAAATTATGACATCTAAACAAATGATGTAGTACAACATATATGATTACCTTAATGTAGGTTTCAGTTTAAAGAGCCTGATGCTTCAGTTACTCATTTTCATTGAAGATCAAGCTCAGTGTTCTCTTTCTAGTATTGACACTCGGAACTAAAAGTCTAAAATACACATTTTTGTCAATGAGTTTCCACACCAAAACTGAATGCAATTTAACAGGTCAATTAGCCTTGTGGAATCTTGATCTTAAGCTAAAAACTGAGAATCTAGAAATGTGACATTCAGATTCTCCCATGCTTGTTAAATTTCAACGTATAAGTTAAGTATCAAATACTTGGACTTTTTTAGAGAGGACATATCAGGTAGTAACCATCAGTTTTATCCTTACTTAGATATCAAACGAACCTGAATATGTGCTCGAAAGATAGCTCTTAAAAAAACCTGGTTACAATGAATATGGCTGCAACCTGAATGTGTGCATAGGTAGCACCATTATCCATAACGTACATAAGTAAAAAGGAAGGATGCAAACCTCTTAGAATTATTTAAATCAGTCAAGCCAAATCTTATCTTCTGCTCGGACATTTAGAAAGAAAAAATAATTCTTGAGGCTCACAAGATCAAATTTGCATGCCACGGTGAAGAGAAGGTGCGTGATAATTTAAAGTAGAGCAAATTAAGCATGCCATCCCGACCAAGACACTTCTTTGCTCAGCACTTCGTTGTCACATCCCAGATAGATCTAGCACATTGTTTTCCTCCAGAAGCCCACTTGGATTAATATATTTCTTTTGGCACACACAAGCCTATAGTACTGAACCAACTCCCTCTCGAACCAATCTACAATGTAAAGCCCTACATTTTATTGGCTAGCACATCCGATGGTTCTTTAAAACTCTCTTCTAGAATTAATATGGAGGCTCTAATAGTGACTCTCATATAGCAAAACGGTGCAATCTGCGGACACACCATGAAAATAAAATAAAATAAAAACAAACAGTTATTGCACTGAAATCATCAGCCGCCACTTAATTAGTTCAGACTTGAGACATAGGAAAAAGTAGTACTCATGCACATTTATGCTAAATAATTCTACTATAAAATCCGATTATACCAACTATGATAGTAATGAAATATTTGTAGTACGTAGTGGATTAACTACTAATATTCCTCGCTATTGTTGTTAATTCGGTCCTTACACTACTAGGAAAAGGCTAATTAGTGGCGCACCTGTTTTGGCCATTAATGGCGCACTACAGGTGCGCCACTATCATCACGTCACTAGTAACTAATACTAATGGCGCACCAGGGAGTGCGCCATTAGTATGTCAAACGGTGCGCCATTACTATGCCTCCCAAGGGCCATATTTACCTTGTGCTCTGGGTTACTAATGGCGCACTACTAGATAGTGCGCCACTGGTGTGTTTATTGCAGTGCGCCACTAAAGTGCAGTGTGGTGCACCACTAGTATGGATATTAGGATTTTTTTTCTTTTCTAATATTTGCACAGGTTACAAAATATATTACTGCACAGAATATAGACAGCACAACATATAAACAGCAGATTTATCGAATACAATAGAAGATTCGTCTTCGAATACAATTCATCATATTAGTCTCCGAATTCAAAAAACCGAACAAAGTTAGAACATTACAAGTCTCGAGATCGCGAGTAGCGAGTTTGTCTTCACATTACAAGTCGATATCGATCATCTAAACTACCATCACATAGAAGAGAGTTGCGGTCATCACGATTAGCATCATCGTGATGAAACTGGTCTTCATCTGGTTCCTCCTCCGCTCCCTCCTCTCTCCCGCTAGATAGCGCGCGTATCTAGCTTCCGCATCCGCCCTAATGGCGTACCCTTTGTAACTGTTACCGCTGAAACGGTGAACCTGTCTCTTCTTGCACTCCTTGTAGTTGTCGAACTGCTGCTGGCACTTGCTCTTATCCTGGTTGGTCTCCAGACCTGGAGACACGGCACATCATCAGAGATTTCATCAAATACACACGAAACAATAGACAGCTCGTTCTCTGATCACTAACAAAGGACTGCTAGTAACTTCAGCTCTTCTTGAGCATCATCTTACAAACAAGAAACAACTCAACAGCAAACAGGTTGGTTCACTTGTAGAAGTGTGTCTGCCACTATGGTTGCAAGTTTTTGCGCACTGTAAATAACACTAAGGCCACAGACAAGGCAAAAGATCATCATTAGGCTAAAAGATCAACTAACAACACTTTCTGCAACTAAGCCGAGCTACGAACACAAACAGCACTAAAAAAGGACTGCTAGCAAGCGAACATCTACATCACAAATGTCAAGTAACCAACCAACCACCCTATTTGAGATCGCTGTCAGCTCATGTCTCAAACATTGTACTACATGGACTGACTAGTACGGATACTACACCCTGCCAGAGGACCTTCACACACAGTGTTCTTCTTCATCTTAACTAGTACAGATATTTTTCATCAGTGCAAGCACTTGATTAGAGATAAGCAGTGGTATGACATGAACCCCAAATCACAAGCTCTTGATTAGATATAAACAGTAGTATCACATCATCATAGATATAAACTGTAGTGTTGCAAGAGCTCAAAATCTTGCAGTGATAAGCATGTCCTAAACTGCCACTGGGAGATTGCACAAGTACTACTTAGAATGCTAGAATGTGAGAACGGATAAACAGGTCGTCAATGTTCTCAAGTGCCATGTAGTGAGCAAGCAGTAAGTCAAAATGATGAGGCATGTTAGCTGCCAAAACAGATTCAGACTAACTGCATGTCCAGAAGGATGAGGCATTCCCAAGCAAAATAATATGCTTTGAATAAAGAACATAACAAACTCATGCAGTAACCACATTGAGCATCTAAAACAGAAGTGGCATGAACAAGAATCAGTTGTTTACCTCATCAGGTGTCTATCATAGCATACACATTCATCTTATTCGATGACAATGGCCTAAACGATGCCCGATATTAACCTTAATTGCACAAATTTCCTACTAGCACCCAAATACTCATGGCAAGATCACTGAGTTGACCACACAACATATTGCATCTAATCCTACTTTGTTTGCTCAAGAAGAAGAGTAAAACTATCTACTCCTACTTTATTTGCTCCCCGAATGCAAGAATCCAAGTCAATAAAAAGAGGGCAGAAGCTACAATCTTCCTGGTCTAAACATCATCTGATCTATGAACACTTCAGAGATCGATGAACATTTTGGAGTGGGGGCGACAAGAGGGGGAGTCGCACCTTGGCAAGTGGGGGGCGACAGGACCCACAACGGCGAGGATCCTCCAAGACGGCGTAGCGGAGCTTGGCGCAGCTCCTAGGCACGACAACGGAGCATGGGGCGGTCGGTGGCCGCGGTGACGCACGGCAGCCGCGCTCGGGGAGGCGAGGGCCGCGGAGGGTTCGGCTGGCGGCAGAGGGCCGACAGCGGCGGCTTGAACACTAGGTCTCGCGCTCGGGAAGGGCTCCGGTGGTGGGCTCGGGGAGGA
>NC_041386.1:602878814-602893490 GCF_002162155.2 Triticum dicoccoides | reverse complement strand
GGGAGGAGGCGGTGCTCGGTGGGGAGGGAGGGGGTGGGTGGTGCGCTCGGTCGATTCCGCTTGGGGGAACCGAGCGAGGAGACAGGGGAGGGTGCGGGGGGTCGTCGGCGGCGGTGGAGCGAGGGAGGGTGCGGGGGATCGTCGGTGGCGAGGGGATTGAGATGGAGGAGGATCTGGCGAGGGGGAAAGGGATAGAGCGGGGAAGGTTAGCAATGGCGCACCTCCCAGGGGTGCGACATAAGTACATCCATAGCAATGGCGCACCACCGAGGGGTGCGCCATAAGTAACTTTTTATTATTATTTTTTAGTTGCGTCTAATATTTTTTTAGAAAATGACGATCAAATTTGAAAACATTTATGAATGTGAAAAAATATCATCAAATTTGTTATTTGAAAATATTTATGAATATGAAAAAATATCATCAAATTTGTTATTTGAAAATATCATCAAATTTGTTATTTGAAAATATTTGAAAAAAAATCATAAAAATTGGTATACCAATGGCGCACCTCCTAGGGGTGCGCCATAAGTACATTGATAGCAATGGCATATCTTCTACTGGTGCGCCATTAGTAACTTTTTATTTTTATTTTTTAGTTGCATCTAATATTTTTTAGAAAATGACAATCAAATTTGAAAACATTTATGAATGTGAAAAAATATCATCAAATTTGTTATTTCAAAATATTTATGAATATGAAAAATATCATCAAATTTTTTATTTAAAAATATCATCAATATTTTTTTTAGATTTTTAGTTGCATTCATTTGTGAATTGGTAAAACATTTATGAATATGAAAAAATATCATCATATTTAAAAAAATATTCATGAATTCAAAAAGTGCCCATGAAATTTAAAAATATTCATGAGTTCAAAAACTATTAACAAATTCAATACTTTTTGTGAGTTAGAAATTCAATACCATAATAAACATAAATAAATATTCATGAGGACTAGAACAGAAGAAATATCATTTCAATATGTCGAAATACAATCGAGAACTGAAGACTACGATTTAAATACAATCGATCTTAGCTAGCTATCTTTTCACAATCTTCTTGCCCTTCTTTTTCGCAAATGGAGTTTTTCTGTTGAACAGACGTCCTTTAGATAGGGTGGTCCTGCTTCTTCTTGTGGTGTATGGCACTTCATCGTCGTCGTCATGTTCCATCTTCGGGTCGCCGTACTTGTTGAAGTCTTGCTCATTGGCGACTCCATCCATTCCGATAATCTTCCTTTTGCCTCTCCTCACGACAACACGACCGGGCTTTGACGGGTCGGTAGTGAAGAAGCATTGGTCCACTTGGGAAGCCAGTACCCATGGCTCAATTTTCGCAGTTTGCGCCCGCGGTCTTGGATTTGGCTTCGGGTATAATCACGATGGTGAAATACCGGTCTTCTTTTAGGACGCTCTTGGCCCATCTGACACGAAACATTGGGACCTTCTCTCCAGCGTAGCTCAGCTCCCAGATCACCTCGATCGTTCCGTAGTATCTGTCCTTGTCGTTACCGGTGTAGGATTCCATCGTTACTCCGGAGTTCTGATAATCATCGCTCTTCATGTCCTTTCCATCGGTGTAGATATGTAGCCGTTGATATCGTATGCCTCATAGGTCATCAGGTTGTGCTCGGCGCCCTGTGACAAGGCGAATATGAGTTTTTCTTCCGTGGAAGAATCCTCATGTAAAGGGTACGACAGAAGCTTCTCCTTGAACCAACGCGTGAAACATGAGTTGTGCTCTTTGATTGTATCTCCGTCCGTCCTCTGTTGGCCTCGGTCATTGTACGTCTTCTCAATAAAGGTTTTGTGCTCTACCACCCAAGAATCGACCACGTCTATGTGTTGTAGCGCGACTAGATTTTCTCTTTCAAAGTCGGCGAGTCGACCCTCGAAGTCGACACGAATTTTGCAGCGAACATCGCGGTGACCCCATCCAGCGAGCCTGCTGAGGTACCTGTTGACGGGCAGACCAACGGGGATCTCGATGCCTAGATAATTCGTGCAGTAGGAGATGCACTCTTCGGTCAGAAAGCCCCTGGCTATGCTTCCCTCTAGACGTAACATGTTGCGAACGTATTCTTTGATGACACCATTCATCCTTTCCAACGGCATCATGCTGTGCAGGAACGTCGGCCCGAGTTGGATGATATCCTCCACGATGTGGACCAACAGATGCACCATAACATCAAAGAATGTGGGCAAGAAGTACATCTCAAGGAGTGATCGGAAAGTACCACACCACTTTTCGAGGAGCTTTCTTCCTCTTCTTGTATCGAGTGACGGCGCACATCGGACATATGGTAGACTCCGCGTGCTCGTCCCGATAAATGGTGCAATTGTTCATGCACACATGGTATTTCACATGCGATAAATCCAAAAGACACACGATTATCTTCGCCTCCTCGAAACTGATCGGGCACTTGTTCCCCTTGGGAAGACGTTTGTGCCAGAATGACATGTTCTCGTCGAAGCATGCGTCGGTCATTTTGTGTTTTACCTTCATCTCCAGAGCCATGAGCGTTACTTTCAGGTGGGTATCCTCGGGCCTGCATCCTTCATACAATGGAGTAACAGCGTCTATCTCCAGTTAATCCAGCTTGACTTTCTCTCGGGTGGCAGCTCTTGTGTTATCCGTCTGCTTGAGAATCAGCTCTTGAATATGAGGGTCTTGCACCCAGCCCATCGATAGTCCATCGTCGTCTGCTCTGGCATCTTCATCTTCATGATCATGCCCTTCATCTTGATCTTCCTCATCATCATGTCCGACATCTTCTACATGATGACTGTGTACTGCATCACCGTCATGATCATGTCCTGGAGATTCTTCGTCTTCTCGCCCGCCCTCGCCGCGGTGGTTGTCTTGCTACCCTTCCTCATTTCTTGCCCGGCCCCCATGGACGACTTCATAGTCATATTCATCACCTTCCACCGATAGCCATCCATGAAACCACGCAAGAGCAGGTGGTCCCGCACCTGTCCGGAATCCGGGTCCGTAATAAGGCTCTTCAGCTTGCATCTTCGACACAGACATCTTATCTTCGTCTCGTTCTTTTGAAGCATCTCGGCCTTCGCGGAGCTCAAAAACCTATTCACGATGCCTTCGGTCATCATGCGGACCATGGTCGCCTGCGGGGTAGAGCAAAACGATATTTTAGAACCAAGAAAAAATTTGACATGACTTTGCCTAAAAATAGGACCAAAAAGATGCATAGTGCCAAATTCTCGCCTAAACGGAAATGAATCAACATTCCGGCAAAATATTGGCAACTATCGCATTTCAAATACCGGTACCTGCAAATACAAACATATGCAACACCACAAACATACGTAGATCTAGTTCATAATAAGTGCATGTGCACGTTGTTGGAGGAAGAAAAAGTAGGTCTACAACATAAAAAAAGCTTTTCCCTTACGTACCTATCGAAAAAAGGTAATTTAACCACTTAATTTGGGTGAATCTATGGTACAAATGAGGTGAGGAGGAGGAGGCAGCCGAGACAAGCTTGGAGGAGGAGGTGGAGAGAATGAAGTGGGGAAAGTGAGTGTGGTAGGTGGCTGTCCAAAATATCTAGCTGCTCTCAGGTTACCAATGGTGCACCACCTAATAATGCGCCATTAGTAAACCTGATTACTAATGGCGCACCAATAACGTGGTGCGCCATTACTAGTTTTGCAAAAAAAATGTTTGTAGTGGCGCACCGTGGTTCTGGTGCGCCATTACTAGTTTGAACTAGTAATGGCGCACTGTACCCTAGTGCGCCATTACTAGTTTTGAAAAAAAAAGTAAAAAAAATATTAGTATACTAGTCCACTGTACCCTGGTGCACCATTATTACGTAATGGCGCATAGAGTTTGTGGGGCGCCATTACTAGTTAAAACTAGTAATAACGCACTGTACCTTGGTGCGCCATTAATAATTGTGGGAAAAAAATTGTTACTAATGGTGCACCGTTTGTGTGGCACACCACATGCATGATGCGCCATTAATGTTCATATTAGCTATAGCTCTTTTCTTAATAGTGTTACGGACAGCCAAATTGGAAGATTCTGCTACCTTAAACAGAAAATCACAGAATATATGTGTCCCCACGTAATTACTAATGAGATTACAGGAATTTTGTCAGATTAAGTACAGTGAAGATAAACGCATAGTATGACTGGTCTGCTTAACGCATGACATTGATCTGCCGTACAAACCCACACGGGTGGCCTATGTAGAAACTTAGGCATGCTGTCGCCTAGCCGCTGTATTGGTGCCGTAGTGTAGGTGTGTCCTATTTAGATTCATAGTTTGATACTTAGAGCATCTCCAGCCACGCTTCCAACAGGTTCTTCTCAGGCGTTTTTGCCGCGCCGGCGTCGAAAAAACGGCCCAGTCGCGTCCCAGTAATTCATTTTTCGCCGACTCGGGTCAAAACTGGTGCCGACGGACCCAGGCCGAACCCGGCGCCCTGTGGGGCGCCTGGGGAGCCGGCACAAGCGAAAAGGGCGCATGGGTTTGCCCTGTCGACGAGTCGAGCGCCTCTTCCCGCCGTTTCTTGCCGCTTTTCCCCCACTTCCCTCCCGCTCGCCTTCCTCCCGCCATTCTCTTCCTTCCTCCCACCAAACTCCCTCCCGCTCGCCTTCCAGTCGTCCGCCATGCCACCGAAGAAGTACGTCGTCCCACGCGCGGCGGTAACCGCGACCGGCACCATGGCCCAGCGGAAGCAGAGGAAGCCAAGGGCGCCGCCGTCCAAGCCACCGGGCATGCCAAATGCCGAGTGGAGGATGGAAGTTCAGCGACGCGAGGCTGTCACTGCGGCTGCCTCATCGGCGGACCAGGCGGGGATAATGAATCCACCCGGCAGCCACGCCCAGTACGCGCCCTGGGGACAGCAAGGCGTCGGTTCTCCGCAGCCATGGGGATCACCCTCGCCGGGCTACGCTGACGGCGACGCGCATCAAGTGGGCGTCGAAGGAGGAGGAATGCCTCGCCGAAGCATGGAAAGTCGTCTGCCTCGACCCGACCACTGGCACGAACCAGAGCTTCGAGACGTACTAGGACCGCATCAAGGCCGAGTTCGATGAGCGGAAGCTCGTCGACCCCTACTTCAAAGGCGTCTACATGCAGCGCGGCTCCAAGGCGATGGCGAACCATTGGGGGTGTATCCAGGGGGCGTGCAACAAATGGCATGGGGTCGTCGAGGAGGTCGCGGCTCGCCCGAAGAGCGGCGCCAGTGTTGAGGATCAGGTATGCCACGCCGTTCTCCCGCCTCTCTTCGTCGTCTACGCCCGCCAACTGTTTGTTCCTCCGCACAGTTGCAGCGCATGTTCGCCCTGTATCGGCGTGACAACCGCGACGCCGAATTCAAGTACCTCCACGTTTACAAGCGCATTGACAAATGCGAGAAGTGGGCGAAAGTACGGCGCACCCTCGACAAGGCCAAGGAGACATACAAGCCGGACGCGCCGACTCCGGGCGCGTTAGAGGGGCGGCCGGACGGCAACAAAGGGGCCAAGAAGGGGAAACACGCCGACGCGGCTACCGTGAGTGCAGGAGTCCATCGAGCATTGCATCACCGACGCACAGGCCTGGGCCGTCCTGCGTGAATAGAAAGCCGCGGCGCGATGGTCTTCGTTGCTGACGAACAGCGCCATCAAGCTCGACCTGCTGCGGACCAACGTCGCCGCGAAGAAGAGGAACACCGACCTGGATTTTCTGATGGGCGGGGCGGACTTGCTTCAGAGCAACGACGAGAAGCTCAAGGCGTGGTACATGGTGGAGTGCGGCCTCATCCTGAACCAGCTGCCGACGACGTCTACGCCAACTCCCGCGCCCACGCCCACGCCCACGCCAAGCCCGAGTGATGACGCCTTCACGACGCCGCCCAGCAGCACCGAAGCCGCGCCAACACCGCCCAGCACCGAAGCAGCTCCGACACCACCGAGCCCACGCACGCCGACTCCGCCGACACCTGAAGCCGGCCCCACCGAATGATTCATTGCGCACGTGAACTTGCGGCACTCTGTTTTTTGTACGCCAGACTATATCCGATCGCCGAACTGTGACTTGTGATCGCCGAATTTGTGGCGTCTTTTGTGATGAGCGGGAACGACCAAGTTCGAATTTTTCACATCCTGGGGCCGGCGCCTAGGGGCATACTAGGAGTTAGGTTGCCCCCAGGGGCCGAGTTAGCGCTGGTTCGCCCCCAGGCCGCTCTTTTTACGCGCCCTGGGGGCCGAACGGCTGGAGCTGCTCTTACCTAGGTTGTTAAACGATCTCCATGGAGCTATGTTAATCCTTTTGGTTTTGAGGGCACATCCATCACGATGAAGATGAACCATATCAATGAACCAAAGAAAACCTAGTTGCGTGTGTCTAGTGACTACGCAACGGAAGCGCCAGTCTTAACTGTGGCAGATGGAGGACTTGGGAGCAGAGAGGAGGAGTGGACCAACCCACCTGAAGCCAGAGGAGAAGGAGGAGGAATCTCTTAATGTAGGTTGCTTTGTCCCCGAGCAGCAGCAAGGTGTCCACTAGTCGTTCATCCCTGCACATGTACAGGAGAAGAGAAGATCAGAGGTTAGAGAAATGGGTTGATAGAGAGGACGAAGCCAAGGGAGGGGATTCACTCACCTGACGAGAGGAGGACGACATGGCCACAGGCGCCGCAGTCGATTCCCGAAACCCTAGCCATGGAGGGAGGGTCGCGGGTGGGCTTTGGTGGCCTCGAGCGCCGGATATAGCTGGATGAGAGGGCGCCGCGGCGTGAGGGGAGCTCAGGCTATGCTTCGCGGTGGCGGGATTCGCCGGACGTCGCCTGAATCAGCCGCCGCAGGTGGCGCAGCGAGGAGCCGCGTGAATAGTGACAGATGGGACGCGGGAGGGATGGGTGGGTAGGGGATGCTGCGAGGTGGGAGAAGATGAGGGGGAGGGCCGGCGGCGAGGTGGGTGGCGATGAGGGCATCGCCCCTGACCTGCTCGTGCTCCGTCGTCACTGGAAAGGGGGAGTCAGGATAAGATGAAACAGAGGATTCCGGGCAGAATTTTTTACAAACGTCCTAGGTTTAATTTGTTTAATTTGTTCATTAATAACCATCAAAAACAAGACTTATTTAATATAAAAACAAGACCTATTTTTTGATGGTTTAATTTTTTTGGTTATTTTATTAATTGGAGGCACCATACAGGCTTCCCAGTTAATCCACATCAGCAAAATTAGTTTAGCATTTAGATTATAAATTTAATGGTTATGATCTACTAAAACAACGTTCCTTATTTGTTATAACAAACAAAATCCATCAAGTTTCTCCCTAAAAGAACACACCCACATCTCTTCGTAAACAAAACATCACGTACGCGTAAAAAGAGGAGTTTTCCACACCAACGCTTCAAGTTCTAGCAAAATAAAAAGGATGCCAATAACTACCGAACGAGTCGTTCGTTACATCATAATATAGGGAACCTATCGAACGATTTATGCCCCGTACCGAACGTCCCCTGTGGCCCACATGGAACACAAGTAGTCAGCCCTAAAACAGAAAAAGGGAGGCACAAACCAATTGCATACTGCTGCGCTGAAAAGGCCCCAAAACGAAAAGAAAAAAGAATGACACAAAATTCTTAACTTTTCAATCTTTCAATACACAAATGTAAAAAAGCAGAGAAAAATTTCAAATGGCAAGTTAAACTAAAATTTGCCATGTGAATAGGATTTTTGCCATGGCAAAAA
This sequence comes from Triticum dicoccoides, assembly GCF_002162155.2. Lineage (NCBI taxonomy): Eukaryota > Viridiplantae > Streptophyta > Magnoliopsida > Poales > Poaceae > Triticum > Triticum dicoccoides. Next base: position 602,885,772 of record NC_041386.1, on the reverse strand, counting down.
TGGAGTACTTTTTTCCATGGCAAAAAATGGAGTAAATTTTGCTATGGAAAAATAAATTAAAAATTGCCATGGGAACATAAGTATATTTACCATGCTACATAGTAAAAATTTGCAATGCTCCAAAAAATGTAAATTTGCCATCATATTTAAATTAAAATTTCCATGCTCTTGAAAATAAATTTGCCATGGAAAAAATAAAGCAAAATTTGCCATGTCATTAAAAGTATGCCATCGCAAAAAAATATGGACTAAATTTTGCCATGGCAAAAATGGTGTGATTTTGCGACGGAAATAAATTAAATAATTGCCATGGCTACACAAGTATATTTGCCATGCTACATGTTAAAATTTGTCATGTTCTGAAAATGTAAATTTGTCATCGTATTTAAATTAAAATTGCCATGCTCTATATAATAAATTGACCATGTCAAAAAAACAAGTAAAATTTGACATGAAATTAATAGTAAGGTTGCCATGGCAAGTATAACGTAGAAAATCCCACTTTTGGTTGTGAATAAAGGTATTTGTCCCATGCCCCGTCAATACATTTGCCAAAAAACATACTAAGTTTGCCATGTTTTTGAACATATATAACTTTGCCATGGCAAGTTTGCCATGTATTCAAATAAAAATAAGTGTCATGGCAAGTTTCCTTGTTTTAAAACATATATAAGTTTGCCATGTTTTTGAACATGCAAAGTTGCCATGGCAAGTTTTCCATGTATTCAGATAAAAAAAGGGCCATGGCATATCACATGAATGTTGCCATATAAAGCAAAATGCCATTGTTTATGAACAAGGATGGAGATGAAAAATTGCCATGAACTTTGCAAAATTTGCCAAGGCAAACAAACATTGCATTTTTGCGAGGGCAAAACTTGAAAAATAAAATTGTATAGAGAACACATATATAAAATTTACATGGCAAAAACACAACATTCATGTAGTTCCATGGCAAACACATCTATAAATTTACATGGAAAAAAACACAAACATTCTTTTAGTCCCACAAACTTCTAGTTGCCAATGGCAACACATCATAAATATACATGGCAAAACACAACATTAAATTTGTAGTGCATTCATGGGTAATCGCATGACAATTGAAGAGATAAACTGAAAAAAATGAAGAAACAAAGCTTGAGCAAGGTGCTACCTGCAAGGGATTTAGCCAGCACGGGGGGCTTGTGCAATGCGCTGCCATAAATGGTCGAACTCGAGCTGCTTCTGGGTCCTGCACCTCCTGTGATGCCATCTAGTTCTACTTCTACCCAACAAACCTATGATAGCTGCTGCACCCGTGCTCAGGTCGTACCCCGGCGGGAGGCGGAGGGGAGCTCGCGTTCACGACCACCGCGCCGGAAAGCGGCAGATGGGTGGTCGTCGTCGTCGCCTCGGGCGCCGTCGATGTGGAGCCAGCCTCTTGCGGCTGCGGCCACGCCTCAGCTAGATCCGGCACCGGGCAGCCGACCCCATCATGGATTCCACGGCAGTGGCGCCGGCTTCCGGTGGATCCCACGACCACTCCTTCATCCAGATGGCGGCGGACCAAAATTCACCACAAAAAACGCAGGAGCGCGGTGGTTCGAGCTCGAGCTCGTCGAGCCTAGGCCGGCCAAGCCCCACCCATGGGTCACCAGCACGAGGTTTTCAGACACTAGGCCGATGCTCCTCCGCTGCGCGACCTCCGGCTCACCGCGCTAGCTCCCGCTGGATCCGTAAGCCGCGGGCCTTCACCGGAGCAGAACGCGACACCGGCGAGGACCCACCCGCCTCCACCGTGTGACACCCCGAATCGGCTCGAGCTCCCATCCGCAACCGCCCCCTCGGCTCCGCCGCTGCCCGTCTCATCACACATGTGTGATGCCTGGTCACCGGCGCATGGCCTCCTCGACTCGCCACGATGAGCGAAGGAAAAGGACGTCAATGCTCTGGGCGCGTCTTGGCGATAGAGCCACGACGGAGGGGGACGGGAAGAGGGTGGAGAGGATGAAGAGAGTGGATAAGGCGTTCGGGCCGTGGCGTGTTTTCAGCGAACGTGCTCGATAACTGACGTGTACACTTCGAGTGCTTTAAGATGCATGCATCAGATCCGATGGTAAAAAAAAAGGATTCGGGCCGAGATGATAAAACGTGGCACGTTCTGGACTTATAGATTCCAAATAAAAATCCATCATGCAAACCAACCTGTGATTGAATGGTTAGATGGACAGTGGTATCTTTTCACTCTAATCCTGGTGCTTGCATTTATCCTGGATTTATTTTAGAATTTCGGCGATGTACATTTAGTGGGAGGAGACGTTTCCTTCGACTACGAGACGTCTATGGTGACTTCGTAAAATCACCAATAATACCCAAATGTGCCAACCTAACCTGAATTAAGTATTCCTACACACTAGTCTCACCCCATGTCTTCATCTGACCCAAGCTGTTCTTAATTCGGTTGCACCACCAAGCACTGGGCTTGCCATTGTTAGGTGAAACACAGATAAAGCTTTTGCTTGGTCCTCTTCATCTTCCTGCTAGCTTCACTTGGTTCGAGCTATTCTCCCCACCCCTTCAAACACCTCAATGACATGCTTTGAGATTTTAATCGAATAGTAGTACAAAAGTATTGCGGAAAAAAATTAGAACATTTTTTAGATGACACAAAACATTTTTCTAAACTAACTGAACTTTTTCTTACACTGTACCACCATTTTTTTAAATGTCAAGGGCATAACTTTGAAATGTTTAAATAGTATTGTTAATGGTACAAACTATTTTTTATATTTTATAAACTTTTAATGAAAATGATTCCTTTATTTTTTTACATGCATGAACATTTTTTAAATGTCACAGACAATTTTTCAAGGCTATACACATTTCTTAAATTTACGGATACAGAAATTTTAAACTGCGTTAATATTTTCCATATTCATGGTTTTGAATTGTTTTAAAATAAAAAAAAATTGGATATATTTGTATTTGTAGGTTTTGTAAAAGATAACTATATGTCAAAAAGCAAAAACCCCGAATAAATGAAGACATAAATGAAACATTTACTAACTAGAAAGTTGGACCGGCCCCAATAGTAGCGGTTGGTAAGGCGCTCCTTTATGCTAGGCCTGGCTTGGTCCCACATGAAGCGATACATAACGACGCTCTCCAAACATGACAACCCCCATCTCCCCTTCACATTTTTTTTCCCTTTTCAACTCTAGATAATGGGCTAAAGCCGAAACGCCAACTGGACCGAGCAATATTGGAGCGCCTCGTATTTGTTAGCTGGGCTGTTCTAAAAAGAATCTGTTAGCTGGGAAATTTACTGAACTATAAGAAATACTTGAATAGGGGATTTGCAATGATCTTACGTTAAGATTAACTCCAGTTGGATGAGGCGATACAATATGCTCCAGCTTCAAATATACTAGAGGCTAACATGCACTTCACCACGTCGTTCTTCACTCGTGGAATTAACTCTTTTTTTAACCCACAGGTTATTGTAGCCATTTGTTTCGATTTGGCTTTAGCTTCCTTGGCTTGGGTTTAATATATCACTACATCCCCAATAGGCTGGTTGGTCCGACAGACAGTCGGTCGGGAAAGACTATTGTGTTGGAAATATGCCCTAGAGGCAATAATAAAAGCATTATTATTATATTTCCTTGTTCATGATAATTGTCTTTTATTCATGCTATAATTGTGTTATCCGGAAATCGTAATACATGTGTGAATAAATAGACACCAACATGTCCCTAGCAAGCCTCTAGTTGACTAGCTCGTTGATCAGCAGATAGTCATGGTTTCCTGACTATGGACATTGGATGTCATTGATAACGAGATCACATCATTAGGAGAATGATGTGATGGACAAGACCCAATCCTAAACATAGCACAAGATCGTATAGTTCGTTTGCTAGAGTTTTCCAATGTCAAGTATCTTTTCCTTAGACCATGAGATCGTGTAACTCCCGGATACCGTAGGAGTACTTTGGGTATACCAAACGTCACAACGTAACTGGATGACTATAAAGGTATACTACAGGTATCTCCGAAAGTGTCTGTTGGGTTGACACGGATCAAGACTGGGATTTGTCACTCCGTATGACGGAGAGGTATCACTGGGCCCACTCGGTAATGCATCATCATTATGAGCTCAAAGTGACCAAGTGTCTGGTCACGGGATCATGCATTACGGTACGAGTAAAGTGACTTGCCAGTAACGAGATTGAACGAGGTATTGGGATACCAACGATCGAATCTCGGGCAAGTAACATACCGATTGACAAAGGGAATTGTATACGGGGTTGCTTGAATCCTCGACATCGTGGTTCATCAGATGAGATCATCGAGGAGCATGTGGGAGCCAACATGGGTATCCAGATCTCGCTGTTGGTTATTGACCGGAGAGCAATCTCGGTCATGTCTACACGTCACGAGGAGTTTCGGAATGGTCCGGAGGTAAAGAATTATATATAGGAAGTGGTATTTCGGCCATCGGGACAAGTTTCGGGGTCACCGGTATTGTACCGGGACCACCGGAAGAGTCCCGGGGGTCCACCGGGTGGGGCCACCTATCCCGGAGGGCCCCATGGGCTGAAGTGGGAAGGGATCCAGCCCAAAGTGGGCTGGGGCGCCACTTTCCCCTAGGGCCCATGCGCCTAGGGTAGGGGAAACCCTAAAGGGGGGCGCCCCCTTGCTTGGGGGGCAAGCCCCCCACCCCTTGGCCGCTTCCCCCCTAGGAGATTGCATCTCCTAGGGCCGGTGCCCCCCCCCTTAGGCTCCCTATATATAGGAGGGGGGAGGGAGGGCAGCCGCACCCATGCCCCTGGCGCCTCCCTCTCCCTCTCCAACACCTCCTCCTCCTCCATAGAGCTTGGCGAAGCCCTGCCGGAGTACTGCAGCTCCATCACCACCACGCCGTCGTGCTGCTGCTGGAGCCATCTTCCTCAACCTCTCCTTCCCCCTTGCTGGATCAAGAAGGAGGAGACGTTACGCTGACCGTACGTGTGTTGAACGCGGAGGTGCCGTCCGTTCGGCGCTAGGATCTCCGGTGATTCGGATCATGTCGAGTACGACTCCTTCATTCCCGTTCTTTGAATGCTTCCGCTCGCGATCTACAAGGTACGTAGATGAATCCAATCACTCGTTGCTAGATGAACTCATAGATGGATCTTGGTGAAACCGTAGGAAAATTTTTGTTTTCCGCAACGTTCCCCAACATATTGTTGGTCGACCCTGTCTGTTGGGGAAAGTCCACACGAGAAAACCCTTTCCGGATCTGCTGCTTGTCGGCTATGGAGTACCTTTCCTGACCAACCTTTTGGTTGTCCTGTCATGGGCCTTTCCCCACCAACAGTCCATTGGGGCTGGCATGGGCCTTTCCCAAACGACCATTGGACTGATATTCTTTCCCAACCAACAATCCATTGGTGTTGCCATGGGCCTATCCCAATCGACTATCGGACATGGTATTCTTTCCAGGTCAACATTCTTTTGGCCCTAGCATTGGCCTTTGTCAGCGGAACTTATGAAATATGCACCGAGTTTACAATGAACTTATACTATGCAAGTTCATATGTGTGTCTAATATAAATGGTTAGGTACTCTGATTGTCGTAATGTAGAATATGAAATATGTTGGTTCCTGGTCATTGTTCATGGATGAGGTCATTCTTGGAACTTTGTGAAGCCCAAACATATTCATTACTATATATGTAGTGCTTGGTTCTAAATAACAACGTGAGAGAAATCATGCCTATGTTATGTCACTGTTACTTCTCCATGTATTCCTCTTAGGACCTATAACTCGAAGTTATGATAGTGGTGGTACTTTAGCCTTGTTTGTTTTGGCCTTCTTTTGATTCGAATAATGTGTGAGTTCACTTCAGAGCGAATGATGATTCACGATGATATAATACCCAGTTTATTTCAGTTTTGATTGCATTTGAATCACGTGTAGATTTGCTTCAGTGATAAAGTTGACTCGCCATCAAAGTACACTTTGAGGTGCTTCTACAAATATCACTAAAAATGGTCTGCATCCAGGCTCGGATTCGCTGGCAAAGCTGATTTGAAATAGTTGTTTGTTTCAGGTTTCAGGTTTAGTTTCACTGGCAAAGCTGATTTGAAATAGTCGTTTGTCGTTTCAGGTTCCAGGTTCAGCTTCACTGGCAAAGCTGATTTGAAATAGCTGTTTGTTTCAGATTCACTGGCTTTGGTTCGTGAAGCTCAAACAAACAGGGCAAATCAAGTTATTTTGATTGGACTATGTTGCATGTATCGCCTTTGGGTCCCATACATTTGCTTTATTTGTCTTAGACACCAAAGTGTTCTGAAGTGAAGTTGCTCAAAATTGCAACCTTCTTTGTTGTCATCAAATTTATTTATTTTTTGCGGGGACCTGATCAATTAATTTTAGCTGCATAGTGATGAATATATCATTATTTATTTAAAATAAGAATTAAAAATTTTGCGGCGAAAGCTTGTCCAGGCAACTATTCATGTGTTACTTGACACAACCTTGGAATACACCATAAACCAGCGCCGGCCATGGATGTCTCTATCGTCTATTGAATCTTTTATGCCCAATGGAAGAGAGTGGCTCCTTCATGCGCTGGATTTATTATGTGGGCTCGATTGGTGTAAGGTGTTGCTCATTTTCTGGAGAAGTTGGTATGTGCGGAATAAAATCATACACCATAAACCAGCGCCGGCCAAGGATGTCTCTGTCAGCTTTCTGAGAAGATACTTGGATGAATTAGCAGGGATCAAACTGAATCAAGGAATGGATCCGGAGAAAGGCAAATGATATATGGCATTTGACCAGACTAGTGCAGCGGTCAACCCTCAGAGCGCAGGTCCTGTGTGTAAGTGGAAGCCTTCCGACGAGGGTTGGGTAAAACTGAACACGGATGGCTCTTTTGTTGATTCTGACAAAGCGGGTGCTGGTATGATCCTACGAAACTCTACTGGGG
>NC_041386.1:602866288-602878503 GCF_002162155.2 Triticum dicoccoides | reverse complement strand
CATCTTTTCGACATGCAGAGCGTTATTCTCTTGCAGAGATGCGGTTGAAGCGGAACTAGGGGCAATCATGGAAGGTTTATCTCCGGCGGTACAAAGATCCGAACTGCCCGTTGCTATCGAGACGAACTCAAGCTTGGCAGTGGCTATGTTAACATCTACTGAAGTCGATTGATCAATGTATGCTGCTTTGGTGAATGAAGTAAGACTACTCATGCGTCTTAGGCAAACTTGTGTTACTCATGTTGTGAGAGCCCAGAATAAAGCTAGTGATAGTTTGGCTAGATTTGCTCGTGTTGAGGGGCGAATTATGACTTGGCTGGAATCTGGTCCAGACGAAGTCTTGGGTATTTCCCTTGATGATTGTAAAGACATTATTATCTGAGTAATACAAGTGTTCTCGCAAAAAAAACCTTGGAATTTGGATTAGTATTTTTATTAAATACTCGAATAAGATGTTATTTTAGTTATAATCCAAGCATATTTATGAAGATGTTGCCCGTGCATTTGCGCGCCCCATTGTGCGTGTTACCATGCATGGATCTCCAGCGCCGGCTGGAGCGGGGAGAGGAGAAGAATGCTTGACCATCGTCAAGTCGTAACACTTGATACGTGTGGAAAAAAATGGTCACGCGCACTAACAATGAATTGTGTGATGACCCATCGCAGCATGCAGCGTACGCGGGGCTTGGCTACATGCAGTTAATGACCGATCGACGTCGGACTTGTCACACACGGCCTGCCGTGAAGCCATACACTCGGATCGACGCCGGACGTCTCAGACACGCCTGTCGTGCAGCACTGGGACGGATCGACCGTCGGCGTTGACGAGAGCAATGACTCCGACCGTCGACCAGCTTCACTAATTCAGGCACCCTCTAATTCAATTATAAATCAAGGGTTCTTCTCATACTCGTAGTATGTAGGAGGCCAACGACAGCATGAGTCCCACGGCCATTAATCTGCTTCTTCTCATGCTTGCCATAGCCGCCCATACCACCTTCCATGGCCGGCCGCAGGTGAGCAGACCTCTACCGGAGTTGAAGCCACACATCACCATGGGGGCGGGGCGTCTTGCCTTGTGGAAGCGAGCTGATGATTGCCACCGCACACCGCCGGCGACCCCACGAGCTCATGTCGTCCCTGCGTTTCTCGACTCTTTCGACAACCTGAGATACTATCATAGTAACCTCTCCACGATACTATTTTCCGGTAGGGTGCTTCCTCTGCTTGGCAACCTCTCCAAGCTACACTACCTTCGCCTCTCGTCTAAGAGAAACGATGACAACCTCCCATATGGACATGGTGATGCGCATATGGACTCCACACAAGATGTCTCATGGTCATGTCGTCCCGGTGGACTTCTACTGGACTTGAAGACCTCTACTGGACTTGAAGACCCGGTGGAAGCTAGCTGATGATTTCCACGACGCACCGCCGGCGACCCCGCGAGCTCATGTCGTCCCTGCGTTTCTCGGCTCCTTCGACAACAACCTGAGATACTATCATAGTAACCTCTCCACGATACTGTTTTCCGGTAGGGTGCTTCCTCTGCTTGGCAACCTCTCCAAGCTGCGCTACCTTCGCCTCTCGTCGTCTAAGAGAAACGATGACTACCCCCCATGTACTACTAGTGCGCATTTGGACTCCACAGAAAATGTCTCATGGTCAACACGTTTGAGTTTGTTGCGGCTCCTCCACATGATACGACTCAACTAGCTAGACTTGGACTTGGACCATCTTTCACCACAAACAGGCCACCCGTGCTCAAGCACACATGCAGCAAGTAGAAAATGTATCTTAGGGATTAAAGAGCCGGGATGGATTCAAAGGTGTATCTATGTATGTACAGATAGAGTTCTTTTTTTCTCAAGTTGACATAGATTTTGTTTTGACGCACAAGAGATAAAACACAGGAAAAGAAGAGGTTCGACGCGGTGCAAATGTAAGGTGTTAGTTTTCGGGCAAGCAGAGTTATTGTATGTTTGACCAAGATTATAAATAAAATATCAACATCTTCAATACCTAAGGGATAAAATATGAAAAGACTTTTCATGATGAATCAAATGATATAAATTTGCTATGGGTCTGTCTATATTTCATCTAGATGTGAGATAATATCTCACATCTAAGATGACATCACAACTATTTGTAGATCACCTATAGACGTTTTTTTCCTGTTTTTTGTCCTTTTTTGTTCAGCCCAACACGTTGTTGTCTCTTTTTTTTTGGAGAAACAGCACGTTGTTGTCTTGTCCAGCAACGTCCGCTCGTGGACACGTTCCGTATCAAGATAAAGCCTTGTCGCAGGGCCTTGTAGTTGTTGTTGGGCTTGACTAGTTTTATTTGTGTTTTGTTTTTTGACGCGTTATTATTTGTGTTTTGTTGCTCTTGTTTGATTCGGTCTGTCTTTGCTTGTTTCTGTCTGGACTCTTGATCTCTGTAGTGCAAAAAAAAACAAAGAAAATGATTAATGAAAAGAAAAGCAATGAGAAAAAAAGCGGGTGCAAAAAGCAAAAAAAAAAAAACAAATGTTTATAGTTTTGTGACTGAAAAACCAGAAAATTAGTAGGTACCTTCTTTGTTCGCTTCTGAATGGCCCTTCTTCCTTCTTTTCTCTCATTACTCCTAGTGAACTACAGCAAGTTGAAAAAGAAAGAAAAAAAGGTGGGTTATAAGAAAAAAATTGCTCTTAATTTTTACTGTGGGAATAAAAACACATCGAAAATTATTACCAGTGTTTTCAATCCCTCAAACAACAAGTTATCAGTTAGATTGACATTCACATGTTCTCCTTCATACTCAACGTCTTGAAGAAAAATGTCCCATTTAACAAAATGAACAAAATGTAGCGCTAGAGTGAAAGCGGTTGTCCCATTTAACAGAATAAAAATATAGTTGTAAACAATCATTGTCGGGAATGATGCATGACATAGAAAAGAATAAATTGTATTGTAGAAGTTGACCAAACAAAAAAACAAGTTAAAATCTGAGCACATGGTATGAAGGTGATAAACAAAAGCTGGACTATCATCAAATTCAAAACTCTCAAACAAAGACTTCGTCGGCTCTCTACTATTGTACTAGTCATATAAACCTATAAGTTTTGAACTTGTTTACTCTACACGCTTGTATAGCTCAAATGCATGATTGCCACTGTTACGACTCCGTCAAAAAGTGAAGAATGACCAGAGTTACCTACTCCCGATTAGTTCAAATGTAGTGGTTCTGCAAAAAAATTGGTACAAACATTAAGATTGCTTACTGCCTAAATTAACCCGATCATTTCACGAGTCATGTATCAAATGAAAATCTAAACCAAAATAACCTATTTGTGACATAGGTAACAAAAATGCAGTTCAACAGAACCGGGTACATAGCATCAGTAGTAATGGTTCATGCCATCTAAATCCACAAATAAAGATGGCATCGTTAAACAAACAAATATTCACAACTTCAGAATCGGTGGCAAAAAAACTTCTACGTATAGGTAGCTGGAAACAAAATTTAAACCTATTACAACTCCCAACAATCACGAATTGTAAAACATGTGGCCAACAAGCATAAAAGACAAGCAGACGAGTTAGTAGTTACCATTATTTAAACACACTAAACTTATGTTCCCATGAGTGTAGCATTATAAACACACAAAACTGGTAGCAAGCTTTGCCCCAAACGGAAGCATCAAACAATGCATACCTCCATGGTCATCGCCCTGGGACTTTTTGCGATGTCTCTGCCCTCCAACTGGCCTTATATGTTCCTAAAAAATGTTAAGATGTTTCGAAAAAACCGGTTATACAAAAAGACGTGACTCAAAAAATGGTGTGTGTCCCATTTTGTATACCACAATGACATTTCGAAAAGGAGGTTAAGAAACAAAATCAACGTGTCAGGGATTCAAAAACATGTAAATTGCTGGCCTTTCTTTGAAAAAAACATAACAGTTTAAAAGTTGGGTCCCCCAGACTCGGTTGCATTTCTTTCGATAAAATATCAAATTTGGGTTGAAGATGGGCTTGCAACGTGGGACATTTTGAAAAATGGGTTGGGCCCACAAAAACAAATAACAAAACAAAAAGTGTTGAGCTACAATTGGGATAAAAAAAACAAAGTGGGACAAAGCCGGGGGTTGAAGTTGCGACCGGGACGGCAAAAAAGTAGCTGCAGGCCTAGTTGCGAGTTGAATGTGGATTTGCAACTAGGACAACTGCCATTACAGGCTTGATTGCTACTCGGGGTTGGACTAGCAATTGGGACTCCCTACAAAGGCCCTGTTGTGAGTCAAGGATGGACATGCAACTGGGGCACCTACACTACTAGAAGCCCGGTTCTTATTTAAGGGTGCACTTGCAATTTGGGAAACTACAACTACAAAGGCTAGTTGCAAGTCGATGGTGGACTTGTAACTTGGGCGCCTATATACAACTACAAAGGCCGTGTTGTGAGTCGAGGGTTTACTAGCAATTGGTGCAATTTCAACTTGAAGCCCCACTTGTGAGTCTAGGGTCACCATGTAACTTGGGAAACTACACTACTACAAGACCCAGTTGCGAGTCAAGGGTGGACTTGCAATTGGGGCAACAACTTCAAAAAAGGCCCTAGTTGCGACTGAAGGGTTGACTTGCAACTAGAACAATTACAACTACAAAAGCCCAAGTTGTGAGTCAAGGCTAGACTTGCAACTGGAGCAACTACAAATAGAATGTTCTAGTTGCGATTCAACACTGGACTTGTAACTAGGGCAACTACAACTACAAAAGCCCGAGTTGCGAGTCAAGGGTGGACTTGCAACTGGAGTAGCTACAACTATAAAAAAGCCCTAATTGTGAGTCAAGGGTGGATATGCAACTATGACAACTACACTACTACAATCCCCAGTTGCGAGTTGAGCATGCACTTGCAAGTGGGTCACCTACAACTATGAAAAAAGGCCCCAATTGTGAGCCATGGTTGGCTTGCAGCTGGGGCAAATATACCTAAAAACGCTTCCAAGTTGGGAGTCAAAGGTAGACTTGCAACTAGGACGGGTATCGAGTTGCGAGTCGATGGTGGACTTGCAACTAGGGCGGGTACAGATTTGCGAGTCGATGGAGGTATTGCAACTAGTGCGGGTACCGAGTTGCGAGTCGATGGTGGACTTGCAACTAAGGTGATTACAAAAACTATGGTTCCGAGTTGCGAGTCGAGGGGCGATTTGCAAGTGGGGCGATTACAAAACTACGACCCCACTTGCAACTGGGGGGAGTTGCAACTGGGAAAACTAGAAAAGTACACGGAAAAACTTGCTAGTTGCGAGTCGATGGGCCATTTTTGCAAGTGGCATGAGACAAAAAGAACAAAAAGAACTATGGCACAAGTTGCGAGTCGATGGTGGACTTGCAACTAGGCCGAATGAAAACCTACGGGCCCCAAGTTGCGACTCGATGGTAGACTTGCAACTGGGGCGACTGCAAAAGTACACGGACCCTCTAGTTGCGAGTCGAGGGTCGATTTGCATGTGGCATGAGACTAGGAACAAAAAATAGCCCTCGAGTTGCGAGTCGATGGTGGACTTGCAACTAGGGCAGGTACCGATTTGCGAGCTGATGGTGGACTTGCAACTGGGGTGATTACAAAACTATGGCCCCGAGTTGCGAGTCGATGGTAAACTTGCAACTGGGCCGACTACAAAAGTACACGAAAAAACTCGCTAGTTGTGAGTCGAGGGGCGATTTGCATGTGGCATAAGACAAAAAGAACAAAAACAACCCTCGAGCTGTGAGTCGATGGTGGACTTGCAACTGGACGAATACAAAAACTAGACAAAGAACCACAATTGCAAGTCTAGGGGGTTGCTTGCAATTGCCACAAAAACACAAAGACCTACACCCCCCCTCGAGTTGCGAGTCGAAGGTGGACTTGCAACTGGGGAATTAGAAACTATGGGGCGAGTTGCGACTCGATGATGGACTTGCAATTATGGTGAATACAAAACTAGACAAAAGAACCACAACTACAAGTCAAGGGGGTGCTTGCAACTAGCAAGAAACACAAAAAGAACTACAACCTGAGTTGCGCGTCGATGGTGGACTTGCAACTGGGCCGAATGCAATCTACGGGTCCCGAATTGCGAGTTGATGGTAGACTTGCAACTAGGGCGACTGCAAAAGTACACGGAAACCCCCCTTCCTAGTTGTGTGTCAATGGTCGATTTGCAAGTTGCATGAGACAAAGAAGAAAAAACAGCCCTCGAGTTGCGAGTCGATGGTGGACTTGTGATTAGGGCGGTTACCGAGTTGCGATTTGATGGTGGTCTTGCAACTAGGGCGATTACAAAATCTACGCCCCCGAGTTGCGACTGGATAGTAGATTTTCTAGTGGGCGACTACAAAAGTACAAACAACCCAGTTGTGAGTCAATGCTGGACTTGCAACTTGGACAATTACAATGACAAAGCCTGAGTTGCAAGTCGAGGATGGACATGCAACTGGGGAAACGATACTACTACTTGTCCAATTTCTAGTTAAGGCTGGACAGGCAACTGGAAGAACTATAAAACTAAGAGCCCTGTTGCAACTCAAGCCTTGACTTGCAACTAGGATGAAAAAAACTACGAGCCCAGTTGGAGTTAACAGTGGACCTGCAACTGGGATGAAAAATAAACACATATCAGGTTGCGAGTCAATGGTGGGCTTGCAAGTGGGATGAAACAAACTACCGGCATAGTTGCGAGTTGAGGGTTGACTTGCAACTAAGACAACTACACAAACTTGAATACGAGTTACAAGTCAAGGGTGCAACAGGGAAAACTATACAAAACTACGATACGAGTTGCAAGTCAAGAGGTTGGACTTGTAACTGAAACAACAACAAAACTATGGGCCCAGTTGCAAGTCAATGGTGGACCTGCAATTGTAACCGCTACGAAACTACAAGCCAGTTGCGAGTCAAGGGTGGATCTGGAACTGAGATGAAACAACCTACGGGCCTAGTTGCTAGTCAAGGGCAAACTCACACTATGATACCATTTGCGAGTCGATGTTGGACAATTGAAACAATAATAAACTACAATCCCAGGTGCGTGTCGAGTGTGGACTTGCAACTGGAATGAAAACAAAACACATATCAGTTGCGAATTGAGCATGGACTTGCAACTGGGGCAACTACGAGCCCATTTACGAGTCGAGGGTGCGCTTGCAACTGGGGCACCTACCACCCCAGCTGCGAGTCAAGGGTCAACTTGCAATCGAGAGGAAAAAATTTATGGACCCAGATGGAAGTCAAGGGTGGACATGTAGCCGTGATGAACAAAACACAGGGTCTAGTTGCGAGTCGAGGGTTGGCTTGCAACTGGGACAACTACGAGCACGGTTTGCGAGTTGACAGTGAACTTTCAACTGGGACAACTACAAAACTACGAGCCTAGTTGTGAGTCAAGGGTCGACTTGCAACTGTGACGACACAAACTATGGGCCCAGTTGCGACTCAAGGGTGAACATTCAACTAGGATGAAAACAAAGCACGGGTCGAGTTGCGTGTCAAGGGTGGACTTGCAAACTGAGATGACACAAACTATGTGCCTAATTGCGAGTCAACGATGGACTTGCAACCGGGACAACTACATAATTACGATATGAGTGGCGATTCGAGGGTGAACTTACAAATGGGACAACTACGCAAAATTGTGACACACGTCACGGGTTGAGGGTGGACTTGTAGCTGAGATAACAACAAAACTATGGGCCTAGTTGTGAGTCGAGAGTGGACTGACGGCTGGTGATAATATGCAACTATGAGCCCAGTTGCGAGTCTAGGATGAACTTGCAACTTGGCTGAAACAAACTACGGGCCTAGTTAGTCGAGAGTGTACATGCAAATAGGACAATAACAAACTACAAGGCCAGTTGCGAGTCGAACATGGACTAGCAACTGGAACGAAAAACATAACACATCCCCAGTTATGAGTCGAGGGTGAACTTACAACAGAACAACTACGAGTTCATTTGTGAGTCAAGGGCGGACTCTACAAATTCTCCTCCAGGACACAAAAACACATAGCGAAAATGAACAAAGAAAAAGAAATGGATTGTGCTCCCCAAATGACGGCGTATATGGTCCCACGTGAAAAGAAACATGATAAAAAGCTGACACGAAACAAAAAAACTGGACAAGAGGAGGCGCGGCAAAAGAGAATGAGCTGACACATGTGCGCACAATCGAGCTTGTGCGAACATTAAAGTTGGAAGGCTATAGACCTAGAATGAGACATCACTAAATCTCATCTAGGTAAGATTACAAAATCAAAAGAAAATAGATCAAGTTAAACTCTCCTTTAACTACACAACCAAACCAAAATTAAAAACACGGAATAAAAAGACGCGCGGCAAGGGAAGAGTAGATAGCTACTATTTATACCGAAATAAGAGGATATCTTGATTCGTTAGAAGTCAAACAGGTAAATAAATTTTTGGATAAGTTACGTAAACATATAAAAGATACTAAAACTCAATTTTAGAAAATTATATCTTCTAGCAAGACATTCACCGAGCAAGCAGAAATCCTTTT
The DNA here is from genome assembly GCF_002162155.2 of Triticum dicoccoides. Classification (NCBI taxonomy): domain Eukaryota; kingdom Viridiplantae; phylum Streptophyta; class Magnoliopsida; order Poales; family Poaceae; genus Triticum; species Triticum dicoccoides. Next base: position 602,869,959 of record NC_041386.1, on the reverse strand, counting down.
GAAGGAAGTTATTCAGAAACAGCTAAAGCAGTTTCCCCCTCCACAAAAAAACCAATACACAAACAAAAAATGGCCCACTAAAAAAGTCATATCAGGCCTCACAGCTTCACGAGGGACGAATAGGAAACATGACACAACGACAACCAGCACGACTTAGAAGCAATTACAGCTAATGATAAATAAGTTAGATGAGACATTGTTAATTCTTATCTACATGAGAATTAGCGAAACCAATCTGAAACGGGCCCAGGTAACGCCATGAGAACGGCCTAACAAAAGATACAGACATGAGTAGGCTGACAAGTAGTCACCACACACAGCGTAACACGAAACCCATGACATAGCAAACAGATGTCTAAGTGAAAATTTCAGAAATAAAAAAACTTGAAAATATAAATAAAATACAAAAAATCATGAATATAAAATAGTTCATAATTTAAAACAAATAATAAACAAAAAAACAAAACAACTAAAATAATAAAAAAGGAACACAACGGCCCATATAGAAGAAACAGAAAAAGACTATAGTCTATAAAAAGACATGAAAAAAAGACCACAACACATCAGATTCAAGCGCAGCAGCCTAGAGTACCTTGTCTCAGAAGAAACGAAAAAACTGCCTGTCGTAGAGTACATGAGGCCCGCGCCAGCCAAAATAGCGAGACAAAATGCGGTCCTGTCAGCTCAGGTCCTCAAAAAAAAAACTCAGCCCCTCAGACAACGCACTCCAAAACAAGCATAAAAATATGAGTGGCCGTGCACAGGGGCATGTCCAACCGCTCCTCTTTTCACCTCCGATCACCAAAAGAAAAATCACAGCCCATAAAACATAGTATAAAAGGACAACTAATAGCCCAGCTAAAGCCCATCACTGGGCAACTTAACCTGAACACAGCTCAACATGTTTCAGCGAGGTAGCGACAACAAGGAGCGACACGACAAAAGAGCGCACAAATCTTGACGTTTTACATCGTGTGGTTGAGCAGTTAGATGTGAGATAACTATTTCACATCTAGATGTGAAATAGCAAATCTGATTTGCTATTGTAGATATTGATATCTTTTTCTAGAAACTTGGTTGAACATGCACACGTTTGACTTAAAAAAGAACTAATACACATTATATTTTGGAACAGAGAATAAGAAAGTCAGCACACAACTTTAGGTTAATGAAGCCCTTATAACTAACATAACTACACAACACCATGGAGTGTGCGGAGGATGTCGTTTGTGCTGCTTATCGCTCGTTTAGCCTTCCCGTTCTGCACGGATGTGTAAGGGCACGGCAAATGGAGAGAGACGCCATTGGCAGAGAGGAAGGAGGAGAGGTGATGGTTGATGAACTCGCCGCCATTGTTGCAGTGAATACACTTGATAAGCAATTGAAACTGCATGAGAACATCTGTGTAAAAAATCGCTGAAGGATGGAGGAAACATCAGATTTAGTGCGGATGGAAAAAGACCAGGTGCAATGTGTGTAATCCTCAAGTATAATCAAATAATATTTGAATCCAGAACAACTGGGTACAATTTTTTTTTTGAGATTCAGCAACTGCATTAACTGAAGCTGGGATAAAACCGTTCATTTTCCACCGTGTTCTTATTGGGCTAGACAACATAAGTGAAAATTGCAGACGAGAGCTAACTAATCAGTGGCACGAGAAGGAAATAGCCTTTCATCCAAACAATGTCAGGGCTACGTATCACCCGTGCTTGATTCCTAATACAGCTTGGCGCCATTCGGCCGGCCAAAGGAAGTAGTTGCGAATGATTTCTTTTTCTGTGGTTTTTATCGGTTTACTTGATGATTTTTGTGGTTTTCAGTGATTTTTCGTTTTCAATTTTCTTATGTTTTGACCGATTTTCATCCTTTTTCTATTTCTGTTTATCTTTATTTTTTATTGTTCTTCAACACATGTATAATTTTCATACACATTGAACATTTTCCGTCTGCGGTAGAAACATTATTCTAGACTTTTATCAAATACATGATCAGTATTTTTTCAAATTTATGTTTTTGATGACTACTGTCACACCCTGATTTTCATGCCACAACACTTAAACTAATAAATCATGATAAAGTGTGGTTTGACAAATACTTTTGGATTATTTGGCTTTTATTTTTTGAGTTGGTTTCCTCTTTGTGTTTTTCAAGTGCTCTCTAAAGTCAACTACTCCACCTTACATACTTCATCTCCTAGCCCCAAGCTTCTGCCCAATGATCATGCCATGTGTATAGAGAAATATAGTATTTTCTTACAAAAATAATTTGACCAAAAAGTATTTTCTAAAATTAGTTTTCAAAAACCCCCTGAATTGAGGTTTGCACTGCAAGTACTTGATTTGGGGTGTGAAAAATCTTTCAAAAGGTATATTTGAATCCTATTAGATATAGGACTCCCATAAACCACAAAAATATAATTTTAAAAGTTATTTTCCTATTTTATTTAAAAGCTTTTTCTTAAGGCCAGAAATGGTCTTTAATAGGGAAAAATTATTTTATTGTTTCAAAAATATTTGAAAAAAATCAGAGAAACTCAGTGGACACATATTTTCTATATATAAGAGTTTCAACACATGGTCATGTTCAAAATATTCGACAAAACCTTCCAAAACCATTTATGCCCATTTCAAGGATTTGAAATATTTCTACAGGAAATATTCTCATAAAAATCCAGGGAAAATCCAGAAAGTCACAAATGCATATTGTGATCCCCTTGCAAAGCCTCTATCAATCAAGGTCATTTTGGCTCACCAAAATGCCCCAAAACACTCTCTGACCAGAATCAAATTTGAACACCTTTGTACTACCAACTTTCTCTCCTTGACCCCAACTTTTGTGAGCATGTTCACATGACTAAATGAGGCCACTAAACCAAGTCGTGCATCAAGGGGAAGTGATTTGCTCAACTAGATCTACACAAGTTCATTTCTGCTAATTTCTAGGGTTTACAAAAGTTGCGTTGGCAACTTTTCCCAAATGAGCTCAAAATTGGTGGAAGGCCCTAATTATATGTTCCATTTCACCGTGTGGGGTCTTATGCCAAATGGAGTTCATTTACCTGCCCAAACCAACAACAAACACCTTCTGCCACTTTACCAAAACAACTACTTTGACCTCTTCCACTAATCTCCATGGGCTCGAAGTTTTACCACAACCCCTCCTAGTCCCCTTGCACCTCCAGTAACAATGTCAAATCCATAGATCAATTATTGGAGGGGTAAAACCCCACTTTCTCTCTCTGGACAACCCATTTCCCTCTCTCTTTTCTCAACCCCACTCCTCTCCTACTGGCTCTCCAAGGCACCCAATGCCCCTACCCTCCTCGTTACTGCCCCCTAGGGCAGCCATACATCAGTGGTCGTGCCCACAAGGCATATAAAATGCCATGGCATGCCATTTGCACACTCCAGAGCGCGCTACAGTGCGGCCAGGCACTGTAGCCACCCCCTGCCAACCACCTCCGGCCACCTCGGGCCTCCCCAGCACGCCCGACGATGCGCCTCGGCGTCCGAGGCACGGCAGCTGGTCGGCCCCCCTCCTTCCTCTCTCTCTCCTGCCCTGCTCGCACGCGCACCGGCCGCCCGAGAGCTCAAGTGAGCGGCCTCACATGCGCGGCGCCTCTGCCCTCCCCCTGCTCTCTCTCTCTCTCTCTCTCTCTCTCTCTCTCT
>NC_041386.1:602835578-602865869 GCF_002162155.2 Triticum dicoccoides | reverse complement strand
TCTCCCCTCGCCCTAGACCAACCCCACGAGCACCCCCGACACCTCACTGCGAGCCCCCGTGTCGCGTAGGGATGGCAACAACCTCGCCGGCGCACTGGTCCACGGTGGACCGTCGCCCGCCTATATAAGGCCTCCCCGAACCCTCCTCTCCTCACCACTCACCCCTGCAGCTCCAAATCAACCCCCTGCACACCCAGTTCATCTCCAGGAGCGCCCGAGCTTGAGATCGAGCTCGAGCTCCACCGCCTCGGGCCCCCTTCTTTCCCGATCTGGAGCCGCCTCACCTCGCTGACACCTTTCCCTCTCCTTACCGCGTTGTTTTCAGCCGTAGATGGCCGGTGCGACCACCTCCCGACGCATCGCCGCCCTGCCTCCTCGTCGTCGGCGAACTAGGCAACTTCGATGATGTCGACCACCCCCACCCGAACAGCGACTCGAAGCTGAGTCCAGCCGTGCCATCAGTTCACCCCGCCGTGCCCGAAAACATCGCCGGTGAGCTCGCTGGCCCTCTATTGCGGGGTTAGGGATGACAGGCGGGCCCCGCCTGTCAGCCTCTCCTCTTCATCGCCCCTCTCTCGCTCGCTGACGCCTGGGCCCCGCCCGTCAGGTCTAAACCTGGCGTGTGCACGTGCACCAGTGTGCTGGGCCGCCTCTCTGGCTGGGCCTGCTGAGCTGCGGCTGTTCTGGCCCAGCAGGCACAGTGCCCCTTCTCCTTTTTCTTTTCTGTCAAACTTGTAAAAATTCCACAGGATTAAATATTAATCCAAAGTAATAATTCCAGTTCCTAAAATCTTGTAAAAATCCCACCTATTTAATGGTATCACTTTTACTCATGCCCAAACAACTTTTATGTACTGTTCATATTCAAATTCAAATTTGAATATGTTTAAACCCCTCTAAAAATCCATTTCTCCTATCCTGCCACTCCAAGAGCAAAACTAGGAATTTTGCCTTCTTAGTTTTCACCCTAGTATTTAACAAAAATGAGTTGATATTTTTCTGAGCACTTTGGTTTTTCTGTTTTATTATTGCCTTATTTTTCTCGTTATTATTTTGTGACGATAGATTGCGTTTCCGATTAAGGAGTTGGACCAGAAAACTTTGAAGACCCAAGAAGACTTTGCTGAGCCAGGCAAGCAGCCCTTTGACCATGTCTGTGAAACCCTTTTTATGCATTTCATATAGCACCTTATTATTGTTGCATCGGAATCATGATGAGATGGTAGCCACTTTGGTGGGTTGCCCTCATTTCCTCCTTGTTGATACTTGCATTGTGCATGACCCTACCTTCCTATGAGGGTTATGCAGGTGGGAGTAGATAGGATGCTAAAGTAGATGCTACGCAAATGGGACGGGTATATGCATGGTGATGGAGACAAAGTATTTTCAAATGACTTTTTTTTAAAACTCCGTCGGGTGCCACTTATGCCTGAGGGTGATAATGAGATGGGTAACCACTTGATGACGAAGTGGTGTACTGAGGCAAGTGTGTGTGTTGTTTTCGAAAACGGATTAGATTTAAGATTTGTCGACTGTCCCAACCTTACATGCGCAACCACTCTACCCTTATATGGGAAAGGTCATTATTGATTACCTAGGCCGATACTATCTTAGAGCCCGCATTACTAGTGACGGGAGAGTCGTTGTTGTGCTCTCTCGGGACGGGGTCGTGCCATGTAGGGCGGCCATGACTGTTTTTACAGGGCACCAGACACACCGTTGGTACCCCGTGCTTGTGGTATGTGATGAATACGGGAGAAAGGCTCCACAATTTTAAGATGTGAAATTTTGGGCACGGGGGTTACTACCAATCGAGTGGACTCTATGTCAGTGTCGTCTACGGAAAGATAGTGATCGGGTGCTTACCCCGGGTACTTGAGGTACCGCGGGTCGTGGATGACACGGAAGTTCCCCGGATCTTGTGGGTAAAGTGTGCGACCTCTGTAGAGTGTAAAACTATTCGAATAGCCGTGTCCATGGTCAAGGACAGTTGGGCGGTGCTGCTTAAACTACGTCCAGAGTTTTGCAAACCGTGTGTATATCTTGATAAAACTATTTGGGTTAAGTCAGATGGCTTGCCACGATGATCAAGTTGGATTGGTGTCCAACTCTGCTTATGTTGATATCTTTAACTTGTCTATATGGATATCTGTACTCCCATGATGCATACTTTACATGTTGATAGATCATGTCATTGCACTCAAAACTAGCTTTCTGCAAACTACCTACTTAGTGCTATATCATTGCATTATTGTGCCTTGTTCCAATCATGGGTTGCTTGCGAGTACATTCAAAGTACTCATTGGCTTGCCACTGGTTATTTAATTGGCCAGGCATGGAAGAACAGGAGTTCGATGAAGAGTTCTTTCGAGACGAACATGCGAACTAGGACGTTTCCCAGTCAGAATGCCTGTAGGGTTAAGGCAGATAGCATGGGTTCTACTTATCGACCAAGATTGCCGCTGCTTAAGTTTATTTGGTATTCAGCCCTTGTGGCTTTATCTATGTAAGACTTGACCATAATGGTCATAATTCGTGTAAGACGGTATGTATGGATGTAAGACTCTTGTTATTCAGCTTCCGTGTGTTCAGTGAGCATTGATCTCTGGGATCACTATACGCGTGCATTTGGTGATCACGACTTATGAGTCGGGGTCCCCATAGAGCTGGTATCAGAGCCATCCTGACTGTAGGAAGCCTTAGATAGCATGGTCGTTAGTTAGGGTTAAGACTATTTCCAAAACTATTACCAGTTTTCAACACTATCTATACTTCTCTTCCCTTCTCAGTTTTTCGAAAAATGAGGTATACTTTCCTTATAGATATCTTCCCCTTCAAAACTTTTGGTCGCTAGAACCCTTATGCCCCTGACCAGTGGATTCCTTGTAATACTCGTGGATAATCTAGAAGGAAGATGCCTTGTCAGACATTCACCCACATCTTGTGAACACAAGATTGGTGACACTTCGACAAGACGATACCAACAAAAGATACATCCTCAAGGAATGAGGACATGAATACCCAGAAGATGATGACACCCTTGACACTGCCCTAAGGTGATGCGACCTTAGCCTGTGATGATCAGGGCATAGGAAATGCAAGATCATGATGTACATCGCTAGTAGGGGAACCCTGTTCTTATCATTGTTGTGTCGGCAACCACCGGTGGATGGGGACCTCGCCATTTGGTCCGCCTCACTATAGTGAGCAGGAAGACGGTTTTCTTCATCCCCCGCTCTCGGTGACGATATTATCAACAATGTGTCCGACTGATTGGACCTCTACTATGCCTTGTTAATGTCATTGCATAAAGGATTGCCACCTGGAACCGTCGATGCCTTAGAATGCAAAAACGATCGCCATGAGTAAGAAGACAAGAGGAAACCAAGTCAACACCAGCTACGAGGAGACACCTTCACCCCATCACTTCAACATGCGTGAAGTTTTTGAAGATTCTACAGGCTCAACCCAGATCGTTTCGTCAAAATAAGAGACGTAGAAACACCTGAGGAAAACTTAGAAGACTGCACGAGGCACAAGCACGACTACCAAGTCCGAGAACTCCTAGGGTAGGATGAGTTGTGTACCCCCATATGCGTAGTCGAGTCCGTGTGTGATGGTTCGAATGGAACCACGTTCTGTGCTGCTTGTTTTTATTTGTTTGTATTTTAATATAAGTCGCACATTTGCCCTAGGCAGCTTGTACGCGGCTATATCACCTATCATGTCTTAATGGAATTGTGTGTGGCCTTTACGACACTTGTTTGTTTACACTTGCACCATAAAACCCCCTTTAGGCATCCCCCCTTCTATGCTACTTCTCCCTCTCATCTCTGAAGACTAGCAAGACAAAATGCACTAAGGATTCCACCTCGGCAAGCAACTGACACTGAAGACTTTTGCTACAGCCTCCTCGACCAGGTGCAATCTCGTAGTATTACCCCTCATGACTAGAAATCCCATCCCTAGACCCTTCGAGGCTTCACGAGATACCCCAGCTCGAGTCCTTAACCATGTGCTTAACCCATAGAATTGCAAGAGGACTAGTTAAGCCTCTGTAAACCTTGCACAACACTGGGTTCATTATGGAACTAGCGGACATAGTGAACAAGCACGTTATCATCCTAATATAGCACCATAACTGACGATGCCATAGGGAAGATCAGTTTGAGGATATAGGAATAGAGGACAAATGACTTGATGAGTTTATATCAATGACTTTGAGGAATTATATGAGACTATTTGGTGGATTATGAGGCTTACATGTTGGCAGATGAACTTGGTGGGATCATGATTATGGAGTAGCATAACTTTCCTTACCCTTGAGTAAACTGGATTTAGTAGGACAATTATGATCGCATGCTGGAATTCTTGGAAGTATATGGCTTTAACTTAGCCATGGGATATTGATAGGAGACAGTTAATATCACGTAAATGACTTGGGGGATACATGTAGGAATTATGGTTAGACATGAGATTTGGATTAGGTGATCCTAGTTGAGTATAGGTGGTGAGTAAGTCTACATGGTTCGGAGTAAATTGGATTTAGAATGATGATCTCGATCATGATACCATGTTTCTTGGAGGGAAATAAACTAGGAGATTGGATTAATTGTCGGAGTTGACCTTGGAGTTTACTTGACCATGGAAGTTGGTGGACTTACTATAGTAGACAGCCCTTTCTAGTATTTGGGGATTATATGGACTTTAGGAGATCATGTGGAACACCATAGACACTAGGATTTGTAGAATTAAAGGATTATGTAGTGATTAATGGAAGTTAACGGGTTGTTGGAGTTGATTCATGGGAAGGAAACAAGATTTTGGAGTGGCATACGACGTGTTTCCTTAGGATAGAGATACACTAACATGGACCTTGGAAGAATATGATGAGCACTTGGATTGTTGTGTTTTATTCCCGCTTGGAAGCTTGTATGCTCTGCCCATGGCTTTTTAGTGGTAGCCATACATATGAGTTTGGGGATCGTAGACATATATGATTTTGTTAAACCTCCTCTCGGGAGTCACGAGAATATGGATCACATGAGTGATGATTGGATTTGACCTATACGAAATAATGCTTTCGGTGGTATAAGGTTATTTGTTTGAGGGACTAGATAGACAATTGGCATCTCAGGATTTGTGCTCAAGGATAAGATAAACGTTCACTCGCACCCTAGAATCCTTGAAACCCTTAAGCCCCACCAAGCTACAACATGGTCGTATCATGACCATGGGTCTTGACTCTAGATCGAGAACACCTTGGGCCATACGCAACCGTTACCACCACCAATGCCCCGGCCTACCTTATGTACCCCATGAATAGAAACTTCATGGAGTACTTGGTCACGTTGGTTGTCACTTTTACTTGGTGACCTACTCGTCTAACTGAAGATGGAAGAAGAATCATTCAGCTGGTTTTCTCTTTGTGTTTTTCAAGTGCTCTCTAAAGTCAACTACTCCGCCTTACATACTTCATCTCCTTGCCCCAAGCTTCTGCCCAATGATCTTGCCATGTGTATAGAGAAATATAGTATTTTCTTACAAAAATAATTTGGCCAAAAAGTATTTTCTAAAATTAGTTTTCCAAAACCCCCCTCAATTGAGGTTTGCACTGCAAGTACTTGATTTGGGGTGTGAAAAATCTTTCAAAAGGTATATTTGAATACTATTAGATATAGGACTCCCATAAACCACAAAAATATAATTTTAAAAGTTATTTTCCTATTTTATTTAAAAACTTTTCTTAAGGCCAGAAATGGTCTTTAATAGGGAAAAATATTTAATTGTTTCAAAAATATTTGACAAAAATCAGGGAAACTCAGTGGACATATATTTTCCATATATAAGAGTTTCAACACATGGTCATGTTCAAAATATTGGACAAAACCTCCCAAAACCATTTATGCCCACTTCAAGGATTTGAAATATTTCTACAGGAAATATTTTCATAAAAATCCTGGGAAAATCCAGCAAGTCACAAATACATATTGTGATCACCTTGCAAAGCCTCATATCAATCAAGGTCATTTTGGCTCACCAAAATGCCCCAAAACACTCTCTGGCCAGAATCAAATTTGAACAACTTTGTACTACCAACCTTCTCTCCTTGACCCCAACTTTTGTGAGCATGTTCACATGACCAAATGAGGCCACTAAACCAAGTGGTGCATCAAGGGGAAGTGATTTGCTCAACTAGATCTACACAAGTTCATTTCTGCTAATTTATAGGGTTTACAAAAGTTGCATTGGCAACTTTTCCCAAATGAGCTCAAAATTGGTGGAAGGCCCTAATTATATGTTCCATTTCACCCTGTGGGGTCTTATGCCAAATGGAGTTCATTTACCTGCCCAAACCAACAACAAACACCTTCTGCCAATTTACCAAAACAACTACTTTGACCTCTTCCACTAATCTCCATGGGCTCAAAGTTTTACCACAACCCCTCCTAGTCCCCTTGCACCTCCAGTAACAATGTCAAATCCATAGCTCAATTATTGGAGGGGTAAAACCCCACTTTCTCTCTCTGGACAGCCCATTTCCCTCTCTCTCTCTCAACCCCACTCCTCTCCTACTGGCTCTCCAGGGCACCCAATGCCACTACCCTCCTCTTTACTTCCCCCTAGGGCAGCCAGACATCAGTGGCCATGCCCACAAGGCATATAAAATGCCATGGCATGCCATTTGCATGATCCATAGCGCGCTACAGTGCGGCCAGGCACTATAGCCACCCCCTGCAAACCACTTTCGGCCACCTCGGGCCTCCTCAGCACGCCCGACGATGCGCCTCGGCGTCCAAGGCACGGCAGCTGGTTAGCCCCCTCCTTCCTCTCTCTCTCTCCTGCCCCTGCTCGCACGCGCACCGACCGCCCGAGAGCTCTAGTGAGCGGCCTCACACGTGCGGCGCCTCTGCCCCCCCTGCTCTCTCTCTCTCTTTCTTCAGTCCCCTCGCCCTAGACCAACCCCACGAGCACCCCCGACACCTAGCTGCGAGCCCCCGTGTCCCGTAGGGACGGCAACGACCTCGCCGGCACACTGGTCCACGGTGGACCGTCGCCCGCCTATATAAGGCCTCCCCGAACCCTCCTCTCCTTACCACTCACCCCCTGCAGCTCCAAATCAACCCCCTGCACCCCCAGTTCATCTCCAGGAGCACGCGAGCTCGAGATCGAGCTCGAGCTCTGCCTCCTCGGGCCCCGTTCTTTCCTGATCTGGAGCCGCCTCACCTCGCTATGTTGCATGTGTCGGCTTTTGATTGCACTATGTTGCATGTGTTCTTTTGATTCCTGAAGCTCAAACAAACAGGGCCATACTGTGTGCCAAATCAAGTTCTTTTGATTGCACTATGTTGCATGTGTCGGCTTTCGGTCTCATACATTTGCTTTGTTTGTCTTATGACACCAAAGTGTTCTGAAGTGAAGTTGCTCAAAATTGCAACCTTATTTGTTGTCTCCATTTTTTATGGGGATTCGGTCAATTGATTTTAGTTGCATAGTGATAAAATATATCATTATCATTATTTATTAAAAATCAGAATTTAAAAGTTTGCGGCGAAAGCTTTTCCAAGCAACTATTCATGAGTTACTTGACACAACCTTAGGATTTGGATTAGTATTTTGATTAAATATTCGAATAAGACGCCCCACTCTGCTTGTTACCATGGTCCATGGCTCGCCGGCGCCGGCCAGTGGGGGGCGAAGAAGAATGCTTGACCATCTTCAAGTCGTAACACTTCTTGAAAGTGCTAGTGATCGACTAGAGGGGGGGTGAATAGGCGATTTTTATGAAAGTCTTCAAAACATGGAAGTTTCGAAGACAAACGATAGAAATAAACCTAATTCCATGCAGCGGAAGGTAGACTACACTAGGCAAACCATAGTCAAGTATTCAATGAAGTGAAAGCACAATGACTAATAGCAGCTAGGCAGTAAGGATCAGGTAGGAAGATATTGTGAAGCCAATCAGAACAAGTAGTCACTCAGTGAAGACAAAAGATAATGCAATCATACAATGACTTCACAAGGACCAACAGTAAGTAAAGGGAAGGGAAGGATGAAACCAGTGACTCGTTGAAGACAATGATTTGTTCGACCAGTTCCAACTGCTGTGACAGTTGTATGTCTGGTTAGGGCGGCTAGGTATTTAAACCTGAGGACACACAGTCCCGGACACCCAGTCCTGAACACGCAGCTCAGGACACCCAGTCCTCACCGTATTCCCCTTGAGCTAAGGTCACACAGACCTCGCCCAATCACTCTGGTAAGTCTTCAAGGTAGACTTCCAAACCTTCACAGACTTCGTTCACCGGCGATCCACAATGACTCTTGGATGCTCAGAATGTGACGCCTAACCGGCTGGAGGATTCACAGTCCTCCAGTGTAATAAGTCTTCAGATCACACAGACAGGAAGACTTAAGTGATGCCTAACACTCTTTGGCTCTGGGTGGTTAGGGCTTTATCCTCACAAGGAATTCTCTCTCAAAGGCTTCGAGGTGGGTTGCTCTCAAACGACAAAAGCCGTACTCTAACTCTGAGCAGCCAGCCGTTTATGGTTGTAGGGGTGGGCTATTTATAGCCACTTGGCAACCCGACCTGATTTGTCCAAAATGACCCTGGTTCACTAATGAACTGACACGTGTTCCAATGGTCAGATTTCAAACACACATGGCAACTTTACTTGGGCTACAAGCAAGGCTGACTTATCCAACTCTGGACAAGATTTGCTCTCATAGTCTTCACTCGAAGACATAGGATTTTGGTTAAGCATCACTCCAGTCATTCTGACTGGTTCTCTTGGACCCCACTTAACAGTACGGTGGTTCCTATGACTCAACAAAGAAAAACATAGAACGACGAAACTGCTAAGTCTTCGCGCTCCATAGTCTTCACGCGATGTCTTCTCTTGTCATAGTCTTCAATGTGAATGTCTTCACATACCACCTTTGACTTCAATGTCTTCATACATTTTTAGGGGTCATCTCTGGTAGGAAAACCGAATCAATGAGGGACTTCTACCTGTGTTATCCTGCAATTCTCACAAACACATTAGTCCCTCAACTAGGTTTGTCGTCAATACTCCAAAACCAACTAGGGGTGACACTAGATGCACTTACAATCTCCCTCTTTTTGGTGATTGATGACAAACTAGTTGAAGTTTTCAACGGGGAATATAATATGTGAAAATGTAAAGGATAGGGGATTGTCTTCATAAGTTGTAAGGGCTCCCCCTGAAGATGTGCATATAAGTAATTTGCTTTTGGAATGCAAATGCACATGGCAGGTTGTACTTGTGGAGATCCTCTTCAACTTATGATGACAATTCATCATGCATGAAAAGTATGTGAAGATAATGACATGCATAATGAAAGATGGACGTCTGCAAAATGATCTAAGTGCAGAATTTATCATCGCACATGCGGAATTTATCATCGCATCACAGAATAGCAAATAAGTAGCAGACGACCATCGAGTTTAAGTTTTACAACTCAAAGAACCAAATGTATCAAAACGAGAGTTGTAAACACTAGGCAAAATATAAAGCATGTATGAAGCCTGTGGTCTGGGGTTTGTCTTCTTCACCTGTGGTGTCATGATGACATTCATAGGAAGATTTTCCAAACACCTTTTCGGCACCCAGATCTTCTTCATAGGCAGCCCATTCCTGCAGTTAGTACCAATATACCTGGCAAACACTTCACCATTCTGATTCTTAAACAGTTTATAGTTTGCATCAAAGGATTCATCAATAACAATGGGATTAGCACAAGTGAAGCCAGATAGGGTGGATGGATCTGCTGAAGGTTCCTTTGCAGCAACCCATGTAGTTTTGGGGTACTGCTCAGGTTTCCAGTAAGATCCATCAGCATTCATTTTCCTTTCGAACCCAACACCCTCTTTCCTAGGGTTTCGGTTCAGAATCTGCCTTTTGAGGACATCACATAGTGTCTAATGCCCTTTCAGACTTTTGTACATCCCTGTTTCAAGCAGTGTCTTCAACCTAGCATTCTCATCAGCAATAGCAGTGGTATCCTCAGCAGAGGGGTTAGTTACCACATCAACAGTTGAAGATATTACAATAGTAGCAGCAGTAGAACATTCAGCAACAGAAGTAGCGTTATCACGCTAATGCATTTAAGACATGGTGGTTCAAATCCTTCCTGAGCTGAACTGATCTGTTCGGCGCGAAGTGACTCGTTTTCCTTTTGAAGATCTTCATGAGCCGCTCTCAATTTCTCAAGATCTTACTTCCTTTGAAGATAATCATAGGAAAGCCTTTCATGAGTTGTTGAGAGCGTTTCATGACGACTTTCAAGTTCCTCATACTTAACATGAAGATTTTTTATGTCTTCAATTAAGGACTGAGATCGAGTCATTTCAGCGTCTAACAGATCATCGCTTTTGTCTAACAGTTTTTGAATGTGTTCCATAGCTTTCTGTTGTTCAGTTACAATTTTAGCAAGTGTTTTGTAGCTGGGTTTGGAACCACAATCAGAGTCATCGTCACTAGATGTTTGATAGTGAGTAGTGCGTGTGTTTACCTTGGCACCGCGTGCCATGAAGCAGTAGGAAGGAGCGGAGTAGTCCTTGTCATTTGCATCGGTGTCGGTGATGAAGTCATTGTCTTCAGTGTTGAAGATGGACTTGGCAATGTATGTTGTAGCCAGACTCGCAACGCCAGAATCGGACTCCTCCTCAGACTCCACCTCCGCCTCCTCAGAAGCGGACTCCTCCTCAGAATCCATTTCCTTGCCAACAAACGCACGTGCCTTGTCAGATGAGCTCTTCTTCTGTGATGAAGACTTTGAGGAAGACTTGGAAGAAGACTTTGAGTACTTCTTCTTCTTCTTGTCGTCAGAGTCATACTCCTTGCTCTTCTTCTTCTTGTTGTTCTCATTGTCCCACTGTGGACACTCAGAGATGTAGTGGCCAGGTTTCTTGCACTTGTGACATGTTCTCTTCTTGTAGTCATGAGCAGAAGCTTCGTCATTCCTTGAGCTTGATCGTGAAGACTTTCTGAAGCCTTTCTTCTTCGTGAATTTTTGGAACTTCTTCACAAGCATAGCAAGCTCCTTTCCAATGTCTTCAGGATCATCAAAACTGCTGTCAGATTCTTCTTTAGATGAGGAGACAGCTTTTGCCTTCAAGGCATGAGTTCGCCCATAGTTGGGACCGTAGATGTCTCTTTTCTCAGAATGCTGAAACTCGTGTGTGTTGAGCCTCTCAAGTATGTCAGACGGATCGAGTGTGTTGAAATCAGGACGTTCTTGAATCATCAGGGCTAGGGTGTCAAACGAACTGTCAAGTGATCTCAGGAGTGTCTCGACGACTTCATGCTTGGTGATCTCAGTAGCGCCGAGGGCTTGAAGCTCATTTGTGATGTCAGTGAGTTGATCAAACGTGAGCTGGACATTCTCATTATCATTTCTCTTGAAGCGGTTGAAGAGGTTGCGAAGGACACTGATTCTCTAATCTCTCTGGGTTGAGACGCCTTCGTTGACCTTGAAGAGCCAGTCCTAGACTAGCTTAGATGTTTCCAAAGCACTCACGCGGCCATACTGTCCTTTGGTCAGATGACCACAGATGATATTCTTGGCAGTAAAGTCCAGTTGAACGAACTTCTTGACATCAGCAGCAGTGACACCTTCTCCAGCCTTGGGAACGTCGTTCTTGACGACATACCATAGGTCGACATCAATGGCTTCAAGATACATGCACATCTTATTCTTCCAGTAGGGATATTTAGTTCCATCGAAGACGGGGCACACAGCGGAGACTTTAATTATCCCTGCAGTCGACATAGCTAAAACTCCAGGTGGTTAAACCGAATCATACAGAACAAGGGAGTACCTTGCTCTGATACCAATTGAAAGTGCTAGTGATCGAATAGAGGGGGGGTGAATAGGCGATTTTTATGAAAGTCTTCAAAACATGAAAGTTTCGAAGACAAACGATAGAAATAAACCTATTACCATGCAGCGGAAGGTAGACTACACTAGGCAAACCATAGTCAAGTATTCAATGAAGTGAAAGCACAATGACTAATAGCAGCTAGGCAGTAAGGATCAGGTAGGAAGATATTGTGAAGCCAATCAGAATAAGCAGTCACTCAGTGAAGACAAAAGATAATGCAATCATACAATGACTTCACAAGGACCAACAGTAAGTAAAGGGAAGGGAAGGATGAAACCAGTGACTCGTTGAAGACAATGATTTGTTCGACCAGTTCCAACTGCTGTGACAGTTGTATGTCTGGTTAGGGCGGCTAGGTATTTAAACCTGAGGACACACAGTCCCGGACACCCAGTCCTGAACACGCAGCTCAGGACACCCAGTCCTCACCGTATTCCCCTTGAGCTAAGGTCACACAGACCTCGCCCAATCACTCTGGTAAGTCTTCAAGGTAGACTTCCAAACCTTCACAGACTTCGTTCACCGGCGATCCACAATGACTCTTGGATGCTCAGAATGTGACGCCTAACCGGCTGGAGGATTCACAGTCCTCAAGTGTAATAAGTCTTCAGATCACACAGACAGGAAGACTTAAGTGATGCCTAACACTCTTTGGCTCTGGGTGGTTAGGGCTTTATCCTCACAAGGAATTCTCTCTCAAAGGCTTCGAGGTGGGTTGCTCTCAAACGACAAAAGCCGTACTCTAACTCTGAGCAGCCAGCCGTTTATGGTTGTAGGGGTGGGCTATTTATAGCCACTGGGCAACCCGACCTGATTTGTCCAAAATGACCCTGGTTCACTAATGAACTGACACGTGTTCCAATGGTCAGATTTCAAACACACATGGCAACTTTACTTGGGCTACAAGCAAGGCTGACTTATCCAACTCTGGACAAGATTTGCTCTCATAGTCTTCACTCGAAGACATAGGATTTTGGTTAAGCATCACTCCAGTCATTCTGACTGGTTCTCTTGGACCCCACTTAACAATACGGTGGTTCCTATGACTCAACAAAGAAAAACACAGAACGACCTGCTAAGTCTTCGCGCTCCATAGTCTTCACGCGATGTCTTCTCTTGTCATAGTCTTCAATGTGAATGTCTTCACATACCACCTTTGACTTCAATGTCTTCATACATTTTTAGGGGTCATCTCTGGTAGGAAAACCGAATCAATGAGGGACTTCTACCTGTGTTATCCTGCAATTCTCACAAACACATTAGTCCCTCAACTAGGTTTGTCGTCAATACTCCAAAACCAACTAGGGGTGACACTAGATGCACTTACAATCTCCCTCTTTTTGGTGATTGATGACAAACTAGTTGAAGTTTTCAACGGGGAATATAATATGTGAAAATGTAAAGGATAGGGGATTGTCTTCATAAGTTGTAAGGGCTCCCCCTGAAGATGTGCATATAAGTAATTTGCTTTTGGAATGCAAATGCACATGGCAGGTTGTACTTGTGGAGATCCTCTTCAACTTATGATGACAATTCATCATGCATGAAAAGTATGTGAAGATAATGACATGCATAATGAAAGATGGACGTCTGCAAAATGATCTAAGTGCAGAATTTATCATCGCACATGCGGAATTTATCATCGCATCACAGAATAGAAAATAAGTAGCAGACGACCATCGAGTTTAAGTTTTACAACTCAAAGAACCAAATGTATCAAAACGAGAGTTGTAAACACTAGGCAAAATATAAAGCAACCACCCATATGGACCCACTTGAAGACTATCAAACGCATATGCTTCTCCCACTTTTGTCAGTAAGGACCAAAAAGGTTTGAAGACATAGAGCATCTACTCGTTCCCATGAGGAGTAGGTGAAGCAGCAGGGTCGTCGGTGTTGTTAGGCGGTGCAGACGAACTCGGGGCAGTGTCGATGCGTGCAGAAGTAGGGGGCGGTGAAGTAGCATCGTCTTCGTCATCGATCACTCTGGCATTCATAGTTGCCGCGGAGGAAGAGAACTCAGAGTCTTTAAGAGACGGAGTTTGTCGCAGCACAGGCCTTCTTGGAGGTGTGGAGTCAAACTTGAAGCATTCAGAGAAGCCATCCTCTTGAAGATCATCCTCAGAGCACATAAGCGTCAGTCCTTTCCATGTATGCCAACAGGTTTCATGGGCAACAAAGACATTCTTGGTGGCAAGATTGCGAATCATGTTTATGTCCACCAAGAGTCTTTGCATTTGGCGCTTCAGCCAGTCATGATGCCTATCCTGTTTCTGATGAAGGGCAACCAGAAGCTCTCGGTCATTGAGAACACGAGATCGCTTCCTAGGCTGTTGGGCAATGGTGCTTTCAGTGGCTTCAGTGAGGGCACGATGAGGTGCACGTGTAGTACCAGCCAGAGGATAAACACGAGTGACTGCTTCAACTCCTTCAATGTTTTGAGAGAAGCTTTGATGCTCAGCATTCTGAAGACTAAGAGGCTCCTTGGTAGGCTCTGGATAGATGGCTTCAACGGACATATCAACGTCAGGCAGAAAGATCCAATGATTACGAGCAGAGGGCTGATATGAGACAGCTGAGTGTAGTTTGATCAGCCGCATTATCCATGGAGCGTAAAACTTCAAGCCAAAAAGATCAGATCCTGATGCAGCAAGTTGGCGGATGAAGAAGTCTTGTGCATTGAAGCATTTGTCGTGAAGAATATAAAAGACCAAAGTCTTCATTGCACCTTCCAGCTTTGCATGTGGAGAATGTCCTTTGATGGGCCAGAGAGTTCGCCTTATAATGTGATAGATAGTGCGTGGCAGATACTCAAAGTCTTCAACAAAGAACTCCTTAGGATATGCAGCATCTGGAGGCAAAGGCTTCATCATGCTAAACATCTGACTCATGTTTGGTTCAGGCTTCTGAAAGATACTCTCCATAGCTGCAATGTGAAGCTGACAACCAGGTTCATAAAGATCTCCAGGAGTGGGCAGCCCAATGAGCTCAATGATGTCAAAGGCTTTGGCTTCGTGATGAACATTGCCGGTCATCCACTCAAGGACCCAAGTCTTCGGATCTCTGTTGTAGCCACGAATGTGAAGAGTGGCATAGAATTGGAGCAGCAATTCTTTGTTCCAGTGCTCTTTGTCGATGACGAACGGCAACAATCCAGACTCTTTGAAGCAATCCAGAGCTTCTTCCAAGCAAGGCAGACCAGTTATGGCTTCGGTGCTGGAAATATGCCCTAGAGGCAATAATAAAAGCATTATTATTATATTTCCTTATTCATGATAATTGTCTTTTATTCATGCTATAATTGTGTTATCCGGAAATTGTAATACATGTGTGAATTCATAGACACCAACATGTCCCTAGTAAGCCTCTAGTTGACTAGCTCGTTGATCAACAGATAGTCATGGTTTCCTGACTATGGACATTGGATGTCATTGATAACGAGATCACATCATTAGGAGAATGATGTGATGGACAAGACCCAATCCTAAACATAGCACAAGATCGTATAGTTCGTTTGCTAGAATTTTTCCAATGTCAAGTTTCTTTTCCTTAGACCATGAGATCGTGTAACTCCCGGATACCGTAGGAGTGCTTTGGGTGTGCCAAACTTCACAACGTAACTGGGTGACTATAAAGGTATATTACAGGTATCTTCGAAAGTGTCTGTTGGGTTGGCACGAATCGAGACTGGGATTTGCCACTCCGTATGATGGAGAGGTATCTCTGGGCCCACTCGGTAATGCATCATCATAATGAGCTCAAAGTGACCAAGTGTCTGGTCACGTGATCATGCATTACGGTACGAGTAAAGTGACTTGCCGGTAACGAGATTGAACAAGGTATTGGGATACCGACGATCGAATCTCGGGCAAGTAACGTACCGATTGACAAAGGGAATTGTATACGGGGTTGCTTGAATCCTCGACATCGTGGTTCATCCGATGAGATCATCGAGGAGCATGTGGGAGCCAACATGGGTATCCAGATCCCGCTGTTGGTTATTGATCGGAGAGCCATCTCGGTCATGTCTACATGTCTCCCGAACCCGTAGGGTCTACAGACTTAAGGTTCGGTGACGCTAGGGTTGTAGAGATATGAATATGCAGTAACCCGAAAGTTGTTCGGAGTCCCGGATGAGATCCCGGACGTCACGAGGAGTTCCGGAATGGTCCGGAGGTGAAGAATTATATATAGGAAGTGCAGTTTCGGCCATCGGGAGAGTTTCGGGGGTCACCGGTATTGTACCAGGACCACCGGATGGGTCCCGGGGGTCCACCGGGTGGGGCCACCCATCCCGGAGGGCCCCATGGGCTGAAGTGGGGAGGGGAAGCAGCCCATAGTGGGCTGGTGCGCCCCCCTTGGCCCACCCCCTGCGCCTAGGGTTGGAAACCCTAGGGTGGGGGCGCCCCACTTGCCTTGGGGGCCACTCCACCCTTGGCCGCCGCCCCCCCTAGGAGATCCCATCTCCTAGGGCCGGTGCCCCCCCTTGGGGAGCCTATATAAAGGGGGGAGGGAGGGGCAGCCGCACCCTTGACTCTTGGCGCCTCCCTCTCCCCTGCTACACCTCTCCCTCTTGCAGTAGAATGGCGAAGCCCTGCTGCGGTGACTCCTGCATCCACCACCACGTCGTCGTGCTGCTGGATCTTCATCAACCTCTCCTTCCCCGCTTGCTGGATCAAGAAGGAGGAGACGTCACGTTGACCGTACGTGTGTTGAATGCGGAGGTGCCGTATGTTCGGCGCTAGGATCTCCGGTGATTTGGATCACGTCGAGTACAACTCCCTCATCCCCGTTCTCTTGAACGCTTCCGCTCGCGATCTACAAAGTTATGTAGATATCACTCGTTGCTAGATGAACTCATAGATGGATCTTGGTGAAACCGTAGGAAATTTTTTGTTTTCTGCAACGTTCCCCAATAGTGGCATCATGAGCTAGGTCTATGCGTAGTTCTCTTTGCACGAGTAGAACACAATTTGTTGTGGGTGTAGATGTTGTCAACTTTCTTGCCACTACTAGTCTTATTTTGCTTCAGTGGTATTGTGGGATGAAGCGGCCCGGACCAACCTTACACGTACGCTTACGTGAGACCGGTTCCACCGACTAACATGCACTAGTTGCATAAGGTGGCTGGCGGGTGTCTGTCTCTCCCACTTTAGTTGGAGCGGATTCGATGAAAAGGGTCCTTATGAAGGGTAAATAGAAGTTGATAAATCACGTTGTGGCTTTCACGTAGGTAAGAAAACGTTCTTGCTAGAACCCTATTGCAGCCACGTAAAACTAGCAACAACAATTAGAGGACGTCTAACTTGTTTCTGCAGCAAGTGTTCTGTGATGTGATATGGCCAAAGTTGTGATGAATGATGAATGATATATATGTGATGTATGAGATCATGTTCTTGTAATAGGAATCACGACTTGCATGTTGATGAGTATGACAACCGGCAGGAGCCATAGGAGTTGTCTTTATTTTTTGTATGACCTGCGTGTCATTGAGAAACGCCATGTAAATTACTTTACTTTATTGCTAAACGTGTTAGCCATAGTAGTAGAAGTAATAGTTGGCGAGCAACTTCATGGAGACACGATGATGGAGATCATGATGATGGAGATCATGGTGTCATGCCGGTGACAAGATGATCATGGAGCCCCAAGATGGAGATCAAAGGAGCTATGTGATATTGGCCATATCATGTCACTATTATTATTTGATTGCATGTGATGTTTATCATGTTTTACATCTTGTTTACTTAGAACGACGGTAGTAAATAAGATGATCCCTCATAATAATTTCAAGAAAGTGTTCCCCCTAACTGTGCACCGTTGCGACAGTTCGTTGTTTCGAAGCACCACATGATGATCGGGTGTGATAGATTCCAACGTTCACATACAACGGGTGTAAGACAGATTTACGCATGCAAACACTTAGGTTGACTTGACGAGCCTAGCATGTACAGACATGACCTCGGAACACAGAAGACCGAAAGGTCGAGCATGAGTCGTATAGATGATACGATCAACATGAAGATGTTCACCGACGTTGACTAGTCCGTCTCACGTGATGATCGGACACGGCCTAGTTAACTCGGATCATGTTATACTTAGATGACTGGAGGGATGTCTATCTGAGTGGGAGTTCATGGAATAATTTGATTAAATGAACTTAATTATCATGAACTTAGTCTAAAACCTTTACAACATGTCTTGAAGATCAAATGGCCAACGTTGTCCTCAACTTCAACGCGTTCCTAGAGAAAACCAAGCTGAAAGACAATGGCAGCAACTATACGGACTAGGTCCGGAACCTGAGGATCATCCTCATAGCTTCCAAGAAAGATTATGTCCTACAAGCACCGCTAGGTGAAGCACCTGTTCTCCCTGCAGAACAAGACATTATGAACGCTTGGCAGACATGTTCCGATGATTACTCCCTCGTTCAGTGCGGCATGCTTTACAGCTTAGAACTGGGGCTCCAAAAGTGTTTTGAGAGACACGGAGCATATGAGATGTTCGAAGAGCTGAAAATGGTTTTTCAAGCTCATGCCCGGGTCGAGAGATATGAAGTCTCCGACAAGTTCTTCAGTTGTAAGATGGAGGAAAACAGTTCTGTCAGTGAGCTTATACTCACTATGTCTGGGTTACATAACCGCTTGACTCAGCTGGGAGTTAATCTCCCGGATGACGCGGTCATTGACAGAATCCTTCAGTCGCTTCCATCGAGCTACAAGAGCTTTATGATGAACTTCAATATGCAGGGGATGGAAAAGACCATTCCTGAAGTATTTGCTATGCTGAAATCAGCAGAGGTAGAAGTCAAAAAGGAACATCAAGTGTTGATGGTGAATAAAACCACTAAGTTCAAGAAAGGCAAGGGTAAGAAGAACTTCAAGAAGGACGGCAAGGGAGTTGCCGCGCCCGGTAAGCAAGCTACCGGGAAGAAGCCAAAGAATGGACCCAAGCCCGAGACTGAGTGTTTTTATTGCAAGGGAAGTGGACACTGGAAGCAGAACTGCCCCAAATACTTAGCGGACAAGAAGACCGGCATCACGAAAGGTATATGTGATATATATGTAATTGATGTGTACCTTACCAGTACTCGTAGTAGCTCCTGGGTATTTGATACCGGTGCAGTTGCTCACATTTGTAACTCAAAGCAGGAGTTGCGGAATAAGCGGAGACTGGCGAAGGACGAGGTGACGATGCGCGTCGGGAATGGTTCCAAGGTCGATGTGATCGCCGTCGGCACGCTACCTCTACATTTACCCACGGGATTAGTTTTAAACCTCAATAATTGTTATTTAGTGTCAGCTTTGAGCATGAACATTGTATCAGGATCTCATTTGATTCGAGATGGCTACTCATTTAAATCCGAGAATAATGGTTGTTCTATTTATATGAGAGATATGTTTTATGGTCATGCTCCAATGGTGAATGGTTTATTCTTAATGAATCTCGAGCGTAATGCTACACATATTCATAGTGTGAATACCAAAAGATGTAAAGTTGATAATGATAGTCCCACATACTTGTGGCACTGCCGCCTTGGTCACATAGGTGTCAAACGCATGAAGAAGCTCCATGCAGATGGACTTTTAGAGTCTCTTGATTACGAATCATTTGACATGTGCGAACCATGCCTCATGGGTAAAATGACCAAGACTCCGTTCTCAGGAACAATGGAGCGAGCAACCAACTTATTGGAAATCATACATACTGATGTGTGCGATCCAATGAGTGTTGAAGCTCGTGGTGTCTATCGTTATGTTCTCACCCTCACTGATGACTTGAGTAGATATGGGTATGTCTGTTTAATGAAACACAAGTCTGAGACCTTTGAAAGGTTCAAAGAATTTCAGAGTGAGGTTGAGAATCAACGTGACGGGAAAATCAAGTTCTTGCGATCAGATCGTGGGGGAGAATACTTGAGTCGTGAATTTGGCACATACTTAAGAAAATGTGGAATAGTTTCACAAATCACGCCGCCTGGAACACCTCAGCGTAATGGTGTGTCCAAACATCGTAATCGCACTCTATTAGATATGGTGCGATCTGTGATGTCTCTTACCGATTTACCGCTATCATTTTGGGGCTATGCTTTAGAGACTGCCGCATTCACTTTAAATAGGGCTCCGTTGAAATCCGTTGAGAAGACACCGTATGAATTATGGTTTGGGAAGAAACCTAAGCTGTCGTTTCTAAAAGTTTGGGGATGCGATGCTTATGTCAAGAAACTTCAACCTGAAAAGCTCGAACCCAAGTCAGAAAAATGCGTCTTCATAGGATACCCTAAAGAAACTATTGGGTATACCTTCTACCTCAGATCCGAAGGCAAGATCTTTGTTGCCACGAATGGATCCTTTCTAGAGAAAGAGTTTCTCTCGAAAGAAGTAAGTGGGAGGAAAGTAGAACTTGATGAAGTATTACCTCTTGAACTGGAAAATGGCGCAACTCAAGAAAATGTTCCTGAGGTGCCTGCACCGACTAGAGAGGAAGTTAATGATGATGATCATGAAACTTCAGATCAAGTTGCTGCTGAACTTCGTAGGTCCACAAGGACACGTTCTGCGCCAGAGTGGTACGGCAACCCTGTCTTGGAAATCATGTTGTTAGACAACGGTGAACCTTCGAACTATGAAGAAGCAATGGCGGGCCCGGATTCCGACAAATGGCTGGAAGCCATGAAATCCGAGATAGGATCCATGTATGAAAACGAAGTATGGACTTTGACTGACTTGCCCGATGATCGGCGAGCCATAGAAAATAAATGGATCTTTAAGAAGAAGACAGACGCGGATGGTAATGTGACCATCTATAAAGCTAGGCTTGTCGCTAAGGGTTATCGACAAGTTTAAGGGGTTGACTACGATGAGACTTTCTCACCCGTAGCGAAGCTGAAGTCCGTCCGAATCATGTTAGCAATTGCCGCATTCTATGATTATGAGATATGGCAAATGGACGTCAAAACGGCATTCCTTAATGGTTTCCTTAAGGAAGAATTGTATATGATGCAGCCGGAAGGTTTTGTCGATCCTAAGAATGCTGACAAGGTGTGCAAGCTCCAACGCTCGATTTATGGGCTGGTGCAAGCATCTCGGAGTTGGAACATTCGCTTTGATGAGATCATCAAAGTGTTTGGGTTTACGCAGACTTATGGAGAAGCCTGCGTTTACAAGAAAGTGGGTGGGAGCTCTGTAGCATTTCTCATATTATATGTAGATGACATACTTTTGATGGGAAATGATATAGAACTCTTGGACAGCATTAAGGCCTACTTGAATAAGAGTTTTTCAATGAAGGACCTTGGAGAAGCTGCTTATATATTAGGCATCAAGATCTATAGAGATAGATCAAGACGCCTCATAGGTCTTTCACAAAGCACATACCTTGATAAGATATTGAAGAAGTTCAATATGGATCAGTCTAAGAAGGGGTTCTTGCCTGTGTTGCAAGGTGTGAAATTGAGCTTAGCTCAATGTCCAACCACGGCAGAAGATATAGAAGAGATGAGTGTCATCCCCTATGCCTCAGCCATAGGGTCTATTATGTATGCCATGCTGTGTACCAAACCTGATGTAAACCTTGCCGTAAGTTTGGTAGGAAGGTACCAAAGTAATCCCGGCAAGGAACACTGGACAGCGGTCAAGAATATCCTGAAGTACCTGAAAAGGACTAAGGACATGTTTCTCGTTTATGGAGGTGACGAAGAGCTCGTCGTAAAGGGTTACGTCGACGCTAGCTTCGACACAGATCTGGATGACTCTAAGTCACAAACCTGATACGTGTATATTTTGAATGGTGGGGCAGTAAGCTGGTGCAGTTGCAAGCAGAGCGTCGTGGCGGGATCTACATGTGAAGCGGAGTACATGGCAGCCTCGGAGGCAGCACATGAAGCAATTTGGGTGAAGGAGTTCATCACCGACCTAGGAGTCATACCCAATGCGTCGGGGCCGATCAAATGCTTCTGTGACAACACTGGAGCTATTGCACTTGCCAAGGAGCCCAGGTTTCACAAGAAGACCAGGCACATCAAGCGTCGCTTCAACTCCATTCGTGAAAATGTTCAAGATGGAGACATAGATATTTGTAAAGTACATACGGACCTGAATGTAGCAGATCCATTGACTAAACCTCTCCCTAGAGCAAAACATGATCAACACCAGAATTCCATGGGTGTTCGATTCATCACAATGTAACTAGATTATTGACTCTAGTGCAAGTGGGAGACTGTTGGAAATATGCCCTAGAGGCAATAATAAAAGCATTATTATTATATTTCCTTGTTCATGATAATTGTCTTTTATTCATGCTATAATTGTGTTATCTGGAAATCGTAATACATGTGTGAATTCATAGACACCAACATGTTCCTAGTAAGCCTCTAGTTGACTAGCTTGTTGATCAACAGATAGTCATGGTTTCCTGACTATGGACATTGGATGTCATTGATAACGAGATCACATCATTAGGAGAATGATGTGATGGACAAGACCCAATCCTAAACATAGCACAAGATCGTATAGTTCGTTTGCTAGATTTTTTCCAATGTCAAGTATCTTTTCCTTAGACCATGAGATCGTGTAACTCCCGGATACCGTAGGAGTGCTTTGGGTGTGCCAAATGTCACAACATAACTAGGTGACTATAAAGGTACATTACAGGTATCTCCGAAAGTGTCTGTTGGGTTGGCACGAATCGAGACTGGGATTTCTCACTCCGTATGACGGAGAGGTATCTCTGGGCCCACTCGGTAATGCATCATCATAATGAGCTCAAAGTGACCAAGTGTTTGGTCACGTGATCATGCATTACGGTACGAGTAAAGTGACTTGCCGGTAACGAGATTGAACGAGGTATTGGGATACCGACGATCGAATCTCGGGCAAGTAACGTACCGATTGACTAAGGGAATTGTATACGGGGTTGCTTGAATCCTCGACATCATGGTTCATCCGATGAGATCATCGAGGAGCATGTGGGAGCCAACATGGTTATCCAGATCCCGCTGTTGGTTATTGACCGGAGAGCCATCTCGGTCATGTCTACATGTCTCCCGAACCCGTAGGGTCTACACATTTAAGGTTCGGTGACGCTAGGGTTGTAGAGATATGAATATGCAGTAACCCGAAAGTTGTTCGGAGTCCCGGATGAGATCCCGGACGTCACGAGGAGTTCCGGAATGGTCCGGAGGTGAAGAATTATATATAGGAAATGCAGTTTCGGCCATCGGGAGAGTTTCGGGGGTCACCGGTATTGTACTGGGACCACCGGATGGGTCCCGGGGGTCCACCGGGTGGGGCCACCCATCCCGGAGGGCCCCATGGGCTGAAGTGGGGAGGGGAGCCAGCCCATAGTGGGCTGGTGCGCCCCCCTTGGCCCACCCCCTGCGCCTAGGGTTATAAACCCTAGGGTGGGGGGGGGCGCCCCACTTGCCTTGGGGGCCACTCCACCCTTGGCCGCCGCCCCCCTAGGAGATCCCATCTCCTAGGGCCGGCGCCCCCCCCCCTTGGGGATCCTATATAAAGGGGGGAGGGAGGGGCAGCCGCACCCTTGACTCTTGGCGCCTCCCTCTCCCCTGCTACACCTCTCCCTCTTGCAGTAGAACGGCGAAGCCCTACTGCCGGTGACTCCTGCATCCACCACCATGCCGTCGTGCTGCTGGATCTTCATCAACCTCTCCTCCCCGCTTGCTAGATCAAGAAGGAGGAGACGTCACGCTGACCGTACGTGTGTTGAACGCGGAGGTGCCGTCCGTTCGGCGCTAGGATCTCCGGTGATTTGGATCACGTCGAGTACGACTCCCTCATCCCCGTTCTCTTGAACGCTTCCGCTCGCGATCTACAAAGGTATGTAGATGCAATCCGATCACTCGTTGCTAGATGAACTCACAGATGGATCTTGGTGAAACCGTAGGAAATTTTTTTTTTCTGCAACGTTCCCCAACATTCGGTGTCAAGACGCATATGAGGGAAAATGCGACCTTGATTGTACAGAATGCATGAGTAATAACTTCGCTGTGGATAGCTCCAGAACCGATCAGAAGATATTCTTTCCATGGAGTAGGGGTTCTTGGTGCTATTGAAGAAGGTGTTGTCTGCTTTGAAGCCGTTGACATTAAAGGATCCGGGTGCTGATGAAGGACCTGGAAACCTGGGCAACCTTGGCATTGGCTTCTGTACCTGAGGCCTGTGCTCAACGTGATAGTCAAACTGAGGACCAGCAGCAGGTGCAGGAACAGAAGCAGTGGCAACAGAGGCATTAGGCTGCACAACAGAGGCTTCAGGAGCAGTTGCATCATTGGCTTCATTGACTTCTGGCACATTGGTTGGTGCAGGCTCCACATTTGCTTCAGCCATGACTACGTCATTGGCTTCATTTGTGTTGGGGGTGGCAGCTTCAAGATTCTCAACCTCCACTTGATGAGCTGGAGGGTCAGGCACATACACGTTCTCCTCGAGAATAGCTTCTTCAGTAATGGGGGGAGTAGGGACACGTTCTTCTTCTTGTGTGTCGTCGGCTGATGCAGCCAGAATGTCTTCAGCAGCTTTAGCCTCAGACTCGGAGACATTCATAGTAGGAGTGGCATCTAGAAACACTTGACGTGCAACAGATTGGTGGGGCACTTCTCCTTATGGAACGCTCGAAAGAGGGACTTGAGACCTTGGTCCTTTGCGAAGCCTGCGTAACGCTGGCGATGCCTTTGGAGATGGAGTTGGCTGGGCCTCAAAGTCATCTTCTTCTTCTTGCCGGGGTGGTGTGACTTGTTGTTGGGGAGTACTCGGGGTGTCTTGTTGTTGTGGGTGATCAGCCCATGATGCATCCTGAGTAATTGGTGTCAGAGGACGACCAATGCTAATGAGTTCGATGTGCGTAAGCACAGGCGATGATACCAGTTGGTGCTCGATCTGAGGAAGAACTACATCATCTTCAACATTGTCATGGTGACCAATGTCTTCAGCAGCGGTGGAATCAACTGCTGGAGTGTCTTCAGCTCCATGAGCTCTGTGGAAGCAGGCTCATGGACAATCAGTTGGCGCTCTTGATGTTCAGATGCAGGGTGAACCATTGAGATAGGTTCAATAACTAAGGGCTCTGTGGGAGCAGCCCGATCCTTCTTGGTCTTGCGCTTCTTCTTGGAGGGAGTAGCATCAGAGGCTTCAGGATGTTTCCTCTTTCCCGCTTCAGCCTCAACATTCCTCGTCTTCTTCAGTTCTGAAGCGGTTGACCTGACCTTTGGCTTTGAGCCAGTCATGCTGGCTGGGAAGACTATGCGAGGTTCTTCCTGCCTTGAAGGTGCAGATTGATCAGTTAAGGGCTTCTTCTTCTTTGCAGCCATTCTTGGGTCGATGCCAGGACGACCAAGAGCCTTGCGCTTCTCAGCCTCATTGTAGGCTTGCACACACTTGTCAGCCAGGCTCTTCATGCGCTCACAAGAACCTTGAGCTTCTTTACGCTTCTTGAGAAAGGCTTCTTTGAGCTCGTGCAGCATGATCTTGAAGTTTTTGACCTCTTGCACGCTGAGCTTGGTCATGTGCTTCTTGAACTGAGCTTTCTCAAAGTCGATCTTTTGCTTCAGTTCAACGATGTACTGAGCTAGAGCTAGCTCTGAAGCAATGGCGCCAGAGAAGGCGACGCTGAGGCCAATTGGAAGTTGCAGATCCTCAAAGCTGAGATTGGGGGTTTCAAACCACTCATCAATGAAGTTGTGGATAATTGCCACGTCAAAGAGAGGCAAATCATTGAAGATTTCTGCTTCTTCTTTGCTCTTGATCAGTAGCTCAAGAGCGTCATCTGCAAGATCTTCATCGCTAGACAGATCAATGGCGTCGTTGCGCAGAATAGCAGCAGTAGTCAGTTCTTGGCTGGTGTGTTGCAAAGGCATATTTACTCTCGAGGGCTTGGAGATGCGTGACAAATCTTCAGACTGCACACTGTCTTCAGGAGGTGCAGTAGCCAGTGGCTTCGCCCGTGAGATTTTTCGTGCTGAGGCAGGCTTTGAAGCTTTAGGCTTCTGTAGTTTCTTTGGCTTCGGCGGTGCAGGCGCTTCATCAGATTCAGCGTCATCTGCAGGCTCATCCACGGCTGTCCCTTGAACTATGATATGAGTGATGTGACCTTCCAGGTTGTAGAAGGGCCCAACAAGATTGGGTTCAGCTTCGCGGGTGCCATCGGCACGGGGAGCAGAAGGACCAAGGTTGAAGTCTAGTTCCAGTGACTTCTTGTTTTGCATAGACGAATTCTTGGCAAACTGGAAGTTGCGTTTGAACAGATTGTCGTCACGACACCATAGCAATGACGATGGGTGTGCATCTGCAGGCTGTGGTCCACGGACCATGCAGGGATAGAAGCCTTGTTTAATGGCTTCATCCCTGGACCTGGGTTGAAGATTTCTGTATAGGATGTCTCCCCATGGTCGCTTGATGGCATTTTTCTCAGCATATTCCTGGGTCACAAACCGGTACTTGAACCATTGTTCTGCCCAATATCTTCGAATCCATTGGATTCGGGTCTTGCGCTGATTGTAATCCTCTTCAGGATCTGTCTTGTAAAGCTCTGAGAGGTCATCAGGCAAATCTCTTGACGTTCCCCCACGACACGGTCTGCCACCCTTCCTTACTGATTTCTCTGCAGCCATGAACTTCAAACTGAATGACTTCAACACGTTCAAAGGCTTCAAAGGCTTTCGCTTGCTGAACAAACAGGAACTGGCTTTGGGAGAATTTATATGATGCTGTAAGAATTCTGCAAATGAATGCAGACTATGAGAACCAAGGGATTCTCCCACGGACATGTACCTGTGACAGCATTAAGGTGCGAGGGAAAGGGAAGGGGTCATATGCATTCTCAGAAGATTTTGAAGATAAATCAGTTTAGAGGACATTGACCTCATAGTGCGAAGACATTCACTCATAGATAGAGAGTTGGTTCCAGATTTGTACGGATCCACGAATAAGTACAAGTGAGGAATCTAACTACTTTGTGAAGCATAAGTGAACATACTAGGCATATTATGAGATGCAATATGAAATAGATCCAACTTGTGTGAACAGAAACTGCTTGTGGTAGAAAGTGATGAATCTATAGGATCAAAGGGGGCGTAAAAAGGAAGTTGTATTTACCACACGAAGAACTACTAGACGGAGTGGAAGAGGAGGCCGAGCAGTTCGATCGTCCGTGCCCTAACTTGGCGACGGAGGACACTTATGGCAACGGCGAAGAAGACGATGTCCGCGGCCGGCGTGAAGACGGCGCCGGAGAGGTCGCAGCAGCTAAGCGCTTCGTCGCTGGTGTCGTCAAGGGCTAGCGGTGGCGCTAGGGTTTGTGCGAGAGTGGAAGAAAGGATAATGACTGTGGTGAGGCGTGTATTTATAGGGACAGGGACGGCACAGTGTTATTACACAGGTGCCCCTGGCGATTCACATCTGAAGGACACGTGGCCATCATGCAACATATCGGAGGTTGTTCCATGTTCCCACGCACGCCTGGATTGTTGGGTGGTCGTTCCCACTTCTCCGGGTTTCAGGTGAAGGAATTAGCATTGAAAGCGGACTTAATGTTTGCCTCTGTATCTTCTACTGACAAGGACGCAGAGAAGACATTCGACGGTTTCAAGAGAATGCATATGATTTGGAGAGATAGAGTTTGAGATAGAAAGCATAGAGAGGTTAGGGTCCGATCACATTCACTTAGTTCAAAAGATTCAACAAGAAGACATAGCTATAAGTGAATGTTGTAGAGGACAGAACACTAGTATATATATATATGTGTGTGTGTGTGTGTGTGTGTGTGTGTGTGTGTGTGTGTGTGTGTGTGTGTGTGTGTGTGTGTGTGTGAGAAAGACAATCAAACCAACATAGTGAAGATAATCATGAAGACAAGTTGAGAATGAAGACAAACAAAATGTGAAGACATGGCAAATGTAACGCATGGGTGAAACACTTCAAACAGAAGAATTTGGTGGTGGCGTTACCCACCGTATAGGAAGTATTAGACCCAGACACGGCGCACAATTATCGTGGCGCTCCGAAGTCAAATTCCACATTAATGTATTCACACTTAGAATGTATGTCTTCATTGATTGAAGATATACTTTACTTCGTGTGTTGCACATCTAAGTCAGCAATATGCATAAGTGTTAGGATGTGTGCCTAATCACAGGACATTTGAGGATTCCAAGATATTTAGCTCACACCGTAACTTGCAAAATCTCTTCTCATCCAAGGGCTTGGTGAAGATATCTGCCAATTGCTCTTCAGTGTTGACGTGTATGATATCAATATCTTCCTTCACAACATGATCTCTGAGAAAGTGATGACGAATTTCAATGTGCTTTGTCTTCGAGTGCTGAACTGGGTTGTTGGCAATCTTGATGGCGCTTTCGTTGTCGCAGTAGAGTGGCACTTGCTTCAGATGAATGCCATAGTCTTTGAGTGTTTGCTTCATCCACAGAAGTTGAGCGCAGCAAGATCCAGCAGCAATGTATTCAGATTCAGCAGTGGAGAGAGATACACAGTTCTGCTTCTTTGAAGACCAACATACAAGTGATCGTCCCAGAAAATGACATGTGCCTGATGTAGACTTGCGATCCACCTTGTCACTAGCATAATCAGCATCCGAGAATCCAACCAGATCAAACTCTGAGCCCTTTGGATACCATAATCCTAGTGTTGGGGTGTAAGCCAAATATCGAAGAATTCGCTTCACAGCTAAGTGATGCGATTCCATTGGTGCCGCTTGGAATCGAGCACACATGCAAACACTAAGCATAATATCTGGCCTAGATGCACATAGATAAAGTAAAGAACCAATCATGGAGCGGTATACCTTTTGATCGAACTCTTTACCATTGTCGTCGGGACCCAGATGATATTTGGCTGGCATTGGCGTCGTGAAGCCTTTGTAGTCTTGCATACCAAATTTCTTCAGGCAATCTTTGAGGTACTTCTCTTGAGATATAAAGATGCCATTGCGTTGCTGACGTATTTGAAGACTAAGGAAGAACATCAGCTCACCCATCATGGACATCTGATATTGCTCTTGCATCATATATCTAAACTCTTCACTGTATTTTTGATTGGTGCAGCCGAAGATAATGTCATCCACATATATTTGGCACACAAACAGTTCACCATCATATGTCTTCGTGAAGAGAGTGGGGTCGAGGGAACCAGATTTGAAGCCTTTGCTCTTCAGGAAGTCTTTGAGTGTGTCATACCAAGCCCGAGGGGCTTGTTTGAGGCCATACAGTGCCTTGTTGAGCTTGTACACCATGTCAGGATGTTTTGGATCTTCAAAGCCAGGCGGTTGTGCAACATACACTTCTTCTTCAATCTTGCCATTGAGAAAAGCGCTCTTCACATCCATTTGATACAGAAGAATGTTATGATGATTTACATAGGCCAGCAGTATGCGTATGGCTTCAAGTCTAGCCACAGGAGCAAATGTTTCATCGAAGTCAATCCCTTCAACTTGAGTGTATCCTTGAGCAACGAGACGAGCTTTGTTTCTGACAACTTGACCATGCTCATCTTGCTTGTTGCGATATATCCATTTGGTGCCTATTATATTGTGCTTGCGAGGATCAGGACGCTTAACCAGTTCCCATACATTATTCAGCTCAAACTGTTGAAGCTCTTCTTGCATAGCTTGAATCCATTCAGGTTCCATGAAGGCTTCTTCAACTTTCTTGGGTTCAGATATTGAGACGAATGCGAAGTGCCCACAGAAATTTGCTAGCTGTGTTGCCCTTGAACGAGTGAGTGGACCTGGTGCATTGATGCTATCAATTATTCTCTCAATCTGTACTTCATTTGCAATACGAGGATGTACAGGACGAAGATTTTTCTCTTGCTGATCATTGTCATCGTTAGAGGGATTGTCTTCAGACTAAGCATTGTCTTCAGGTTGATCAGGTGCGGAGATGATAAGTTCCTCTTCAGGCTGAGCTTCAGACGGTATGATTTCTCCAGTTCCCATAAGTTTGATTGATTCACTGGATGGAACTTCATCTAGCACATTTGGCAGGTGCTCTCTTTGTGAGCCATTCGTCTCATCAAACCGCACATCCACTGTTTCAACCACTTTATAGTGAAAAAGGTTGAAGACTCTGTAGGAGTGCGAATCCTTTCCATATCCAAGCATAAAACCCTCATGTGCTTTCGGTGAAAATTTTGAAGTGTGATGTGGATCCTTGATCCAGCACCTGGCGCCAAATACTCTGAAGTAACTGACATTTGGCTTCTTGCCAGTAAGGAGCTCATAGGATGTCTTGTTCAGAAGCTTGTGAAGATAAACACGGTTGATGATATGGCAGGCAGTATCAATGGCTTCAGGCCAGAATTTTCTTGGAGTCTTGTATTCATCAAGCATCGTTCGAGCCATCTCAG
>NC_041386.1:602802213-602809652 GCF_002162155.2 Triticum dicoccoides | reverse complement strand
ACGACTTTCAAGTTCCTCATACTTAACATGAAGATTTTTTATGTCTTCAATTAAGGACTGAGATCGAGTCATTTCAGCGTCTAACAGATCATCGCTTTTGTCTAACAGTTTTTGAATGTGTTCCATAGCTTTCTGTTGTTCAGTTACAATTTTAGCAAGTGTTTTGTAGCTGGGTTTGGAACCACAATCAGAGTCATCGTCACTAGATGTTTGATAGTGAGTAGTGCGTGTGTTTACCTTGGCACCGCGTGCCATGAAGCAGTAGGAAGGAGCGGAGTAGTCCTTGTCATTTGCATCGGTGTCGGTGATGAAGTCATTGTCTTCAGTGTTGAAGATGGACTTGGCAATGTATGCTGTAGCCAGACTCGCAACGCCAGAATCGGACTCCTCCTCAGACTCCACCTCCGCCTCCTCAGAAGCGGACTCCTCCTCAGAATCCATTTCCTTGCCAACAAACGCACGTGCCTTGTCAGATGAGCTCTTCTTCTGTGATGAAGACTTTGAGGAAGACTTGGAAGAAGACTTTGAGTACTTCTTCTTCTTCTTGTCGTCAGAGTCATACTCCTTGCTCTTCTTCTTCTTGTTGTTCTCATTGTCCCACTGTGGACACTCAGAGATGTAGTGGCCAGGTTTCTTGCACTTGTGACATGTTCTCTTCTTGTAGTCATGAGCAGAAGCTTCGTCATTCCTTGAGCTTGATCGTGAAGACTTTCTGAAGCCTTTCTTCTTCGTGAATTTTTGGAACTTCTTCACAAGCATAGCAAGCTCCTTTCCAATGTCTTCAGGATCATCAGAACTGCTGTCAGATTCTTCTTTAGATGAGGAGACAGCTTTTGCCTTCAAGGCATGAGTTCGCCCATAGTTGGGACCGTAGATGTCTCTTTTCTCAGAATGCTGAAACTCGTGTGTGTTGAGCCTCTCAAGTATGTCAGACGGATCGAGTGTGTTGAAATCAGGACGTTCTTGAATCATCAGGGCTAGGGTGTCAAACGAACTGTCAAGTGATCTCAGGAGTGTCTCGACGACTTCATGCTTGGTGATCTCAGTAGCGCCGAGGGCTTGAAGCTCATTTGTGATGTCAGTGAGTTGATCAAACGTGAGCTGGACATTCTCATTATCATTTCTCTTGAAGCGGTTGAAGAGGTTGCGAAGGACACTGATTCTCTGATCTCTCTGGGTTGAGACGCCTTCGTTGACCTTGAAGAGCCAGTCCTAGACTAGCTTAGATGTTTCCAAAGCACTCACGCGGCCATACTGTCCTTTGGTCAGATGACCACAGATGATATTCTTGGCAGTAAAGTCCAGTTGAACGAACTTCTTGACATCAGCAGCAGTGACACCTTCTCCAGCCTTGGGAACGTCGTTCTTGACGACATACCATAGGTCGACATCAATGGCTTCAAGATACATGCACATCTTATTCTTCCAGTAGGGATATTTAGTTCCATCGAAGACGGGGCACGCAGCGGAGACTTTAATTATCCCTGCAGTCGACATAGCTAAAACTCCAGGTGGTTAAACCGAATCATACAGAACAAGGGAGTACCTTGCTCTGATACCAATTGAAAGTGCTAGTGATCGAATAGAGGGGGGGTGAATAGGCGATTTTTATGAAAGTCTTCAAAACATGAAAGTTTCGAAGACAAACGATAGAAATAAACCTATTACCATGCAGCGGAAGGTAGACTACACTAGGCAAACCATAGTCAAGTATTCAATGAAGTGAAAGCACAATGACTAATAGCAGCTAGGCAGTAAGGATCAGGTAGGAAGATATTGTGAAGCCAATCAGAATAAGCAGTCACTCAGTGAAGACAAAAGATAATGCAATCATACAATGACTTCACAAGGACCAACAGTAAGTAAAGGGAAGGGAAGGATGAAACCAGTGACTCGTTGAAGACAATGATTTGTTAGACCAATTCCAACTGCTGTGACAGTTGTACGTCTGGTTAGGGCTACTAGGTATTTAAACCTGAGGACACACAGTCCCGGACACCCAGTCCTGAACACGCAGCTCAGGACACCCAGTCCTCACCGTATTCCCCTTGAGCTAAGGTCACACAGACCTCGCCCAGTCACTCTGGTAAGTCTTCAAGGTAGACTTCCAAACCTTCACAGACTTCGTTCACCGACGATCCACAATGACTCTTGGATGCTCAGAACGCGACGCCTAACCGGCTGGAGGATTCACAGTCCTCAAGTGTAATAAGTCTTCAGATCACACAGACAGGAAGACTTAAGTGATGCCTAACACTCTTTGGCTCTGGGTGGTTAGGGCTTTATCCTCGCAAGGAATTCTCTCTCAAAGGCTTCGAGGTGGGTTGCTCTCAAACGACAAAAGCCGTACTCTAACTCTGAGCAGCCAGCCGTTTATGGTTGTAGGGGGTGGGCTATTTATAGCCACTGGGCAACCCGACCTGATTTGTCCGAAATGACCCTGGGTCACTAAGGAACTGACACGTGTTCCAACGGTCAGATTTCAAACACACACGGCAACTTTACTTGGGCTACAAGCAAGGCTGACTTATCCAACTCTGGACAAGATTTTCTCTCATAGTCTTCACTCGAAGACATATGATTTTGGTTAAGCATCACTTCAGTCATTCTGACTGGTTCTCTTGGACCCCACTTAACAGTACGGTGGTTCCTATGACTCAACAAAGAAAAACACAGAATGACGAAACTGCTAAGTCTTCGCGCTCCATAGTCTTCACGCGATGTCTTCTCTTGTCATAGTCTTCAATGTGAATGTCTTCACATACCACCTTTGACTTCAATGTCTTCATACATTTTTAGGGGTCATCTCTGGTAGGAAAACCGAATCAATGAGGGACTTCTACCTGTGTTATCCTGCAATTCTCACAAACACATTAGTCCCTCAACTAGGTTTATCGTCAATACTCCAAAACCAACTAGTGGTGGCACTAGATGCACTTACACTTCATACGGGTGAAAAAAAATGGCCACGCGCACAACGAATTGTGCGATAAACTGATGACTTATCGCACTCCCTCTCTCCTCTCTCTCTCATCTCTTTTTCCTCCCAGGCCCACCCACGTGCATGCCTTCAGATCGCCCACTGTTATCTATTTTTCCTCTCATCTTTCTTGTCTTTTAACTGTTGGGTGGGGGCACGGCTCGGGATTTTTTTTCTCCCATGCCAAAATTTTCACCGGAACGACCCCAAGCGGCTGAAAAAATGACACATGGGGGAGCAAACGAGTGGAGATGCTCTAGCGCTTCATACGTGTGGAAAAAAAATGGTCACATGCACAACGAATTGTGTGACGAACTGATGACTTATCGCAGCATGCAGCGTACGCCGGCTTGGCATGCCGCGTGTAATTCACCAGTGAATGCCTGACGTGCAGCAGACGAGCTGACCAACGACTCCGACCGTCGACTTGTGTCTGCCTAATTTACTCCGACCGACCATACTACTAGTAGTAATAGTAGTAGTATAAATCAAGGGTTCGTCGGCAAGCTGTGCACCCCATATGTATGATACGAACGAGACCAACCACAGCATGAGTCCCACAGCCATTAATCTGCTTCTTCTCATACTTGCCATAGCCGCCCACACCACCTTCCATGGCCGGCCGCCGGTGAGCAGACCTCTACTGGACTTGAAGACCCGGTGGAAGCTAGCTGATGATTTCCACGACGCACCGCCGGCGACCCCGCGAGCTCATGTCGTCCCTGCGTTTCTCGGCTCCTTCGACAACAACCTGAGATACTATCATAGTAACCTCTCCACGATACTGTTTTCCGGTAGGGTGCTTCCTCTGCTTGGCAACCTCTCCAAGCTGCGCTACCTTCGCCTCTCGTCGTCTAAGAGAAACGATGACTACCTCCCATGTACTACTAGTGCGCATTTGGACTCCACACAAGATGTCTCATGGTCAACACGTTTGAGTCTGTTGCGGCTCCTCCACATGATACGACTCAACTAGCTAGATTTGGACGTGGACCATCTTTCACCACAAACAGGCCAAGTAGAAAATGTATCTTAGGGATTAAAGGTATATATATATATATATATATATATATATATATATATACATAGATTTTGTTTTGACGCACAAGAGATAGAACACAGGAAAAGAAAATAAGGTGTTACTTTTCGGCCAAGTAGAACGATTGTATGTTTGACCAAGATTATAAACCAAATATCAACATCTTCAATACCTACGCGATAAAATATGAAAAGATTTTTCATGATGGATCAAATGATATAAATTTGGTATTGTAGATATTGATATCTTTTTCTAGAAACTTAGTTGAACGTGCACACGTTTGACTTAAAAAAAGAACTAATACACCCTATATTTTAAAATGGAGGAAAAGAAAGTCATCACACAACTTTAGGTTAATGAAGCCCTTATAACTAACATAACTACACAACACCATGGAGTGTGCGGAGGATGTCATTTGTGCTGCTTGTGGCTCGTTCAGCCTTCCCGTTCTGCATGGATGTGTAGGGGCACACCAAATGGAGAGAAACACCATTAGCAGAGATGAAGGAGGGGAGGTGATGGTTGATGAACTCGCCGCCATTGTTACGGGAGATGTTACATGAGTTCCCGGTGATGTGTGACGAGGCGCTAGAGTTGAGGTACCAATTGGTGTTGGCGTGTGGCTGGATGGAGAGATTGCTCATTGCAGGGTTGAACATGTTTTGCTGGTCCCAGGAAGGAGTCAACAACGTGGCAGGAGCGGGCAGCACCACATGGTAGAGCACATGGTAGGCCTAGTGGGCATTGGGCAGGCGAGTGCCGAGCACTTCAACGGCAATGGTCGGTATCCAGGGGCGCGCCACTGAGTCGGGAAGGAGGGCGCAAAGTAGTCCATCATGGACAATGGCCAGAAATTGCGCATGGTTTAGTTGTAGCTTTTTTCAAGTAAGAGTATCAATCCCACATGAAACATAGAAATCGGGTTTTGTCACTTGTAGCAAATTATGAAATTATAGCGAACCAGAATGATTAGGCAATGCGCCACACATGGGGCGGCCCTTGTGTTACATATATATAGGAATACATGAGAGTTACATGCCTTGGAGGTCAAGGGAGATCACAACCATATCATACAAAATCATAGGTTGGGATATTCCTATACATAAGCGATACACGGAGATATACTCTAACATCCCCCCTCAGTTTGTGCATCAGCTGGCAAGAGGCACAAACTAGAACGGAACTCCGAGAAGAGCTGCGAGGATAAGCCTTTCGTCATAATGTCAGCATACTGTCGAGATGATGGCACATGAAGCACACGAACCTGACCAAGGGACACCTTCTCGCGAACAAAGTGAATGTCGATCTCGATGTGTTTGGTACGGCGGTGTTGAATCGGGTTGGAGGCCATGTACACTGTGCTGACATTATCACAAAAAACGATCATGGCAGTAGTCAAGGGGTGATGAAGCTCTGTAAGAAGTTGACGAATCCAGCAGCACTCTGCAACAACGTGAGCCACAGGACGATACTCCGCCTCAGCACTTGATCGGGAAACCGTGGTATGGCGCTTGGAGGACCAAGAGACCAAGGTGTCACCGAGATAAACACAGTAACCTGAGGTAGACCACCGAGAATCAGGGCAACTCGCCCAGTCAGCGTCGAAGTAGGCCGTGAGAGTCATGGACGACGA
Organism: Triticum dicoccoides; assembly: GCF_002162155.2. NCBI lineage: Eukaryota > Viridiplantae > Streptophyta > Magnoliopsida > Poales > Poaceae > Triticum > Triticum dicoccoides. The sequence continues at coordinate 602,804,000 of NC_041386.1, read as the reverse complement.
CCAGGGAATGTGCAGGCGGAGGTCGAGTGTACCCTTGATGTAGCGAAGAATACGCTTGACCAAGTGTAGATGCGGCTCTCGGGGAGCATGCATATAGAGGCAAGCTTGCTGCATAGCATAGGCAATGTCCGGACGGGTGAGAGTGAGATACTGCAATGCACCAGCATAAGTCCGATAGGTAGTAGCATCATCAAGCAGAGCACCATCAGTGGCCGAGAGTTTGACCTTGACGTCAACTGGAGTGGGTGATGGATGACAGTCGGCCATGCCTGCACGCTGAAGAAGATCCAAGGCGTACTGTCACTGGGAGAGAACCATGCCATTGGCGTCCCGGGTAACCGAGATGCCGAGGAAAAACGAGAGGTCTCCATGATCTGTCATGGCAAACTCCAAGTGTAGTTGCTGTGTCAAGTGCTGAAGGAGCGTGGATGTAGAAGCGGTGATCACAATATCATCAACATACAAGAGGATGTACGCGAGCTGGTGTCCGTGGTGATAAATGAACAGGAAGACATCCGATTTAGATGCAACAAAGCCGAGGCGATGAGCGTAGAGAGCGAACCGCTGGTACCATGCACGGGGCGCCTGTTTGAGGCCATAGCGCCATGTGAAGACGGCACACATAGTCGGGGCAGCGGGCATCAACAAAACCAAGCAGCTGCTAGCAATAGACCTCCTCGTCAAGGTTGCCATTGAGGAAGGCATTCTTGACGTCAAGCTGATGGATCGTCCATGCATGGGAAACCACAATGCTAAGGACGATGCAGATGGTGGCCGGTTTAACTTAACAACTGGGCTGAATGTCTCATCGAAGTCGATGCCCGGCTGTTGAGAGTAGCCGCGGACCACCCACCGAGCTTTATAGCGAGCAAGCCGTCCGTCTGAATGAAACTTATGCTTGAAAATCCACTTCCCTGAAACAACATGAGCACAACGTGGCCGTGGAACAAGTGACTACGTCCGGTTAGTGACAAGCGCCTCGAACTCATTGTGCATAGCACGACGCCAGTGAGGATCGTTGAGAGCACCCCGGTATGTTTTGGGAAGAGGAGAAATAGAGGATTCGGAAGCCATAAGATTCATACGATCGACGGGCTGAAAGAGACCGCGCTTGGCGCGAGTAAGCATCATGTGGGTGTTGCTAGGGGAGGGTGGCCGGTGCACGACGACAGGGGGAGAAGGTGCGCTCGAACCAGATGCAGGTGCGGGCGAAGGCCCGGGGGAGGCAGGCGCGCTTGGCGGGCCAACGAGAAGGAGCGAGTTGGGCGGCGGGCTAGGCAGTCCAGCGGGGCTAGGCGCGCGCGGGGGCGAGCGGGCAGAGGGGTGGGGGAAGGCGAAGGGTTGGCATGCATAGCGGGTTGGACCGCATGAAAGAGGGTGGGTGTGGTGTCGGTGGCTACGAGGTGGAGGAGGAAATCCAACGGCGCAAGGGGGTTAGACGGGCAATCCGAAGAGGAAGAGAAGGGAAAGATCGGCTCGTCGAAGAAGACATGGCGAGAGATAATAACACGACGTGTTTGAGGATCAAGGCACCGATATCCTTTATGGTTGGCGGGATAACCAAGGAATATTCATGCAACGGAATAGGGCGCTAGCTTATGCTTGGCGACGGAGGATTGGTTAGGGTAGCATAAACATCCAAAGACTCGGAGCATGCTACAGTCGGGAAGGGGATGGCGAACGCGATGGATTGAGAGGGTCGTATGTTGATGAGATGGGTGGCGGTGGCCAAGGCTTCCGTCCAGTAGGGCGGTGACATCGAGGACTGAAGAGAAGTGTGTGTGTGT
>NC_041386.1:602790477-602801844 GCF_002162155.2 Triticum dicoccoides | reverse complement strand
TGTGTGTGTGTGTGTGTGTGACATTGTTGAGGGTGCGGATGACACGTTCAGCCTTGCTGTTTTGAGCGGAGGTGTACGGGTAGGAAAGACGAAGATGAATGCCATGAGAGGCAAAGAAGGTGGTGATCATGGAGTTGAGAAACTCGGTGCCATTGTTGGCCTGCATTGCTACTAGTGGATGGGAAAATTGTGTGCGGGCGGAGGCGACAAAATTAATAAGTGTGGCGGCGGTGTCGTATTTGTTGCTAAGAGGAAACGTCCATATATAATGCGAGAAGTCTTCCACAATAACAAGGTAATACTTAAAACCAGAGTTGCTCAAAACAGGAGATGTCCAAAGATCACAATGTACTAATTGAAACGGTTCGACACAATGCGAGGTAGACCTAGTGAACGGCAAGCGCACATGTCTGCCAAGTTGGAAAGCATGACAAACGTGTGAAGCCACTTTATTACAAGGAATAGATAACTATTTATGAAGATGCGACATAGCGTCGCGACCTGGATGTCCTACACGGTGATGCCAAAGCTCAGTGGAGGTGGTGGCGATGAGTCCATGGGCGTGATGGTTGATGACCGAGGAGAGGAACCTGTAGAGATCTCCATGGATATTGCAGCGAAGGATCACAGCCCCGATGTGAAGGTCCTTCATAGAGAAGCCGAAGGGGTCAAATTCGATTGAGCATAAGTTATCAATAGTGAAACGACGAACAGAAAGTAGATTTTTAACAATATGAGGGACGAGTAGAACATTGTGAAGAAAAAGTGTGCGAGCGGAAGTAGGAATAGAAGCATCACCAGTATGAGAAACGGGTAAGGTAGAGCCATTGCCAATGGTGACAAGGGAGGAGGAAGAAGCAGGAAGGAGATGTCGAAGCATATCGGGGTCGGAGGCCACGTGGGATGTGGCTCCGGAGTCCATGACCCACTCACCGATGTTGGAGGCTGATGCGGCGTTGTCCAAGGCGGCCATCAGCGTGGTATAGTCCCACTGAGGTGCCGGGTTGTAACCGGGGACCGGAGGAGCGTTGGTGCCGAAAACCTGGCCATGGAGAGGAGCCAGTGAAGTGAACGCCTGGGCGGGTGGCAGCACCGAGGGACGCGGTCCAAGCAGGCCGGCTCCACCGGTCGGGTGCGGCGTGGGAGCGCCCTGAGGCTGCAGCGGCTGGCCCGTGTATGGGTTGAAGCAGATCCATGGGCCGACCGCGGACTGGCCGCCTGTACCGACGCGGGCACCGCCGGAGTTGCTGCCGCCGGATCCGCCACCCTGCCTCTTCTTGCGCCAGTTCCCGCCGTTGTGGTTGCCGCTGGCTCCGGAGTTGCCACCGCCACGGTTCTCGTCACCGCGGTTGCGATCGCCGCGGTTGGAGTTGGAGCCGCCAAGGCCGGAGCCCTGGGAGGAGTGGCCGCCGTACAGGGCGGTCTGGTTCGCCATGGCGGAGGTGTTGGCGAGCTGAGTCTCATGGAGAACCAATAGAGAGAGCGTCTGCCCAAAGGTCGGGAGCGGGTTCTGCATGGTCAAGATTGTGGTAATGTCGGTAAACCGCGGGTTGAGGCCGCGAAGGCAGTTGAGGACAAGGGTCTGGTCCGTGACCGGAGTGCCGACGTCGGCGAGGGCATCGGAGAGGGCCTTCAAGCGATGGCAGTACGCGGTGACCGAGAGGTCACCTTGTACAAGGCCGCGGAACTCGGCCTCGAGGTAGACCGTGCGGGTCATCTGGTTATCCAGAAAGAGGTTGGAGATGAGATTCTAGGCCTCATGCGCCGTCTTATCTTCCGTCATGATCATGTCAAGAATCTCGTTAGAGATAGAGCCGTACAACCAGGACCGGACGACATAGTCCTCATGGGTCCAGTCCGGCGTGCGGTCCGCCATGGCCGTGACGGTGGTGACGTGGGGAAGCAAGTCGTACTTGCCGAGGAGTACGCAGATGAGCATCCGCCACTTGGCGAAGTTCGAGGTGTGGAGATCAAGCGTGACACGCACGTGGGTGCGCACGCTAGCGACTTGCACAGCCGGCGAGGCGGAGACTGGCATGGTGATGTTGATGAGGGGGCTGGCGGTGGTGGAGTGGGAGGCGGGTAGGGAGGGAGAGGTGAGGGAGGGGTTGGTGGAGGCACCGGTTCCTGCCATGGTGAGGTAACGGCGATCAGGGAGGCTGGCGGCGGCGTGGTAGGGTTTAGGAGGAGAGGATCGATCTATCTAATACCAAGCAAATGAGAATGATTAGGCAATGAGCCCCACATGGGGCAGCCCTCGTGTTACATATATATAGGAATACATGAGAGTTACATGCCTTGGAGGCCAAGGGAGATCACAACCATATCATACAAAATCAGGTAGGTTGGGATTTTCCTATACATAAGCGATAAACGGAGATATATATACTCTAAAAATTATGACTGTAAGTATTGTAAACTCAAAGCAAAGTGAGGGTGAAAGTAAATAGTTGTTTTAAGTAAAGTGCGAATGTAAATTAGATAACATGAAAGGAAGTAAAGGACATCAGCAAGAATAGTAACATATGAACTAGCAGAGGAGTAAGGCGTTCTCAGGGAGTCTGCAACTCTGTTCTCACGGAGTTTGGAAATCCCACAGGCGTCCTTGTCCTTGCCTTTGCCCTTCCCGTCATCCGTGCGACGGTAGCGGTCGAAGACATAGAATGGATCGAGACAGATCTGCTCACTGCTGGAACTATTAGGTCCAGGCATCTCGGAGTCGAATCTAGTGGCTGCCATGGAGGAGAACGCCAGAGCACGTGGGAGAGGAGATTGGTACAATGGGAGTGGACTGGAGTGTAGTGGAATAAGGCTAGGGTTTCCTTCGAAGTGTGAATAGGGGTCAATTTATGTGGGGTCGGATGGGCCACACTGAGCTGGATCCGACGTGGCGGGTGCGTGCGGACGTGTGTCTCCATGTCCAACCCACATATGGGCTGGGGCATTCCCTAAACGGCGCCTGTTACGCCCGTTACAGGCATGGGTGCAAACGAGCGCACACCCCTGAGGCGCGCTGGGCCGGCCCATTTATCGTGTTCTTTTTTGTGTCTTAATCCGAAAAAAGCGTGGTTAGGATTCAAACCAGCTACCGCCCTATCAAGAAGTGCTAGCGTAACCATGCGGGTGCCCAGCAGGATCTGATTACCTTTTACTTTTTTCTTCTATTATTCATTCTTTTTCCTTTTTTATTTTTTTCATTTTCTTTTTTTCTTCATCTTGGTTCGATGAAATGGTACACAAATACATGAATGTTTTCTTCAAATTGATGAACTTTTTTTTAATTTTGATGAACTTTTATTCAAATTTGATGAACTTTTTTTCAAGTTTGATGATTTTTTTTTTGAATTTTGATGAACTTTTTTCAATGTCGATGAACTTTATTCAGATTTGATGAAAGTTTTTTTCAACTTCGATGAACTTATTTTAAATTGATGAACTTTTTTTCAAATTGGTGAACTTTTTCCCAAATCGAGGAACCTTTTTTCATAATTTGATGAACTTTTTTCTCAAGATTATGAACTATTTTTCCAAATGGATTAAATTTTTCTCAAAATTGTGAACTTCCTCAAATTGCTGAATTTTTTTCAAAATTTTATGATTTTTTTTCAATTTCATGAACTTTCTCGAGCTTATGAACTTTTTGCATTTTCGTGAACATTTTTTCGAATCTTTTGAATTCGTGAACATTTTTCCAAATTCGATGAACTTTTTTTCAAGTTGATGATTTTTTTTTACAAATTCGATGAACTGCTTTTTCCAAATTTGTGAACTTTTCTACAAAATTTATGAACTTTTTTTCAAATTGATGAAACTTAAAAAAACAAATTCCGTGAACTTTTTCAAAATTTTGAACTATTTCGTCATACAGGAAACCATTTTTATAGCAACTCTATCTTTTTCCCAATTTCACATTTTTTATTTTTTTCAAATGATTTATATGTACAGATTATATGTTAATGTTTTGTACTAAAACGGTTGTTAAATAGCACTGTTTTCGGATTGTAGTCAGCAAAGTATTATCGGTTCATTGGTTGTTCCGTCAAGTCTTCAGCTGTCGCACCTGAGTTCGAATCCCAGGTTGCTGGGCCGGCGCTAAGGTTTGGGTTGGATATTAAGAGACTAGTTAGGTGGCGCCTTTCAATCCGAGCACTGACCGGGCAGCCCACCCGAATGTTTGAAGCGGGTACTAGGTTTTGGTTGTAGATGGTCTAATCGCGAGAATGGGGGGGAGGGTTTTCTCTTGTGTTGGGCCGTTCGATGAGGACTCTATCGTTCGCCAGTTGAAGAAGAAAATTATAGATAAAATGAAGATATAAAATTGTTGATGAACAGACATAAAAAAGGGGGATAGAGTAGTACCAGATCTCCAAAAAAGATCTCCAATTTCCTCTCTTTGCACATGGCGCTGCAATCAACAGATTTATCTCGAATACCTTGAACCGAATCAACTGAGCTGGTCGCGGCCGCTGTGGGCCGCATCGGTAGATGCAAGGTGGGTCGGCGGCGGCGGCCGGTTCAAGTTAGGGCGGGGGCGGCGACAAATGCGATGGGGATTGGGACGCGAGTGGTTTTCACCTCCCACTAAACGCCAGCGGTGTTCGCACCGCACATGGGAGCGCCCCGACCAGGTGGCGCCTGGTGCACGCGCACAGCGGTTTCGAGCGAGATCATGCAGCCAGGAGCCGGCCGCTAATCTGCTCCAAATAGCGCGGGCTTTTAAGAATTTAGGCTGAACCTAACAAACGATGTGAGCCACATCAGTTCCCGGTGCCCTCTTCTCGAGGCGGCGCAACTGGAAAACTGCTTATTGACCACCAGCAATGTCTTTTGGTTAAGTGAGCGATTAAATATGTAGTCAACTTTATCTGATGGTAGCTTGGAGGATTAGAAATATGACTGTTGCTTTCCAATTAGCTGTTTTTGCATCAATTGCGACTTCCCTTGTATTTGCTTCTCCTGATGGTTGGTCAAATAATAAAAATGTTGTATTTTCCGGTACATCATTATGAATTGGACTAGTGACTATTTTGAATTCTCTCATTTCATAAATTAAATTTGGTTAATATTTATTAACCCCATAAAAAAATAAAGGCCATTTCTTCTAAAAAATTAGAATAGTGAGACGTATTAAAACGCAATTTGCATTTCGAATTGCTAGCTCTTCTCTTTCAGTATTATGAAATTCCATTCCCATTAGAATATTCATTGACAGATAATAAAAAAGGAAAACTCTAATACAATAGAAAATGAAATGAAACGGTCGACCTAGACATAGAAGGTCGACCCAGGCGGATATACGCTATAAAAAATATATATACCGTAGCGAGCGTAGTTCAATGGTAAAATATCTCCTTGCCAAGGAGAAGATATGGGTAAAATTTGATCGTCAACGGCAACTACGATGTGGATGCTGACGAGATTTTTGCCTTGATTATAGAGGCCCCTGCTCTTGTTTCTCTTCGGCTAGCCCCCAACGATGGATGAGCTTGTTGCTTGGATAGTTGATATATACTACTGAACCACATACCATGCATGCCGTCTCTCGTCGATGCATCCATTCATCTCGGTCGCTATCTCGCTACAGCTGCACAAACGGGCAATGTCAAACGACATGTTCAAGAGCGTGCATGGTGGCCAGCTTTTGAAATGATAGATCTGAAACATACAGCAAGATGTTCCCTACAAACTGAAACTGATCTGCAAGTCAAACTGAATCAAAGTATCCAATGCAGTCGAATGGCAAGTTATTCACAGCGACAAGCAAGACACTGAGTGGAACTGAAACTCATCCTTGAGATGAAACCGGAGACACACAAGCAAGACAAAGGGATGACGATAACTACGTACAAGAACACTGCATGGATGCATACAAAAGATGCTACGTACCACTCAATGAGGGAGCACAAGACAATGGGGGAAAGTTAGTGATGACGTGCACAAAAATTCAGTTGCCATGCTTGGGCATTCTTTTCACACTCTCATTCAAACTCCTCCATCGCCACATCCATTGCCTCCAGAACATTCTTTAGAGTCCCCACCGGCAGCGGCTGTAAACTCGAACCGTCGATGCCCGAGCAGCATGGATGCCGAGAAGGTCGTCGACGCGTCTGCGCAAGAACGCCACGTCCATTCCCAAACCCTCCAATGCCCCCAGTGTCTTCTTCCACACCAGGAGAACCTCGCGAGAAGAAGTAGCAGCAGCAGCATGCAAGGGGGCCATGACGCACTCAGCGATGTCGCTGGTCTCCATGATCACCCCTTCAACCAGCATATGGTTTGTCTCGAGCAGGTTCCTGTGGAGGACCGCCTTCTGGGCGCAGCAGAGCTCGTAGTACCTCCTGCGCAGGCCGTCCGGGAGGTCGGTGATCGAGCCATGGAGGATGACTTGGAAGTTCTCCACATCGCCGAGACCTGGATCTGGAGATCTCACATCGTGTTCGTCGATGCCTACCGCTTCTTCCCTCGCAAATAAGGTTGTTGCCACCACGCTGGATGTTGAGCTGTTGCCTCCAGCGGTAACCTCTAGATGATCTTTAGAATTGACACCATGTTCTGAACCTTCTGCCTCGTCTGCATCGTGGACAGTGCAACACATGACATCGATACAGAAGATTCAGATTTCATAGGTATGCTATTTCAGTGTGCAATTAATAAATGACAAACAAGCGCAAGAATACGAACAAGATGGAACTTTCGACTCACTCCACATGTCATTCTTCTTGGATGTGTCCAAACCTGGCGGTCCATTTCTTAGTATATGCACCTGAAAACAATATATCCCTCCCAGAAATTAGACCGCTAAAGTAATTAAGGTAGTGATCCTACCGTGCATTTGGAAAGATAAAAATATCACAAAGGAATGACGGAGAAATCGATGAAACATCCGGGAAGGACTTGCCTTGAATTTTTTGGTTCCGTCGAGTCGAAAGACCACATCGTCGCCGACCCTAATACTATGCTTACGCGCAAATTCTCCCCACCCACCGCTCAGCGCCTTCCTGTCGTGTAGGTAATTTGTATCATAGCTCTCCCCATGCTCATCTTCTAATGTGATTGTATTATTCTCCTTTGGAAGATGCTCTGTGCAAAAGCTACCCGGGAGACCCTACAAGACGAGAACAAAAGGCAGTATTTTACACTTTGCTTTTAGTTTAATCTTCCGGTAGAAAAAGAAATGCAAGCAATAAGTTGCTTGTAAGCAAATATACAAACATCCATTCATTCAGACACCTAAAGAAGAAAGACTTACCAGATAAAAGCCTTGAACTACATGAGATTTTAACATACGCTTGGTGAAGCTGTGATATTCTCCTGGCAATTTCACCTTTGTCAAATCGGAGTGCTGAATGTCGTCAACAATTGCCGGTTTCTGTGCCATTTTCTGCTCCATCCTTCTCTTAGCAGGTTTGGAACCCGCTGGCCCACCTTTCTTCCTCTGTAACACAACCGAAGCACATTTTTCACAATTAGTCTTTGTACTAGCAAAACTATCTTATTTATAGTTAGCCTATTCCTCCAACGTAAGAAACTTCTCCTTGGTGAAGCTGGGATATTCCCCTGGCAATTTCACCTTTGTCTCTGTATCGCCTGTCAAATCCGAGTTATGAATGTCGTCAACCAATGCTGGTTTCGGTGCCATTTTCTGCTCCATCTTTCTCTTAGCAGGTTTGGAACCCGCTGGCCCCCCTCTCTTCCTCTGTAACACAATCAAAGCACATTTTTCATAATTAGTCTTTGTAGGAAAAACTACCTTATTTATAGTTAGTCTGTTCCACCAACGGAAGAAACTTGACTAAGCAATCCACAATACTAAATAAGTGTGCTTACAGCTAGCCTTACATTTATATTTTCCGTTTTCAGTGGAACTTAGCATGATTATGGATGTGTGATTGTTTAAACTTTTTATTTGCAAAACTTATTGATGAAGCTATATGGAATCATTTCTTGCAGGACCTTACCGTCGGCACAGAAGTATCATCCTTGTCACTCTTGGCAACCTTGAAACATGCCGGGAATCCTTTCTTTTTCTGCAACACAACCAATGAACACAGAGTAGCTAATTCAGTATTTGTTTATTAATGTGAGTGGAGGTAACAACTCGTGTGAGTTGTGAGATTTTTCGATCAGTCAAAATCTCTAAAGCAAAATGAATGAAGATAACAAATAATCTTACTTTGAAAGTGGTAGTTTTTCGAGCCGTGGGTTTAAAACGAATGTCGGGACGCTTTTTCCCCTCACCCTCCGTGATCTCTGGCCTTACAATCTGCCATAAGTAGGTTAGATCAAGAAGTTGCATGCTTATACTACTTTATAAAATCATGACCAATATGAGGAGAATAATGAGGAGCTATTGCAACAATGTGAAGATACATTATCTTTCCATAGGTGGCAATATATGCTCTGTTTGATGTAGGAAAGTAAAGAGATTGGACACTTACTCTGAGAGGAACATAATCGACCTTGCTCTCTACATCATGGGAATCATTAATTGCGGCAGAGTTTTGATTAACAACAATAGGCAGCTCCTCATCCTGTGATCACCAAATTTTCATTTTGCTCATCACAAGAAGTACAGATTTACAACATATAAATGCAGAGTCTCCAATTATTAATAACCAGGAGGATGCATGCAGTATCATTGTGTATTTGTAGTAGTAGCACTAGAGTGCTAATTAATAAGTAGTACTATACAAGGAAAAACATAAGCATATAGAGTAACTTTTTATCACTTGGACAAGGTAAGCATGGCGGAACATTCAGAAACAACAGAGAAAAGACTAACTCCCATGAAAAACTAGAAGTGGCATCATAACAATCTTAGTCAAAGCTTGCAATGAAACGACAACACAGGGAGTGATCCATCGTGACACAAATTTAAGTTGATAGCGCATTCTACAGTACATGTCATGTTGTCATCTATCAGAAGAAGTGGCTAAAATGCAGAGATGTGAGGTCTGATGGTTAATACTTTACTCTTACTCACCATGGGCTGTAAACCAGCATCAGCGGCAGTGACGCTGCCATTGTCAAGGGAAGAGAGTACTGGGATATCATCATAGGTCATGGCAGGCTGCAAAGGGTAGTCCATAGGCGGAGAAATCATCATTAGTTATGCGAGTTCAACACAAGACTGGATATATATACTATACATGAAAAACAAAAAACAAAAATCTTCTGTTCTCAAGAACAACCTCTCCTTTCTGTGCAGGATCATAATCATAAACAATCAAAGGCTCGAGACGATTAAGGACCAGATGAAGCAGATGAGATTAAGCAGTGAAATCAAATGAAGGCGCGGGTGGGTGGTACTTTACTTACGTCGGTGCGTGCGCATGGATCCGAGACCGAGGTAGCTGCTGGTTGGAGATCCTTCCATGGGAGTAGGATGACCGTGTCCATGGCTGAATCCTTCATGGTTAGAGATCCTTCCATGCCTGGATCCGATCGAGGTGTTGAGTTGCGAGCAATGCAAAAACGGGAGGAGGAGGAGGAGAAGGAAAATGAAAGGGCCGTTGGGCTTGGACGTAGATATAGGCGGCATTTTAAACCTCACAAAATCGAGACGTTGGAAATCAGAGGACCGTTTCCAGATTACGGAGCTGAAAATCAGAGGATTTGTTTCCACGCAAATCGGATTGCTTGTTAATTTGGTCCGAAATCAGAGGAGCTTTCCTTCCCGATCCGAGCGGCTTGTTTGCATCTACGGAGTATTTTCAGTCATGATCCGAGCGCGCTTTAGGCATACCTATCCCAAGGCATAAAATTAATGGTCCTGATTTAGTCATCGCATTGAGCCATGTCCCAATGTGTTTTTTTTAGCACTCTAGCTCAAAAAAACATGAGTCAAAATTATGACCAATATATTTGTTATGTATATCTAAAACTATATTGATATCTGCATCGCCAGAATTCATGAACATTTTTGACAATTTCGCAAACTGTTTTTCAAATTCGTGTACATTTTTTGAAATTGTGAAAAGTTTTTTTTAACACGTGAACATTTTTTTGAATCGATGAACATTTTTTAACCAATGAATTTTTTAGAACAAATTGAAATATTTATTTAAATTCACAAACATTTACGAATCTTGTGAAGATTTTTAAATAAACATTTTATGAAATTGCCAACATTCTTAAAAAATCATGAATATTTGTGAATACGCGAACTTTTTTTAAATCATGATATTTTTTATTTCACGAGCATTTGTTTTTTTCAAAATCACGAAAATTTTATGATTTCTTGAAGATTTTATCAAAATTCAATTTTTCAGAAATTTGGAACTTTTTTGAAATTCTGAATTGTTTTAAAGAAAAAAAAGAACATGGGCCGCCCCAAAAGGGCATGTACGATTGCGGGGTTGCGCGTTTCCTCGTTTTCTGGCTCGCAGGTCGCCACATAACAAATGCCCTTTGCGACGTGGGCACTTGGATGACAATGGATTTATTGATGAGTTGGAGTTGATAAAGAAACCAAATTACTACTAGCAAATACTCCTATATGGATACCACCTGGAACATATAAAGTCAATATTGATGGAGCAGTGTCAAGAGATGGCACTAAAGGATCTTTCAGCTGTGACGATCGAAGGCCTCTCAGATCCTGAAATTCTTGAGACTATGGCCTGCCGCCAGAGTTTAACTTTTGCGGCTGGTCTTAATAAAATCAATGGTGAAGGCTTCTCGGGTACAATGGTGCTATTTTTAGGAGTAACACGTAGGATAAATGTTGAGATGGAGAAGAAAGAAATCATAAGAAAAGACTTGTTTTCTCTTATTTAAGAGATTATCTCTTAGCTCAATATGTCTCATCATGTTTTAAGAATAGCTACCTATTGAAGATAAAGCTAAGATATAATCTATTGTAGACCGGAAGTCCGTTGGTGCTCCTGGGAGCGCGCCCTCTTGCCACGGAAAAAATATTTCAAAGTATGAAAAAAATCCAAACAAAAATTCGGCGCATACATCTCGACATTATATGTGTGCACGTTAAGTTTTTGGAGAAAACCGATTTTATTTTTGGCTTGTGTAAAAAAGACAAAAAGATGTCTTGTGAATAACACTTTTTAACATTGGATTTTGTCTTTTTTACACGCGACACATAATTTATCGGTTTTTCATAAAACAACTTTGTGAGCATGTATAATATCGAGATGTACACGCCAATTTTTTGTTTGAATTTTTTTATCATATCAAAATATGTTCAAAACACATTTTAAAAACCAGGAGCGCGTGCTCCCATGTGCCAAAACGTCACTCTCTTATTGTAGACATACTTTTTTGTCATCTCTAAATTACATGCAAGACTTAAAAAGAACGGTCTTATCAATCATTATACATGCCCTAAAACCTAAGGGAATGAATTAAATT
>NC_041386.1:602777117-602789911 GCF_002162155.2 Triticum dicoccoides | reverse complement strand
GATTTTTATGCCCACCCCTCCTCCCACGAGTCGGCCCAAATTCAAAAAATCAGGCAACTTACCATTAGCTAAACTGAAGCTCATAATCTCGCCAAATTTGCTTGCAACCTAGATATAGGTAGACATGTTTGGTTGGGCAATCCTCATGATCCCGATCTTGTACCTATGACAATTGCTTCTGAATAAATAAAGCAGGCGAGAATTCTCAAAAAAAAAAAAGCTAAACTGCAGTTATTTGTACTCCCGTTATTTAGATTTTTTTAAAAAAATTATTATTTTCCAGATTCACTATTTATATTCTTTTTTATTTTCCAGATTCTGTTTGATGATTTTACTGATATACTCTAGATATCAGACGTTGAAGTGTACACGGAAGGCTGGTCAGTAGAGCGCCACGACTACTTCACTCACTCCCACACACACAGAGCTTAGCTCCAATAATCCATGGCCTCCGACCATGAGCGCCTCCGCGCGCTCAAGGCCTTCGACGGCACCAAGGCCGGCGTCAAGGGCCTCGTCGACGCGGGCGTCACCACCATCCCTGCCATCTTCCACCACCCGCCGGACTCCCTGGCCGACGCGCCCCATCACCATGGTCACCACCAGTTCGCCATCCCGGTCATCGACCTCGCCGGCCTCGCGAAGCCGTCGGGGCGGGCCTCGGTGGTCGGCGCGGTAAGGGCGGCCGCGGAGACCGTGGGCTTCTTCCAGGTGACGAACCACGACGTGCCGGAGCCGGCCATGTCCGAGATCCTCGCGGCGGTCCGGCGCTTCAACGAGGAGCCGGCGGAGGCCAAGGCGCCGTACTACAGCCGGGACCCCGAGCGGCGCGCTAGGTACCAGTGCAACTTCGACCTGTTTCGGTCGCCGACGGCCTGCTGGCGCGACACGCTCTACATGGAGATGGCCCCGGAGCCGCCGCCGCCCGAGCAGATCCCGCCGGCGTGCCGGGCCATCGTGCCGGAGTACGCTGGGCTGGTGCAGCGGCTGGGGCGGACCCTCTTCGGGCTGCTGTCGGAGGCGATGGGCCTCCGGCGCGGGTACCTGGAGGAGGAGGCCGGGTGCCTGGAGGGGCTGAGCGTGGGCTGCCACTACTACCCGGCGTGCCCGGAGCCGCACCGGACGCTGGGCAACGCGAGGCACTCCGACCCCAGCTTCCTCACCGTGCTCCTCCAGGACGCCGTCGGCGGACTCCAGGTGCTGGTGGACGTCGACGAGCGGCGGCCGGCGTGGGTGGACGTGCCGGCGGAGGCGTGTGCGCTGGTGGTGAACGTCGGTGACTACCTGCAGATCCTGTCCAACGACCGGTTCAGGAGCGTGGAGCACCGCGTGGTGGCCAACACCGCCGGTCCCCGGGTCTCCGTCGCATGCTTCTTCCGCGCCGACGCCTCGACGAGGGTGCTCGCTCCGATCGTCGCCGGCGGTGATGGCGACGGCCGCGCGAGGTACAGGAGCACGACGGTGCCGGAGATGCTCCGGCACTACGGCGCCAAGGGCCTGGACGGCGTCTCTGCGCTCCAGCGCGTCAGGATCTGAATCTACCTCATCCAATCTGAATGTATCTAAGTCAAAAAGAAAAAAAAATCTTGTGTTCATGATTCAGATTCGTTTTTGGATCTGAACTGATGATTCAAATTCATCCTAATGCAAGATGCAATCTCTGTTGTACTCTTTTGAAGGGTGGAAATTCGAATTCAGCTGGACATGCAGAGCAGATTTAAATTCCCCTGAGATGATTACAGGTAGGAAAGGGAAACATACAGTAGTAACATGAACTGGAAATGAAATCAACAAAACAGAAGAACAGACATCTCCTAGAATGGAAACATGAACTGCAAATGGAACCAACACAAACAAATGGCAAGTTATTCACAGCGGGACACACAAGAACTAGTGGAGCTGAGTTGAGATGGCTGATGACTTTCTTCAGCATCTGCCATGGCGGCATTCATCAGTGATCGCCGCAGCTATGTACAGACTGACAGACAGAGATACATCATGATCACCTGCATTACTGAGTTACTGACTGAGCTAACCATCCTTGCATCCATCCACCAGTTAAGGGTCTGCGTGGCCCATGATGGCCTCGTCGCCGGAGTCGTAGCCCTCGGCGTCGCTCAGCTCCTCATCACTCTCCTCCTCTTCCTCCTCTGGGGATATATCTTCAGGCTTGGCATATCTCTCACAATATTCTGAACAGAGATTTTTTTAGTTTGTGTTAAGGAAATACTATAGTGCACTCGATGACATAGATATGGAATACACAAGTTATGGTACAAATCAGACCTTTGACTTTAGTTTCATAAGCATTCTTGTCGCGCATCATGAGCGAAGCCGCCTCGCCGTTCAAGGGGTCCGAGGGGTTCGGGTACAGGAGAAGCTGGGGCAGGAACACCTCAAAGATATTCACAAGGTCTGCAGCATAGCAGGACAACAGCAGAAATGTGGTGCTTCAGTTCAGTTAGTAAAAAAGACACAAAGTCAACGGGGTCGGACACGTAAAAATATTAACGAGCAATAGCTAGTTTCGATATATCGATCGAATTTACTTACCAAACATCGGGCTCCATGTCTGATTGATCACATCCAAGCAGACAGAACCAGACCTGCCGACAAACAAACAAACGATGAAACCTGAGAGTATGTGCAATTGTGCAGAGAAGAGAATGGTTGGTTTGTGAAATGAAGAAGAAAGGAAGGCTTACATCTCATCGACATTGGGGTGATAGATCTTGTTGGTGAAGCCAATGGAAGGGGATTTGTAAGGGTAAGCTTCGGTGAGTTCAACCCTGACCTTCCACACACCACCCTGGTAAATACCTGCAGCAAGGAAACAGAGGAAGCCTGGTAATTAGGTAGGAGTACCAAATAAATTTGAAGTGCTACAAAGCAGATTGAAGGATCAAATTTATTCAAAATTGTTGTGTCATCTGTAAGTACAGAGTTTAAATGCTACTTATCCCAAAATAAGTGTTGCTGACTGACTTTGTACTTTGTACAAAATCGGCGACACTTATTTTGGGACGGAGGGAGCAGTAGAGTGCATGCTTAATGCAGCATCATTCCCTTCCACTAGTACTCAGAAAGTGGGAAAGAGAAAACTTGACAGCTGAACAGACGAGCACTACGCACTAGTAGTACAATGTATACTAAACTTGCAAGAATAAATCAGTGAAAGCATGAGTGACAGCCAAAGTGCATCCTTTATTTTTTGGGGGGTATTGGTCAAATCTGTCTATTTTTTTCCCGGCAAGTTGTTGGTTGGGCAGAGCAGAGAGAGAGAGAGAGAGGGGCCATTGTTGGGATGTGGATGAAGCACCTACCGTACCGATATGATATAGTAGTAATATGGAGGCTAATAAAAAGTCATTGTGATGTGGATGCTGCATCTAGTCAGAGGTGATATGGATATGGATGGGGTACAAACCAAACAAAACAATCCATGGATTATGTTATACTACTAGTACAACCAATCAGTCATGGTGACACAAACAGCAAGTGAGGCAATCGCAAAGAATGGCAGGACAGTTTCGCGGAGGTGATTTTCTTTTTTGTTTGTTTCTTAAAGAAGAGGAACAGATGAGATGAGCTAGATGCATGCAGCAGGAAGTAGTTGTTTTTACACTTGTTTGTGCAGAATCCATTCCTGATTCCTCCCTCCCTCCTATGTATGTATAGTGTAGGTGAATGAAGAGCCCGGAAAAGATAAGCTACTGTCTGAACTCAACTCAACTCAACTTTTTGTTTGTTTGTTTGTTCTGAAATAAGGGGGGACAGTTGAGTTTAGTTCAGCTCATCCTCCTCTGCTACTCTCTCTCTCAAGTTAGGGATTACCAAAAAAGGCTTTCGCCCTGCTTTATAAATAAAGCAATCTCAAGTTAGGGATTACTAGTAGTACTTGAAATGATAGAAAGAAAGAAACAAAGAGATTTCATTTGGGAAGAAAGATGAGGGGAAATCAAGCAAGCAAGCAAGCAAGCAAAGAAAGAAACAATCTCATCACGCACCCAATCCTAATGAATGAATGAATGAGCGAATCTGCACCTACTAATACTAATTAATTAGTCGATGAAAAGAAGCAAAGGAGATGGGAGAGAGAGACAAACTGTCTTTGGGTCCGTGGAAGTGGACGAAGAACTCGTGCATCCCGTCGTTGATCATGTCCACCTTGTAGTCACTCATCATCCTAACCACCATCAAAACTCAAAAGCATCAGAAACAACGGATGAAATACATCTCCCTCCGCTTGCTTGAAATAGGTAGAGGCTACAGTACAGACAGCTTCATGAGATCCATCTCCCTGCGCTTGCTTGGGGAAGACATGTTTGCTTCTTCTTCTTCTTCCTCCTCCTCCTTGCCCTGCTTGTAGGTTTGCAGAGAGGGAGAGAGAGAGAGAGAGAGAGAGAGAGGGGAAGGGGGAGGACAGGTGGTGGTGTGATATGGGGGCATGGACATGGACGTGGGCATGGGTATCGTCTACAAGGCCCAATCTCTGCATCTTGCAGAAATAAAATACACTCCTCCTCTGCAACAAAATAAATAAAATGGATACGTTACGTCCACACCACGGAGGCAGAGCAATCATCACGCACCTCATTTTTTTAATTTTTTTATTTATCTGCACACAAAATTAAAATGAAATGAAAGAAACTACTAGTAGTAGTAGAGGATGGATGGATGAGTCTCATGACAGTGACTAGTTGTTGCACTACCTTTTTCTAGACACGGAAATCAGCAGATGCGGACGGATGGCTCTACCGTCTTATTTTTGCTAAATGACCCCTCACCAATCTTAATTCGCCCCATCGACCTTGCTTAAAAAACTTAGGGCTTCTTTGATTCAAAGGAATTTTATAGGATTTTTGGAGGATTGAAATCCTTATGATTTTTTCCTATATTGGTTCTTTGATTCATAGTATTGGATCTCATAGTAATTTTTTCTATGAAACCTTTTGTACTACATTTCATAGGAAATTTAACATCTACTCCAACCTCTTTTTACAATTTCATTTGTTTTTTCCGTGGCATTAAACAATCATTGCTAATTCTATATGATTCAAAAATGGGCATGCCACTCCAACCCTACACTTTTCCTATTCCTACGTTTTCAAAATCGTACGAATCAAAGAGGCCTTTATTTCGTCATCCAGCCCCTCGCATTCACGCCATCACACGCTGTAACGCCCTCGATGCGGCTATATCTCCCACGTGTCGAAGCACGACTTAGAGGCATAACCGCATTGAAAGCAATGTCACAAGTGAGGTAATCTTCACACAATCCATGAATACATAAGGAAAAAGATACATAGTTGGCTTACAATCACCACTTCACACAATACATGAATAAAGCATTACATCATCCAAATACAATCAAGGTCCGACTACGGAACCAAAATAAAAGAAGAATCCCAAATGCGACAAAGGTCCCCGATCGACCCCAACTGGGCTCCACTACTGATCAACTAGAACGAAACAACACAAAGGACAAGATCTTCATCGAGCTCCTCCTGAGCTTGGTTGCGTCATCTGCACGGACTCATCGACACCTGCAAGCTAGTTTTGGAAGTATCTGTGAGTCACGGGGACTCAGCAATCTCGCACCCTCGCGATCAAGACTATTTAAGCTTATGGGTAAGGTAAAAGTATGAGGTGGAGCTGCAGCAAGCGACTAGCATATATGGTGGCTAACATACGCAAACGAGAGCGAGAAGAGAAGGCAAAGCACGGTCGATAAAAGTATGATCAAGAAGTGATCCTAAAACAATCTGCGTCAAGCATTACTCCAACACCGTGTTCACTTCCCGGACGCCGCCGGAAAGAGACCATCACGGTTACATACGCAGTTGACTCATTTTAATTAAGTTAAGGTTCAAGTTATCTACAACCGGATATTAACAAATTCCATCTGCCCATAACCGCGGGCACGGCTTTCGAAAGTTCAAATCCCTGCAGGGGTGTCCCAACTTAGCCCATCACAAGCTCTCACGGTCAACGAAGGAATAGACCTCCTCCCGAGACATTCCGATCAGACTCGGTATCCCGGTTCTACAAGACATCCTCGACAATGGTAAAACAAGTCCAGCAAGACCACCCGCTGTGCCGACAAATCCCGATAGGAGCTGCACATATCTCGTTCTCAGGGCACAACAGATAAGCTAAGCGTACAGGAGCCGACGTAACCCAATTTGCCAAGGGATGGCCCTGCACGGTGCTCTGGGTTGGACCAACACTCAGAGGAGCACTGGCCCGGGGGTTTAAATAAAGATGACCCTTGAGTCTGTAGAACCCAAGGGAAAGAAAAGGCTAGGTGGCAAATGGTAAAACCAATGTTGGGCCTTGCTGGAGGAGTTTTATTCAAGGCGAACTGTCAAGAGGTTCCCATTATAACCCAACCGCGTAAGGAACGCAAAATCCGGGAACATAACACCGATATGACGGAAACTAGGGCAGCAAGAGTGGAACAAAACACCAGGCATAAGGCCGAGCCTTCCACCCTTTACCAAGTATATAGATGCATTAATTAAATACGATATATAGTGATATCCCAACAAGTAAACATGTTCCAACAAAGAATGGTATCTCCATGTTCCAACAAGGAACAAACTTCAATCTTCACCTGCAACTAACAACGCTATAAGAGGGGATGAGCAAGGCGGTAACATAGCCAAACAACGGTTTGCTGGGACAAGGTGGGTTAGAGGCTTGGTTCAACAATATGGGAGGCATGATAAGCAAGTGGTAGGTATCGCAGCTTAGGCATAGCAAAAGAGCGAGCAACTAGCAAGCAAAGATAGAAGTGATATCGAGGGTATGGTCATCTTGCCTGAAATCCTGCAAGGAAGAAGAATGAGTCCATGAAGAAGACAAACGGACGCAGTCGAACGAATCCTCACAACACGACGTTACCGGAAACAACCCGAAGAAGCAACACCGGAAAAAAGCAAACAACATAGTAAACAACCACCACATAGACATGACATGATGCGCAAACAAGTATGATGCATGTCCGGTTTAAAGAGGGCATGGCATGGCAAAGTGCACAAACAATACTACAAATTAAGTGAAGCTCAATATGCAACGAGTTGCATATTGACGAAACACCACGACAAGTTATTTAGTTCGATCTCGTTTATGTACCCATCAATATTAAATGTTGTTAAACATGGCAAGAGGTGAAGCATAACAAAACTACACCATCTAAACAATTTAAATGGGGCCAGACAAAACAAATAACGAATCCGGTAAATCTCCATATGCATTAGTAAATTAATGCAAACAACAATTTAAACCATCTTAATGTTGTTAACATCATGCGGATGACATGTTCAAGTTTTATGCAATTTTAAGAAAATGTTGGCAAGAGCATTATGAAGCATTTGTCATCGTGGCGGAAACGAAAAAGGGGTGCCACGGCAACGATAACGAAAACGGTGCCATGGCAGCGTTCCGGTTCCGACTCGATTGAGATACCGATGCAAAAGAGAAATGTGCGGATGCGTGCAAAAGATGGTGGGGCACTCCCGGATACCGGGTGTCCCATGAGTCGACGATGGTGACAACACAAAAGAGGGGCAACGTGCACCGACAATTCGAGCACGAAGCAAGCACGAGCATCTCATACATCACACATGCATTCGTTCACGGGCAGTCGTCTCGGGGTTATACCTTCGAAGCGTGTGTTGTCGGAACGGAACAAGTTCGATGCGGTGTAGGGGAAGTAGACGTTCTCGGGACGTTCGTAGTGGAAGTAGGGGTACATGGCGACAGTAGAGGTACACGTTTTTCTGTAGATGTTCGGGTCATCTGGAGGTACTTGGGGTCTTCGGACTTGTCGGTCTCGTCCTTTTGACGGTAGTCGAACTTGAAGTTTTAGGTTCATAGGTCTTCGGCGACGGTAGTTGTTCACTGCGCTTGTGACCCGCGGTTCTACGGCAACGATAGTCGTACACGTCCGTAGATGTTCGGGATCATCACCGTTCGTAGTCAAAGTAGTTGAACTTGACGGTCGTCGACGTCGTGGTACTTGGCGAATCCGCATGGTCGTACACGTTCCAACATCAAACTTGGAGGGGCTCCGACGGCGTTGTACTTGGCGAATCCTTGACGGTCCTGGCGGTCTCCGGTGAAGGTGTTGCGTTCGTTTGACAGAGTGAAAACAACGACAGCAATAGGCACGGGGCTCGTGTGGTTCCCGGCCAGATCTGGGCCGATGGAACTCCATGGGGCGGCAGCAAGGAAGAGCAAGGCGTTGGGGAGGTTCCGTAGCGACGGCAGCGGCCTCCCAAGGGGCGGCGACGTCCATGGCCTCTGATGCATGCGGTTCAGTCGCCGGCGGCGAGGTCGCTGGGGCGGCAGGGTTGTGAGGAGGCGAAACAGAGGACGTGGAGGCCAGAGGTGGTCCTCGTCGATGATGGAGGGACGCAGGCGCGAGCGGGAGGTTGGGCGTGCGGCGCATGGTGGTGGAGCGCTTCGGCGAGAATGATGCAGGGGAGGCCCAGCAGGCTGTGGTACCCGGCGTCCCCGGCGACACGGCAGGGCGGCGAGCTCGGCCCCCGCGTCCATTGAGGCAAGGAAGGAAGGCCATGGCAGGAGGCGCGGCGCGGGGTAGAGCAGAGGGAGGCGACGGCAGTGGGCTGCTGCGATCGAGAAGAGATGTCGAGGGAAAGATGGGATCGGCCAGAGGAGAGTCGAAGGGAGGATGAGGATGGGATCGGGGCTCCTCGACCCTGTGTGGCGGCGCGAGGGAACGAGGGAAGGGAGAGGGATCGAACGAGATGGGGTTGCGCTAGGGTTAGGTGGCTGGGCTGCGGGAGGCCCTGGCCAAATGGGCCAGCGCGGTGGAGACTGGTTGGCCGGCCTGGGCCTTGGGATGGGCCCTAGAGGCCGGCCTGCTGGACTCCTCTCTCTCATTGCTAAAACAGAAAAAAAAACAAAGAAGAGAAGAAAAGGAAGGAGGTGATAGGGGAAGAAGTTGGACATGCGGATAATTTCCATGGACTCACAAAAATGTGAGGAATTTAAATAAAATGGCAAGAGGGTTTTTGGAGAACAATAGATTCGCAGATGTTGAATTTAATTCAACATGTTTGAATTTTGAAACCCATTCGAAAGAACTCTAAAAGGGCTGAGATTTTTAGAGGAGCCTCGATAAAAGAGATGAGAAATATAGGCAAGGTTTGAAGGTCAAACTCGAAGAGGAATAGACATGGAAAATATTTTGCACGTGTGTTATGGGTGATACCAAATTATTGGAATATAATTTATATAGCTCCCTAAAATATTGGGAGAATATGTTATAAAAAGAATTTCACCATGTGAATATCCCTCGATTTAAATGGACTGAAGATCCATCCGATTTTATTTGGTTGAGTTAAGAAAAAGAAATGACATGATGGCATGATGACATGATGCAATGCATACGATGCAAAGATAAATGCAAAGAACCAAACAAATTACACGACGGAACCATGAAACCCTGAAAGGCATCTGAAACTTCGGTCTTGGGGTGTCACACACGCCTAAATTACACGTGAAGCCGTCGTGGCCCCAGACGCGTTTTTGAGCGGCCTGGTCCATGAACGTCGGTCGCGTCGACGGCGTGGCACCTCCCTGCCCCGCCTGATGGAAGGACGCGATACTGCCCACAACCCCTGGATTTTAGACGGTCGACCATCACGAGAGCCTTCAGCATGTCTCGTTTTCTGCTGGATGAGCTCACTTAAACCGGAAAACGCCCTATAAATTGGCATCATCAATTTGGCGTTTATAAGTTATAGAATCGCCGGACGGTATGACATGTATCTAACGGCGCTTTATAAAGGCAGGCCGTTAGACGTTTTACCTTGTAAGTCCGCACACCCTCTGGTTTGGCACAACAATGAATCGAAGCCGGGCAAACCCGAATTATATGTTGGCTTGGCCTGAGGTGTAATTTAGGCACCTGGTTGGTTGCAAAGCGTGAATTTAGGGGCCAGACGCTGAAATAAGTTTTTCGGGGGTCAACACGCAGACCAAGTTTGTTGAGGGGGCATTTGGTAAAAATAATGCGGCTCTATCTTAGCTTGTCGGGCATAACTAGCTAGTACTGGGACGCGGAGTTTCTGCACCCGAGCTCAAATGAGCTCGGGTGAACAGTAAAATCAAAACTAAATCAAAAGAAATTTAAAAAAATCCAATTTTTTTGGGAGAAACATTGACAAAAGTTCTAAGTGCTTGCAAAAATTCGCCATGAAATCACATTTCTAGAAGGCGTGGCAAAAAAACAAAATCAGTACTCTGAAAAAACTACTTTCAAAAGCATTTTGGAGCACTGAATTTGTTTTTTTTTTGCCACGCTTTACAGGAATGTGATTTCATGATGAATTTTTGCAAGCACTTAGAACTTTTGTCAATGTTTCTCCCAAAAAAATTAGAATTTTTTGAATTTTTTTTATTTTTTTCGATTTTACTGTTCACCGAGCTCAAATGAGCTCGGGAGCAGAAAGGCACTTTCGCTAGTACTGTTGCTAGTTTGTGGTACTACTATAGAAAAAATACTATTGCCCGGATAAATGATTCACACACACAAGAGAAAGAGGGGGAGATTCCATCCATGCCTTTTCAGACCTGCTGACCACTTCAACATCTATCATTTTCGCTTCTTTTTTTCTTGTGCTGCAAGAGGAGATTCCGTCCGTCCGTCCTGCTCTTTATTATTATTTCTATATTCAGCCATAGCAGACAAACAACCAATTATTTGAGTTTGGATTTGGATGAGCCACACACCGGCTGCCACGTGGGCCTTGTTGCTATCAGTCACCAGCCACACTCATCCTCCTTCCTACCCATCTCCTTTGAGTAATTAGTAAGAGTACAAGTTAATCCTAACTACTGCACCTCCTTTGAGTAATTACCATTATTTATTAATGCTATATATTATTTCCTTACGAAATAAATGCCTTTTTTTGTATTTCGTAGTACATCATTTTGTGACTTGTAACACCAAAAATTGTAACAGAGGAAACATCCATGTTGGCTGCCTGAGTAGAGCAGAGGAGGATTGACCACAAGGAGGATACCGCCTCTTTCCGACCAACATAAGTAATACACATTGTGTTATCACCTAAAATTTCTAAGTTTCTAATGATATACTCCCTCTATTTCTAAATATAAGTCTTTTTAAATATTTCAATACGGACTACATACTGATGTTCTATATGTAGATTTATTCATTTTTCTCCGTATGTAGTCTATATTGGAATCTTTAAAAGGACTTATATTTAGGAACTGGGGTCTAGTATGGAACAATAAACACTCAACCTCTTGCTTTTCAAACACCAACCAAATCCACACAAACAATCAACTCCTCATGGAGTAGAGTCAAATGTGGTGTGATGATTTATATGCATATATGGATGATAAGAAAGAAAAGGGGCCTCAACAAAACACAACACAACACAACACAAAGAGGGTTGGTTGACCACAAGGTTAGGTTAGGTTAGGTTAGGTTAGGTTAGGATGGTGGTGTGAAGAATAAACACAATCAACCTCTTGCTTGTCAAACACCAAACCTACACGAACAATCAACTCATGGAGTATAATATGGACCATAAGCTACCTTTCACGAGACTCATTTCATAGCAGCCGCAAGGAATAGACGCTACTATAATACATTTTCTTTTCTTTTCTTTTCAGACTAGCTGTAAATGTCATCTTTGTTACCAGTTTAATTTAACTCTACGGCTATTATCCGAATCCTTTTCATCCACAAACAAGTAGGAGTACCATGCATCATATACATTTCACATGATTGAAATGTGATGTGATAGTGGGTTTATATGGATACTAATGTGATGATGAGACAGACAGGGAGCCTTTCTTACATCAAGCCCCACAATTGTCATTCTCATTGATACTAATGTATATATAACTATACATTGGCTACACAGAATGGATATTTTTGAATACTGCTACATACATATATGATATATCTACCGTGACTAGAAAGAAAGAATCGAGAATAGATGTGAATGACCTCCTGCCTGCCCTGTGCTCTCTTCCCAACCCAGCCGGCAGCCATAAACAAAAAATAAAAAAAAAGCTATGACATCTTACATCAACCAACCTATGACTATGGAAATGGAATAATCTACAAGGCCCGACCGGGGGAGCAGAAAGGAAGAGAAAAACCTATACCAACTGACAAATTTACAACATTCTATCCTCCGGAGGCTACCGTCTTCTGCCCTCGCGCGGAACCCATTCAGATCTTCAAGAACTGGAACGACGCATTGTCCAGGAGCTCTTGCGGCGGGACCACGTTCTGGAACTCCTTGGTGTCCATGGAGTTGCCTATCTCCTCGAGAGACAACGGCATGCTGCAAGCAGGGCACACGGAGCGTTCGAAATCAAGTTCGACACTGTGATCCAGCACGTACGACTTTTAGTTTCTGAGACTGCGCCATTTGTGGATATACGGCGTACACGTACCTTGTCTCTTCATCTAGTAAATAGGCGCCCGAGCCAGCTCCCTCGTTCACCAACGTTTTCATCTCATTAAGGACCTACAATACAATCATTAGGAAATGTATCAGCCCTGAAACCTCAGCTTGGCACAGACAGAATGCAAGGGAAGGTGCTCGATTAGCCCTGTGAAGTTAGATTTGGTGCTTACCTCTTCGGATACACTTTCAGTATTATATTTGTCATCCCAGTACTGCGTGCATATCCTGTAAAGTTGGTGGACACTCAATACCTGCATAACGGCGAATAGAAATAGGTGTTTAGCTACTCTTCTTCTGGATGCTGCGTCGGGT
>NC_041386.1:602774315-602776555 GCF_002162155.2 Triticum dicoccoides | reverse complement strand
GGCATGCTGCAAGCAGGGCACACGGAGCGTTCGAAATCAAGTTCGACACTGTGATCCAGCACGTACGACTTTTAGTTTCTGAGACTGCGCCATTTGTGGATATACGGCGTACACGTACCTTGTCTCTTCATCTAGTAAATAGGCGCCCGAGCCAGCTCCCTCGTTCACCAACGTTTTCATCTCATTAAGGACCTACAATACAATCATTAGGAAATGTGTCAGCCCTGAAACCTCAGCTTGGCACAGACAGAATGCAGGGGAAGGTGCTCGATTAGCCCTGTGAAGTTAGATTTAGTGCTTACCTCTTCGGATACACTTTCAGTATTATATTTGTCATCCCAGTACTGCGTGCATATCCTGTAAAGTTGGTGGACACTCAATACCTGCATAACGGCGAATAGAAATAGGTGTTTAGCTACTCTTCTTCTGGATGCTGCGTCGGGTTTGGGGGTGGGGGTGGGGGGGTCTTACTGGGCAGAGATCACTCATTATTTCATCATATGATACCCTGAACTTTTTGAAAATGACCTGCATCACAGCACATAGATGGTCAGACCTACCTAATAGGGACACAATTTTCATAAAAAGTCAGTAAACAGCACAGCGGCAGTCTTTGAACAGCAAACACAAACACAACTAAACTGTTCCCAGTGTGCGATTCAAAATCGATTGAAATGCTCCACAACTTTTTATACTTAAAAGAACTAACAAATGTTGTTAAGAATCCATGCCGAAATACAAAATACATGCTCAAGTTTGTAGTTAGATACCAGGAAGCCAACAGCCTGGGTTATGTGCTTAAGTTCATCCCATGCAGATCCTGCGTACTGTTGGTATTTCACGGTTAGGCACAAGGTAAATAAAGTGAAGATATTAGTACTGGTGTTACATTGTACTCCCTCCGTTTCTAAATATAAGACCTTTTAGAGATTCACTAAAAGGTCTTATATTTAGAAAACGGAGGGGGTAGTTACTATTGAGAAAGAATAAAGTTATTAGACTGCAATGTTGGTTGCGAGCATTTAACAATCACAATATAAAGTCTGCATCTTTAGAAAGAATAGCAAAATCAAACATATATATTTACCTCTGGCTTGGCTTGTGTGCACCATGTCTCCAGTTCTTCAAGCCCTTGCTTCACATATTCTCCATTGCTGAAAGAACAACACTCTCGCCGTACAAGAAGACTGGGACATATAGTAACATCAGAAGAGGGAGAATTAGGAACTGCGGAAATTGACGGCAGGCAAGGAAAGTCTAGTCTAGACAACAAGTTACCTATTGAAGAGTTGAGCGTTGATGTATGCATAAAGCTGTGTAAAGATCTTCCGACAAAAAATGGTTGGGACCTGAAATTTCAGCATTAAGGCCACAAGTCAGAACACCATGCAGCCAAATGCAATGCGGGTTTCAAGGTTTAAACTTACACAATTTTCTTGCAAGATTTTCAGGAGATCATTGAAATGGCCGACTATCACTTTCCAATAGCTATGTTGATCTGTTAGCAAACCAGCCTTCGCAGTTCTTGGCGCCTTTGAGTATCAATGTGTATACAGGAATGAGCATTAGACCAGCAGCAACAACTTATTGCCATGCAGGTGCAGAGTTAGCATGAAATCTTAACATATGAATTATATAGCCTAATCACCAGGCAATAGAAATTCATCATGGTACAAAGGTACTCGTGATATAAATAATAGTCTAATTTCTTCTCGTTGAGTTTGCAAAAGGGTTCAAGTGTTATGCCAAGTTACCAACTGAGAGGAACTAGCCAAAAACATGCAAGCGTGAGTCAAAGTTAACTTAGTATTCCTGGATTCCCATGGGAGGTTGCTGAGATGTCTCATGCTTATTTCTAAAATTATATTTGTCCAGCAAGAATCTTCTAAAGTATGAAATGATAATTAACCTGAGAACCCGTGATAGATGGGGTAACCTGAATAACATGCGAGAGTACTGAAGACACTTCTCTCTTCACATTGTCACGGATCATTCCATATAAGCCTTCCACAAAGGCTGTAAGCTGTTGCTTGAAAAGGAATGCAGGATACTTGCCCTCAACTTGGCGCACGAGATCCATATCAACAGTAATGCTTGACGCACGAAATACCTGTGGATCATATAACACCAAGAGATTAAGAAATGAGTCAAGATAACCTCATCTAGCCTATCATACAATTTTGACAAAATACAATTGCTAGAATTCAGAGAACCCTTGTTAATCATTTTGTTAAAAAAAA
>NC_041386.1:602773348-602773920 GCF_002162155.2 Triticum dicoccoides | reverse complement strand
AGAGAGAGAGAGAGAGAGAGAGATTACAGATTTTTTATGCATGTTAAGCAAAGGATCAGGTCTTGGTCTCGCAGCATGTTGTCGGAGATTAATGATCTCTGCTTCTGCACTAGCCAACTTCTCTCGAAGGCTGGTCATGGAAATAATTGCAATCGTTTAACATAAGATGGCTTGGTTAATAAAGGATAGAAGCATTTACCAGCATCACGAGTTTATATCAAATACAACATGAAAGAAGAACCTTAGAAATGCATTCTTTAGTTGATTTAGCTGTGACTCTGCCTCTGTAGCTTTCTTCATAGACTCTTCTCTGACTTGGTCTTGTTCTTGAAACCTCTCTTCCGTTTCCTCTATTTTTGTCTCAAGAGAGCTCACCAGTGTCTGCAAGTCAAAAGTTTATCACTCCATTACTCCACTAGGGGTACAAAAAATAATAATTGGATAGCAAGTGTATTCATGCTATGCACACCCTCCTATGATTAGCCATTTAATAGCAAATGATTTAACCAATGAATACTTCTATTTGAACATCGAAGCTACCAGACTAATCAAAATCTAAGATGTTCAATAAC
>NC_041386.1:602698474-602773332 GCF_002162155.2 Triticum dicoccoides | reverse complement strand
TAGATTATTAAAAAAATTAAATGGTATTCATCCTCATTTATGGTTTCACATGAATATCCAGAAAAAGGATGAGGAGTTCACTGATTCAATGGTACCTATATAAGCTACACAAGATTCATCGCTAGATTTTGTTATCACATTTTCTTTTGTATTTGTTCGTATTTCTGCGTTAATACCTTGAGCTTCTCATTTTCAGCAGTGAGCTTCTCTTTTTCGGCAGTGAGCTCATTAACTTGAGTTTCATCAACACGGATCTCTGGCACTAGAGTAACTTTCTCTGCTTTCTCTGATGCTACCTTGGAAGTTTCCTGTTCCTTCTTTAACAATTCTTTTGTTTCCTTGAATTGTTGTTGCAATTCCTGCAATTGTGATTGGAGCTTCTTATTTTCTTGAATTTTCGCTTCCTTGGCTTCTTCCAAATCAGACTGCAAGTATAAAATATGCATATGTAAGTCCAAAATCATCAAAAGTTTCCTTTGTAATGCTATGAGATGCACAATGCTCCTCTTATACTAGCAAATGTGCCAGCTGTTGACATGATATCTGCAGGTTTTTGTTCTTATTGTTCAATCATTTTCCCTCTTCTTTATTCATTCACTACAAGATGTTAATTTACATGACAGTCCAGATTAGTTTAGCAACCTAAGAAGTGCCTATTTGAGAGACCATTTTTATTATTACAATAAATAGCACCTTATTGGCAATAGACAAAATAACATACACCGCAAGATAAAAGTGCCTTAGAACTATTTGACAATAGAGAAAATAATAGAATAACATACAAGTGCGCCATGCATAAACAACATTTTTAGAGACATTGTGGCCATGGTTCTGTGCTAGTTTACCCTGATGCGCTTCTCCACTTGTAACCGCCAAGTAAGCTCCTCGACTTCTTTCTCTAGTTTACTCTTGGCAGCCTGTAGGGCACCAGTTTCCTTTGCAGCCTGAAAGTGGCCAGGCACAAAGAAATCAAATAGTTATCGATAACTGAATCAATTAGAGTTATAATGAACCCGGTGATATGCTTTGCTTGGTGATGCAGAGAAATAGAAGCGTAAGACCATGGTAGTTGAGTGGTGTATCCTATATCTTTTTTCGAGCAAACTGGCTGGTATCCTAATAAAAACAGTTCTTTAAGGAAGATAAGGAATAGTTCTGATAACACAAGTTTGCAATTGCACTGCCATGACTTTGGGTAGAACTACGGGTTAGTCCTTGGATATGGTCATAACAAATCGCTAGCAGCCGCAGAAAGTGCACAGCATTCACACCAGTGATGTGGACACAGACCCTGCAGATGATGGCTCTACAGCCACCAACGAGCATGATAAGCCAGCGAGAGGGCGAACCAAGACTAGTGGTGGGATGTATCGCATACAAGGCAGTAGACATGATGATTTTCTATGGGGAGAGAATAGGGAAGAAAAGGACAGTGGCAATTTGGCTCATTTCCAATCACAACAGGGGTAAAATGGTGTTTTTGCACCAGGCCTAATGTCCTGTCAATGCTAATGACTGCTTAAGTATATATAAGGGATTTCCCCCTTGAAGAAACCAACAATACTGTAGCTTGAACCAAGGGAAGAAAGGAGAAATTCAGGATAAGTTTACAAGAAGGGCTCTTACCATTTTGAGCTGTCGAAGTTCTCTTCTAGCTATTTTTCCTCTCCAAGCACACTGAGTTACGAGTATGCCCTTTGTCATCCTCACATATCGTGAGCGCGCTAAATGACAGCGGCATCGACTCTACAAGGCATGAAGTCATATTAGAGTAGGTCTGATATGATGGCATAATATTCCTGATATTAGCCTCTTGTTATCATGAGAAACACAAATATTTCTGATGATTTTTGCTATTATTCTTATTAGCACCTCATTTCACTATGCTGAAAACATAGTATGTTTATTTATGTCAGTATAAAACATATCAAGCTTTAGTGTTAAGATAAACACAAATATGACAGAGCCAATAAATATCTATCACAAGTACTCCCTCCGTGTCCGAAAAAACTTCTCCCAAGCTTGTCCATCATGAAGTCAAATGGATGTATCTAGCACTAACTTGGTGCTGGATACATCCATTTGAGGGACAAGCTTTTTCGGACGGAGGGAATATCTGATATATGGTCATCACTTGCATATTCTATTTGTATTTGGTGTATCTACTCTGATTGAATTAACCATTGAAGCCTCAGAAATACCTGAATAATCACTGCAGCTTTTGTTTGTCGGCAAAAACGCAGTTTGCCGCGAGCAGCCATACCACGTAGACCACATTGGATAGTAGTTGATGCGGAACACAGATCTCTATATTTTATTCTTTCATGGCGCATACGGCGATAGGTCTGAATTTTCAAAGCAGCTGCCTGTCTTCGAAGATTTTCATATAACCTTCTAGCAGTTGTTCCTTTGATAATTAAAGTATAGAAGAAGTCACTATCACTGCTAAAGCAGGGTTTGTGGAGAAAGATTAAAGTGAAAACAGATAAATGTACCCCTGCATACTGCCTGGAGTTGTGTAGCACATGTTCGCATCTCGACATACTTCTTGCGAGACATAAACGAACGAACTTTGGTTTGTAGTTTTTTAGCAGAGAGTCCCAAAACCTCAGTTCTTAGAGCATCTAACTCAGCCATTTGACCAGCACGAAGAAACACTTTTGTTTTCCCTATCTGTAAATTCAAAATCAGAAGGTGAGGCTGATACAAGAATAATGAAACAACATATCAGTGTTTGACAGTCAAACTTTGATTCACCTTTCAGTCTGGGATCTCTATATATTACTGGAATATCTTTTAGCAAACCATTTTGTTTGGGGCATGTGCAGGGGTGGAGCTAGACTGAGATCGACAGGTGTTTATTCTTTGATTTCTGTATTCTGGCACCGTCAGGTGCACCTTAGGTGGGTTAGGATGATGCACAAGCGACTCGTCAGAATTATTCTTTGGCTGGGTATGTACAACCCCGAGGGCCCTATTTGGCTCCACCCCGGATACCCAGGTCATAGATACTAAAAATTCCCACACAAATCCAAGGAAAATACTAACATTACTTTCTTTTGGGGATCCAGATTATTTTTTCGAGAAAACGCAAGAGAGTGGGGGATCCAGATTATAACAGTGTAGATTAAAATTTAGTTCCGTATCGTAACTCAGTTTAACACTGCCTATTCCTTAAAGATTGTCAATTGTGTAGATCAATCATGGGTTCTTGGGGGTTCCTGTTGTGAACTTGTGATGTTATTTCCTTTAAGATGGCCAAACTAAGAAAATTAGCATTGATATTTCTTCTAATAGTTACCTGATAGCCTACAAGGTTAGCTTTCTCGAGAATCATCTTCGTAGAAGTAATTTCAGTATTGCTGCCAAAGGAACACATAAGTACTAACAACATATGGAACAGAAACAATGAAATAATCAAATAAATAGTAAGTTTACCCTTTACTCAGAGCTTTGGGATGCAGAATACCAAATCGATTGACAAATTCATAAAAGGTTCGCCTAGTGGGGTATCCTAGACAGCTTATCCTTATTGCCTCTAACACACCCTGTTCAGAAAGACAGATGGCATTACACAACTCGAACAACTAATTCTTGAACAGTTAGGAACCTAATTTTCATAAAGTTAACTGTAAGGGAGATATAGGAGCAACAACCAAATGCAGATAATTGTAATTTTGTTTTTTTAGCAGATGCACATTAATCTGTAAGTGTGCATGTTACGGCACCACATTAAATCTAGAGGTAAATGGAGAGTGCATGCATGTTATATTGTCCTGCGGCATTCAAGTTAAATTATTTATTGTTGAAAAAAAAATAATGATGTGGAATGTTTTTATCTTCTTTGATGATGCAGAGGGAGTGCATGTGGTGGAAAGTGGAAAGTTGATTGACCGCATGCACTTGATGATGTGGATGTATTGCATGTGCATTTAAATGGGAGGTAGCATGTGTGTGGAACATATGTGATGAGGTGGATAGGCTGCATGTTAAGATAAATAAGATAGTGGGGATGAACTTCTTAGGTATATAGGGTTACATTTTGAACAATAGAAATGAATTTTTACTGCATAACCCATTATGATTTAAGGCTTTGGGCTAAGTATTTATGAATAAAAAAACATGAGCATTCAGTTTCATGCATTGGGACCAGCAACAGTCGAGCAAAAGAAACATCACAGAAACTGGTCATGTTTAATGAATACATAAAGAGAAATTTCACAAGCCTCACCCCACACCGAAGCTGCTGGAGAACATTACTGTTCTCAAATATCTCTGGCTTGAGAACATTATTGGGTTTTATGCAGCGGATGTAGTGTGGTTCTGTTGCACTCAACGTTTCTAACAGAGATTGTAGTTGTTGCTGTAACATCATGCCAAAATAGAGGTGTAAATACACAGAAATATATGTAAGGACCATGGAATAGAGCAAATGTTGTACCTTGAAACTTGAGCCTATCGAAGTAAACTTTGTTGACTTCGCTGATTCTTCAACAGGTGGAAAAAGACTTGAAACAAATGGACATGTTGAAGCATTTAATAGGATCTGATGTTCATTTACAGCATAATCTATGTTTTTATCTAAGAAAAGATCTGTTTGATAAGTGACCTGCAGCAGACAGAGATATAAATTTAGTGTGTGCATCTTAACTTTGTAAATACTCCCTCCGTCCGAAAATACTTGTCATCAAAATGGATTAAAAGGGATGTATCTAGAACTAATATACATCTAGATACATCACCTTTTATTCATTTTGATGACAAGTATTTCCGGACGGAGGGAGTAGCAGCCAGTTCAAATAGAACCGACTGATTAGCAGGAGCAATAAACCATCTCCTGACAAGATAGATGGATACATGTTTGTCAGGAGGATCAAGGAATGCCAGCTGACTCTAGGCCAAAATGCATGAGGGTGCATATGCAGTAATGCAGAAGAGTCAAATAAAATAAAATTTATAGAAGGTAGCTATAATAATTAGCTTGATTCTGGGTCAATTAAACATGATCTTAGAATGGTAATATCTTGTGCAGTAAGTACACCATATGCATCATAAATTACATGTCAATCACATATATTTTCCAGCATGTGCAGACAACCGATTACCACTCAAAAACATATAGCCACAAAACATAATATTTACTATTGACATGTATGTCAATAAGGTAACCTACATGTCCAGCATAATGATGAACGGTGAAGTCAGATCTTGAAAATTTGGGTTTACTGAAATGTGGGCTGTCCTTGAACTTCTGATATAGCTTCTCAGCAAATGTTTCATGGGTTGAATTCCGTAGCATGCTGAATCATAATAGAAAACAACTGTTAATAACTTTTTGGGATTCTAACGGAAAAAGGTTATTAACAGTTATTTGTAAATACCATGTCTCATCCAACAGAGCAATTATCCCACCCGGTTTCTGCATCAAATAAATTAGAAACAAGAAATAAGATTGCATAGCATGAGCAGAGCACATAATTAATTGGTTATTACAATATATCATGGCTAGACAATTGCATAAAACTGGAAAAAAAATGCACGAAACACAATCAACCAGATAGCAGATATGTATCATGCACAGAAATACTGCTGTTCTCATGTATTCAATGGAGGCAAGAGAGGAAAGAAATACTGCTATGCTGATCTGGAATGTCAATATGGATGGAAACTATCGCCGTCTCAGTATACAATCTGGTATACAGACTTATAATGACTAGTACCAGTACATCTAAGTATCTAAGTCATCATCTCCAAATGTTCTAGACCTTGACCCTAGATGCAAGATCTTGTTCAAGCATTACCGTTGTGCTGTATTTTGTTACATGCACCAAACTGATCATAAAGACAGCACTGTGACTAGAATCTGAATTTCAATACCTTTTCAATGAGATCAAGAATTTCCTGGTTGTCTACAAATTGGATGTAGCTCCAGTCAATTTCTTCTTTTGTATATTCTTCTTGTTCCATCTTAAAAACATGCTGTTCATGGGACATGTGTTATTAGTTAGAAAAGGACTCAACGTTAAGCTGGTTGGACGACCTAAACACAAAACTTGTCGAGCAAAGGAGATTTCATTTTATAACCTGGTTAAAATGTTGCTGGAGCTTCTCATTAGTTAGATTGATACAAAATTGCTCAAAGCTGCACACAATTAAAATGTCAGCATGTGCTAATTACCTTCTTTCAAACCTGACATAAGCAGATGGTTATGTATGCAGAAGTTGCATTATCTTCTGCTGCCAGTTAAAAGTATTCATAATCGAGGACTTCGGTGAACAAAAGAATTAGCAACTGAAACCCAGCTCCACCGGGCGGTGCTACAGTGCCTTCCTGAGGCTTGTGCATAAACTACTTTCCTATCAGCGCATCGAGATGCATCCTTTCGCGCTTTCTTGAAGAAAATAATTTTAGCAACAAAATATCGATATTATGCTTTTAAGTTACAAACTACAGTATTTGCCTTCGCATTTTTTACAAAATTCCTGTTTAGTACTAAGAAAAGAGCGTAATATCCCATAAAAACAAAAGGGTATAATACCCCCAGTCCATGTTTGGCCCAGGAAGGTTGGTTACTGCTGTGTTACTCCCCCACGCGGCTACTTGTGTAGTTTAGAGAAGCATATTTGTGCTAAGGATATCTATCATCCATTCCTGTTGGTTTGGGTTGGACATACCTAGGATCGCCAATCATTTGATACTTATATCATATAGGAGTAGTTCTAGTTTGATTAATTTTCCTCTGATCCACACTTCAGGCATACAGGAGGATAAAGGAGGGTATCCTATTCCTATCCTCCCAAACGTAAGTGCCAGTGTGTTGCACATGAATGTTGAAGTCCATCTAGTAAGACTTCCATATGTGACTTCTACAAGTATACGGACACGGATATTAGATTAAATGCAAAAGCATACCAGTTAAGCACCTGTTTGTCTTGAAACTTTCAAAACCATATATGTCCAGCACACCAATCAAAATCTTTGAGTCTGGATCTTGGCCAATGGAACTATTGATTTTATTTACAAGCCTGTAACAGTGGGGAACACAGTATTCATAACTAATCTTGTCTACGCCAGATATACAGAAGCACAAAGAAACCTTCCAAAATGATGGTTTCCAGACTTACCAATCAAACAAGCGCGAGTAAACAATCCTAGACAATGCATCTCTGCTAAGAGCTGCACCCTTTGCATCTAAATTTTTTGTAATACTCTCTCCACGTGTTGCCATAACACGCTTGCACAAAGATTCCTCAAGACCCTTTGCATCGCACCTGCAGAATGTTTGCCGGTGAATGTTTGTTCATAAAAAGTATGCAAGAAGGAACTTTCTGAAAATATTCAAAAGAAAATACTAAATAAATATATACATGAAAAGCTCAGCTGCTGTCTTAAGATGGAACTGAGATTTCTCATCTTTGGGTGCAGAGGAATCTTCTTCCTTTCCTTCTCCAAATTCTACATTCCCCAAATGAAGAATAGCAGCTACAACTTTGAATATTGCATCCTAAAAGACATGTCAAATTGTATGTCAAAAGACTGTTCCTCTGCTGCTGATGTACAAAACTGGTTGCTGGTGAAATTGGTCGTACCTGTTCCTCATTACTCATACCTACAATACCCATAGCTCTTCTGGTTTCGACATATTCTTTGGAGTCATCAAACCCATTAAGTTCAATGCAATTAGACTGGTTGAGATAGCGAAATGTTTTAGCCTCTCCCAATTTATATTTCGCTCGTTCCTGATAATCATATTCAAATATCAAAGCTATAGATCAGTGCACTACATATGATTTATATAGAACACTCGAATTTACAAAGGGTTGCCCAACGTTAAATAACAAAAGGCGGACCAGATGATGTAACAAATCAATAAAAATGCTAAGTAGATGATTTACAGTTGCAAATCAACATCTTAATGTCTTAGTTCCATCTTACAATTGCTACTCATCTTATTTGAAAATCTAATATCTCTAAAAGAACAATTTACTTGCGAGAAATGCATGAGAAACTATATCTTTCTTGAGATGATTATGTTTAAACCTATTTTACAGAATGCAGAAGCAAAGTTTCAGCCGGTAGCGGTTAGCCTCTTTATGCGTGAGCGCCCTGAGGTTTTTACGAATATCTTGAGTTTTTACAGTGCGGAATAGGATATGCTTCAGATTAGTGGGTATTGTAGTCAATTGTTGTACAGCAGTTGCGAACAAAATATAAGTTAAACAAAATGTAGTAATTCACAAATAAATAATGTGGTTCCAAGAAAATTCAGAAGAAGACCATAGTGAACAGGATCTTACTTCTGGTGCAGCACACAGCATGTAAAAGCAGTGATAGTTCCTTTCTGGGTCAGATATTTGACAGACACGTGACCTTTCCAGAAGATAAGTCCTTATGGCGGCTCCTGAAATCTTCCCGTACTGGTCAAACTGAATCTCAACAAATTTGCCAAACCGACTGCAGAATCAAGAAAGGGAATAAGATGTAAAGCAAAAATCCTATGAAGATAATACATTGAAGTTGTGTAAGTAAATCAATGCTAGTTCATTACCTTGAATTATTATTCCTAACTGTTTTTGCATTGCCGAATGCCTCAAGAACAGGGTTGGACTGTGTCAGGTAAGTAGAGCATGTCAGAACATAATGTGAATTACTACATACTAGTGCTTCTTAACCACTTTTTTAGAACTTGCCAGGTGCGCTTGTGCTACCAGCAAAAGAAGGGCACTGAGAAACGCACCTCTAGGATTTGTTCTTGCACTGACCTTCCTTCAGCTTTAGCTTTACCACCCATAAAAGCAAGATACTGCATAAGACTTTTAGTGCTTTCTGTCTTACCAGCTCCACTCTCTCCACTCACTAATATTGCTTGGCTGATACGATCGTTGATCATAAGTCTGGGAAGAATAAAGATAGGGTGCGAATTGGTTATTATTGTCAGGTAAAATGTTGAATCTGAGAAACTGCAGCGGCAGTGGGGGACGAACGCACCTATACGCACGGTCGGTGATAGCAAATGGATGGGGACTCAGCTCACCGAATTCTGCTCCTTTGTAAATTCCCATCATGTGGTTGTTATAGAGGTGGGGGAGTCTTTGGAATGGATTCACAGCTATCAAAATATTCCCAGTGTAAGTCTGGAAGAAGAATTTAATCCATTAGAGAAGCTGCAAGAAGATGAATAGTATCTCAAATGAAAAAGGTACTTTTGTGCACATGAAGAAGGTACGTAGTTGCTCAGAGCATTTTTCATGATGGAATTCCACTGGCTCATGGAAAATTAACCTGGATGTTAATTTGTTGAGGGACTCAACTTACGTATATCTCATTGAGGGCGTATCTGGACTTGAGGTTCTGGAGCACTCCTGGTTCGTGCAGATAGGCGAGCCTGGTCATATCCTCGACACCACCACGCGGGGATTCCGTGTCCTTGGGAAAGGCAGTCGAGAGATTAACGGTGGCCTTCTTCCCATTGGTGCAGTTTATGACAAGGTCCTCCCCGTTGACCTCCTCCACCTGGCCATCCATCCATGCCTCGTCTGCATCTTCGATCCAGACATGAGAGCCGACGACAAAGCGGCTTTTGGTTTTGGATGCCTGCAGCAGAGACGACAAGATTGACATTAGTTCTGGTTGATGCTGGCATGTATGCATGGTACGTAGAAATTAATCTACATTCCCTTGTATCAGTTATTATGGATGAAATTAATCTGCATTACAAGATGTCTCAAATGCAGAAACCCCATTGAAGGATGTATGTATGTATGTACGTTTCCCTTGAACAAACATGGTAGAATTAAGGCTTGCATGCATTGAATTGAAGAAAGAAAAGAAGCAACAAGCATTGATCGCGTCCGGGCATTTCATCAAACAGTTGTTGAGGCCACGCAAAGGGGTCGCATTTGGGGCCAAGAACCGATTTTGATCCGACGGATAGAATGGAGGGAAAGATTGATAGAATACCATTGTTGGGCGACGGCGGCGGGGCGACGATGAGAAGAGATCAGAGGGAGGCCGGCCGCATCAACTCCGTCCCGCGGCGGCAGGCCGAATGCGAGCGGTGCCGGTCGAACGGCGGCCGCACCACCACCGCACCGCAGCAGGCGACGGCGACGGCGACGGGGAATGTGGGGGGAAATGAATGAAATCCTACGGAGCAGGGTCGAATCCACGGCGAGCGAGCATTGCCGTCCGTCGACAGCAACGCGGTGGTGGTGGTGGTGGCGAGATTTCCTTGGGCTCGCTCTGGTTGTGGAGCTCCCTTACTTTTTTTAGCAGCGGGTGTGGGGAGGAGGGGGAGGTGGTGGTGGTCATGGGATGCAATGCAGGAATGGAGGAGCCGCCCCCGCACTCCCGCGCCATTGCCATTGCCACACACCGAGAAGAATGCGGGATGCTCTCTCTCTCACACACACACACAAACCAGCACATGCCACTTTCCTTCTCTCTCTCTCTCTCTCTCTCATGGGTGGGTTCTCTTGGGCCGGGCCCCGCCGAGCCCGTGGGCCGGCATTAAAGCTGGCCATATATATGGCAGTGTCACGTGGGCCGGCCCGTGCTCATGGAAATTTGGCCCGGCATGTGCCTGATATACGGCACGCGATTAAGAGCATGTTTGGTTGCCTGCATCGATTTTTAGTGCATTGCATGTGATTCTCAGTATGCATATGGTTTGGTTGCCAGCATATGGGTTAGCTCCATGAGGGAATTAAATTTGACCCGCCGCTTGGTTGGCTGCATGGCATTAGACGCACATAATACTCGTTGTTTGGTTGCAATCTTGCATAAGGTGTTGTTACCGCTTCTCAGTGGTGATGACTTTATCACACACGATCTGAACAGTTTCACTCTCAGCTACGAAACAAATTACGATTCACCCTAATTACTATCAAATGACAGTACAGATTAATTGTTGGCCGGCTGGTGCGGTACGTAGCCTGTACGGCTTGTTTTTTTTCTTAATTTTTTAGATTTTTCTCCTGTTTTTATTCTTAAAAATCTAGATACAAAACAAAGTCCATGAAGGCCCATAAGGCCGAAAAGCAACGCGGTCCGGCCCGCGGCCATGCTGTGTCGGCCTTTATAACTGGTGCAACACCATTGCAACACTCGGAGAAAAATGCGGCATGCACTTCTCTCACAAACCACACATGCCAATTTCTCATCCGTTCTCATGGGCTGGCCACCGGACCTGTGGGACGGTATTAAAGTGTCATATGGGCCGTGCCATGCGGTCCAGCCCGTGGGCGTAGAATTTTGCCCAGCACGACACGTAATCAAAAAGGTTTGGGCCAACCTTCGGCCTGCATCGGAACAAGGCCAATCCCGAAAACCAGGCCTTAAGGCTAGGTACGTCACGGCCCTTTTAATTGCGTGCTGGGATGACATAGCCTGAAGCGGTACACGGTTGTCCAGCTTGTAACTAGACTTATTTATTACCCTAAAAAAACTAGACTTTTATTTGTTTATTTTTGTATTTTTTAACTTTTCCTATATTTATTTCTTATTTTTTTTAGTTTTTTCTCAATTTTAGAAAAACAAAAAGGCCCTGAATACTCACAAGGCCGAAAGCAGCACGGACCGGCCCGCAACCATGTCGTGTCAGCCATTATAACTGGCAGGTCAGGCTGATCCTTGGCCCTTATAGCCGGGTTGTGCCGGGCCGGCCCATGTGGCTACGTTTGGATAGTATCCTAGATCATTGATAGGCTTCCCCTATCCTTTTCGCCCCCCCCCCAAGCCCAAATATATTATTCTTGTCATTGTTCTCGCTGACATTTTTTGTTTTTCCCAAGGCCTAAGGAGTCATACAGATTCAAATTTAACAAAATGACCACAATCGCATCGTCTTCACCAGAAACCGCTCAACCAGCTAAAACAAAATTGATGGGTGGTTTCATCACATGGCATCATGCAATGATAAAAAAATGGAGGAAGACTCAACTTGAAAGAAGAGAGGCAGTGGTGAGATGCTTACCCTTGTGGTGACTGGCTCGATGTTTGACGGAGTCGAATCCAACAAATCTCAAGTTGGGGGTCCCTAGCTAGTAGCCTAGATGCGATGGTAACAAGGGCACGAGTTTACCTAGGTTCAGACTCTCCGAAGAGATAAAACCACATGTCCTACTTGTGTTGTATTGATTTGGATGGATTACAAAGCAATGTT
Source organism: Triticum dicoccoides (assembly GCF_002162155.2). Taxonomy (NCBI): domain Eukaryota; kingdom Viridiplantae; phylum Streptophyta; class Magnoliopsida; order Poales; family Poaceae; genus Triticum; species Triticum dicoccoides. Next base: position 602,761,168 of record NC_041386.1, on the reverse strand, counting down.
TCATTGACGTGCCACTGGCGTATGGAAAGATTGATGGGACGGGAAAGCGTGTTAGATATCGCCTAGAACCGAGCATGAAACCACTTCATGAGTCACCACCGCGCGGTAGGACCTATAGTCCGAGGTGTAGCAAGCCAAGAAGCTTATAGGGAGCTCCTCGGGTGCCCGATCAACTTGTACTCGAGTTTTTCGGGTTTGAGTTTTTTGGATTTAGGTTCGGGCTTTGGGTATCGGGTTTTATGCCGACCGTGACTCCTCATAGTCCGTTGGTGACGTGAAATTAAAGAGGGGCTGGAAAGAAGAAGAGCAAAAAAGGTGCTAAACACAAATACATGATTGTGGAGGAAAGGATGTTCGGTGGAATAGTGGATTCGGATCAGAATGTAATGGAGATGGCCATGGAGGGGGGAGGCTAAAAAATTGGACCATGTTCATAGTAAAACTGATATGAACCCTCCACATATTTCTTCTATTGAATTTAGCTGATAAACTAATATTAAGTTAGGGAAGAATGAGGTATCTATTAGATTTTTTTTGAAATTGCATGTTATGTTTCCCAACAGAGAGGAACTAGAGGGTAAGCCACACTTCGATGCGCCCAACTATAATCTCGTCTTCCACATGTGAATTAATGTGACACTGCGTTAGCAATTCTATAGGATAAGATTCTTATTTAAGTTTTATTAGGTTTGCTTTGGTTTACAAAAAAAATTGATGAAATTCTACAGGATAAGATTCTTATAGAAATATTTTCTTTAGGGCCCTTTGGTTTGTAAGAATGGACCCCTATTCCTATTTAGCGTTAGTGTTAGTTCATATCCTTCATATTGAAAAGAATAGTAACTCGGATCGAATGAATTTTTTCTATCCTATGAACCAAATGAGCCCTTAGGGCATCTTCAATGATGACCCGCAAATTCTTCCGATATATGTCCGTTTTTCTGTTCGGACGTGGCCCGCGGACATGATATAAGAGGGAGCCATCCTACGCTAATTATAAAGTATCTGGTTGGAAGGAGAAAAAGTAGGTAGGTATTTGTGTCCGGTTGCGAGGAGAGAGAGAGAGAGAGAGAGAGAGAGAGAGAGAGAGAGAGAAGAGCGGAACCATGCATGTGCGGTTGGGAGGAGAGAGAGAAGAGACGGACACGCATGTGATTGGTCAAGTGCATGTCCGGACTTCGCAAAGCTCCTCCAAGTTTGTCTTCAAAATACCAGAATTTGGACGTCCAGACAGCTTTGCAGACTGATAGAGGTCCCCACTGAATTGCAAAGTAAACAAAAGTTGTCCGGACACCACATGCGGGAGTTTTGTAGGTCTCCGTTGAAGATGCCCTTAACCATGAGATGGATCATGTGATAGGAAATGTTGTACATGCCCAACAATGAGTGTTGATTTGATGGGGTGTGTGGCGCTAGATGTGAACATGGGGTGGGAATTGTTTGCTTCAATTAATGTGAATCGCCAACGCGGGGCTTAATAAACTGTGGGTGGTGCGGTCCATTCATAGTGGTACATTCTTTCTTGGTTTCCCTAGAAAAATACATAGTACAACAAACTTAATAAAAGAAGAAGTAAACAATGTTTTCAAATAGTTTAGATTTCTTACCACATGTGTCACGTGATAGAAGAAAATAATGTTGATGTACAAAAACATGCGTACATATAAAATGAAATGAATTATGCCCTTTAAAAATATTCATGTACTTTAAAAATGTTGACGTAGTTTAAAAAATTATTCAGTGTAATAAAAAAATCATGGATTTAAACAAATGTTCATGCAATTTTAAAAAGAATCTGTGCTTTTCAAAAATATTAAAGCAATCTCAAAAAATGTTCATATAGTTTTAAAAAGTATTAACATATTTTTGAAATGTTATATATTTTACGGAATGCGCATGCAATTACAAAATCATGCCTTTTAAAATTGTTAATGTAGTAGAAAAGTGTTCACTTATTTTTCTAGAAATGTTCAGATACTTTTAAAAGTATCCACCTATTTCTTTTTTTTTATGGTAGTATCTACCTATTCCAAAATATGCGTGCAATTTTGAAAAAAAATCACAACTTAAGATTGCTTACACGTGCTGTTTTGTAAAGGGGTCATGCATTTCAATAAAAAGTATCGACGTGTTTCCTATCAATTAAATATGAATATTATTTATTTAATTTATAAATAAAATGATTAATAATAAAAAATGCAAAAGATAGAGTCAGAAAAGGAAAAAAGAAACCAAAAAATACCAAACAAGAACGGCAAAAGGAAAAGACATCGCCATGATCACTTAGAGCTCCTACGCTACTGTTATAGTAGTAAAACACCGCGCTTGAACCAGTGGCCCCATAGCTCATCCCACAAGGCTAGCAATGCTGACAACGATACAAAAACTTTTTTTTTGCGATGGAACGATACAAAATACTTCTCTAGGCAACATAGAGTATGAGCTATGTCCCAGGCCCACAAGCCAGTGATAGCGAACACCCGATGTGTTTACTGTTTGCCTATTGAGCCACTTATAAACTATAGATGGATTCACTAAAGTGGTCCTACCAACAATATTTAGAAATCTCCCCAACACCCTCTTTTCCATGTTACTCACCCAAGGGATCAAATCACTAAGCTATTCTTCAGCCTCTTTTCATCAACAGGAATCCCTAAATATTTTAAGGGAAGTTTGCCCCTCTTACAAGTAAAAATTTCTTCAAAAAATTCAATTTTGTTGTCATCAATACCAACCCCAATAACCTCACTTTTATGAGAATTAATTTTCAACCCAGACATGACCTCAAAGAGGCATGATTATTTTTTTCAGATTCCTGACCTGTACCCAATCATCTTGTAAGAGGAAGATAGCTAGTGTGCATATTGCAAGATGGCAATATATCCCCATCTTTGGCCAGACCAGTCACCAAGCCTAGATTCATATAGCAATTACGTACAGTAGAACAGCTTCTAGGCCCTGTTGCCTGGCCCGGCCCGGCCGTGTCCTGTCCTCTCAGAAGAAAAAAATTCCTTTATCAGTTTTCATGGTTTCTTCAACATACATCTATTTTCTCAATACACAATATACATTCTTAGTATACATGTGAAACATTTTTTTCCCACATTGAACTTTTGTAATATATATTTCTTATTCTAGTGCATGTTTTAAACACTTTCTGAATATATGGTCAACACGTTTTTTTTAAATACACATTGAACATTTTTTAGGTAATAAACAAGTCTCTAAAACTATGTGCACTTTCATATTGTATGCACATTTTTTAAATGACATATTCTTTTTTGAAAGGCGAGGACTTTTCTTGAAGATGCCACATACATATTTTTCAGTGGCATAAAACCTTTTTCTTATACTCCTTCAAAAACTTTTTTTACGTGTTCCTAAATTTACACATTTGTTTTGAAACGTGGGAACATTTTTTCATGCCCTGAACTTTTTCTAATGCTATAATTATCTTTTTAATTTCATTGACCTTTTTTATACGGTATTAACATTTTTCTCAAATTCATGGGTATTTTTTATTTTCCCTTTTTATGTTTAATGGAATCGATAGTAGGGCCCCTTGTTTGGGCATGTCACGTTTTTGTTTGAATGTTTGGGCATGTCACAGTTTTTTTTACATCAACACAAGCGTTTATATACACACGCATACATTCATCCTTATGAACGTATACACGCATATTATATTTTGATAAGTGCCTTTGAAAGATGAACCGACATATCATCTTGAGATTCACGAAATCACTGTAGACGCCTCGTCATCGACAAAAACATCTCCTCCTACTGAATGTGCATCGTCAAAAATTCTAAAATAAATAAAAAAAATGCGAGCATCAGAATTTTAATTTTAGTGGATTGAAAATACCACAGTTTCTCTAACCGTCCAACCACAAATTGGTTCGCGGCATGTCACGGTTGCGCGGAGGCAGACAGGATTCATGGTAGTAGTACGTACATACAGCAGCTTCGAGACCCGGCCGTGTCCAATCCTCGCAGAAGAAAAGGACTACCATCTTCGTTGTGCATGTAGGACACGTAGACGTGCGGCCAACAGATTGAAGAATTATTTTTTTGACAAATGATTGAAGACGAATTTGATTATGTATAGTACCATACGGTACGGGTGCCCATTCGCTGAGCACGTAGCAGCTGCGCACCGCACTGCACAATACACATCCATGCGTATGTATGTACTGAGCAAGCAGCTAAAAGAGGCTACTGCACTACGATTTTGAATACTCTAACTTGGTTAAAGGTAGATTCTAATCTTGAACTAACTTTAACTAAAAAGGTGTTTGAACGACAGGGTTAAATGAAGTTGGAGTAAGGAGATAAAAAAATATTTTTTAGTGGTCCCGAGAAAAACTACTCAAATAAGCACCTCTTTGATGGGTTAGAAGCATCTAACCCAAACTAACCCTCAATACATGTTTGAATATTTTTATTTGAATATTTTTAGATTAGTTGAGTTCAAACTAACCAAAACTGACTCTTAACCCATGAATCTAAATAGAGCCAATAGAAAGAAGACGGTTTCACTTGCATGGGCACAAGACAACCGGAGCACATCACAATCGGAACGGAAGTAGAGTAGTAGTGATAAATGAAACAAGTGCTGCCATTCATCCACATCCAGACACTGCTGTGGTCTGGTCGGAGAAGAAGCATGGACTGATCGATCTCTATCTCGATCTCGGACTAGATAATAAACACACACACACACACACACACACACACACACAAAGAAGAACCATCCTGCAGTACTACCACATGTACGCATGCACGCGCGTCGTCCCTACAAAAAAGAAAAGAGTACATGCACACCATGTATGGATACAACGTACGCTCCCACCATACGTGACGGAACACACATTTATACATACACCTTATTATCAGCCTGTCACTGTCGCCGCCGAGGCATCTACCCGGCCGATTCAGACCCTGGCGACGCCGCCGGTGCCCATGCCCTTATTGTGCGGATCGCCGGCGCCATACCCGCCGTGCTCCGCGCCGTATCCACCAGCATGGTTACCAAACTGGTTGCCAAACAGCCCAGAGTGCAGCGCCAGCACGTAGAGCAGCTGCGTGAAGGCCAGGATGATGACGAACGCCTCCAGCACCCGGAGGCGCCACCCTCGGTACCCGCCGATGTGGATCTCCTTGCACGCCAGCCCGAACGCCAAGGCGGTGATCGCCCAGGCCACCAGCGAGGAGGACGCGGAGGTGGCGAGGCTGTCGCCGCGCCAGGTGCGGACGTGGTGCACGCCGGCGAGCTTGGATGCGGCGCCCACGACCCCGGCGAGGATGGCGAAGACGAGGAAGTAGAAGGTGGCGCCGTTGCCGCCGACGCCGGGGCGGTTGGTGAGGCCGTTGATGAAGTGGTTGAGGTTCCAGCTCGCGAAGCCGATGACGATGAGGTACATGATGAGGTTCAGCACCAGCAGCGGCGCCACCATGTTGCGACCCACGCCCGCCATTGCTGCTGCCTTGCTTCTTTCTTCTTCTTCTTCTTGTTGTTGTTGTTGGCTTGGATCGAGCACTGAAGTGGCTTTGTGGAACAGATCGAATCGACAAGGATGGGAGATTGGTGATTGCTTTGTGGATGAGGTGCCGGGGTGGAGCGTAGTGGGATATATAGATGCACAGGAGGTAGGGAAAGACGGGACACGTGTGATGCGGCCGCTTAGAAATGGAGGTGGCGCGACGCGTGGTGAGCGCTTGACACCGAGCTGAAGCTGCTGCTGCTTCTGCTTCTGCTTCTTCCAGTCGACGTCGTAGCTCTCTAGCCGTTGGCGGATGCTTCCAGCGGCTTCGAGACCGTACGTGGCACGGTTTATAGCTGCTGCTGCTGCTGCTAGACTAGGACTGGAATAATCAATCAGCTCACGTAACGTAAACTAAACGTACGCTTCCTTGGATCTTACTCCCTCCGTTCCAAAATAGATGACCCAACTTTGTGCTAAAGTTAAGTTGCACTGCTCGATCGGTCCATCCACCCTCCCATGCAACCTTATCCTCTTCCTCTTCCCTTCCTCGCCGCTTCCCGCTGTACTGTACGTGTCTCACGTGTTTGCTCTGCTTTTACATCCATTTTTTTTCTGCTTACACTCATCATCCATTTAGCTCCAAGAAAACACGAGGGCCTTTCCAACTTTTCGCGCAACTATGGTGTGTTTAGTGCAATAATAGCAAATTAGGGGATCCTGTCTCGTCAACACATTGTGATCTTTAAAGCCTGCTCTGACTAAGCGTTTGCAGGTGTCTATTTACCTTAAAGTTAAGTCAATGCGATTTCAATCTTTGACGAACGACACACCATTGGAGGTGGGAAAAAGGCTTGTATTTTTTGCAACATAATTTTATTGTACAATCGAAAACTCTTTACACCTTCCCCGCAAAAAGAAACATATAGCAAGACAATTCCCGAGCAACAAATTGCAATTTATACAGCAACCACACACACACATCCATCCATATTGTCATGCATATAATTAATGAGAAGTTGGTTATACTTACCTAGAGAGAGAGACGAAAAGATTATCTTGAGCTAGTCGTCAATCGATCACACGAGGGGCTGGCCGACCATGTGTAGTTTCATGGGTGCCATTAATGGAGAGTGGTAACATTTTTCATGCAAGTAGTTTCCTTTAGACCATGGGTGCATAGCAGTAACTAGATGGTGTTATCTTCCATGTATCTCAATACAAAGATCACATGAGCTTTCCTTCATGATCATGATCCATCAGATATAATATGTTGGTATGTTTCTTGCAGTGCGAATAATTGTCACTTTATGATAAGTTTTATCCATGAATTCCTTTTGAGATCTATTCGGTTTCTTTGCTGCATAATTCTTATTCATGTATTTCTCCAATCAATATTTATTCCTTTGGCCAGGTTTGGGAGATGACCTCCAAGAGGAAGTTGTGTATGATAATTGGGTTCGATCTTGCAAGTAATCAATCAGAGTGACAGGAAGTGGAAAAGGCTTGTATTGTGTTGTTGCCACTAGGGATAAAAAGATGGTCGCGTAGTTGTCCTTTGAACGCAGGGTGAAGACAATATATCATCTACTTGTTGTCATCATACTTATTGCAATCCTCTGTTTTTTACTTAATACTTGATGCTGGATAGCAATCTTGGGTGAAGTATTAGCTATAGATGTAGTTGGATAATGGTCTATAATTTTTGACACATAATGCTCATATGTCGATTGTGACATGCATAGTCGTAGTCATAAGAGAGAAACCGCTAGTAAAACTTGTTGGGGATCGTAGCAGAAATTTAAAAAATTTCCTATGTGTCACCAAGATCAATCTATGGAGAGACTAGCAACGAGAGAGAGGAGCGCATCTACATAGCCTTGTAGATCGCAATGAGGAAGCGTTCAAGAGAACGGGGTTGATGGAGTCGTACTCGTCGTGATCCAAATCACCGATGATCCTAGCGCCGAACGGACGGCACCTCCGCGTTCAACACACGTACGGAGCGGAGACGTCTCCTCCTTCTTGATCCAGCAAGGGGAGAGGAGAGGTTGATGAAGATCCAGCAGCACGACGGCGTGGTGGTGGAAGTAGCGGGATCCCGGCAGGGCTTCGCCAAGCACAAACGGGGAGGAAAAGGTGTCACGGAGGGAGAGGGAGGCGTCAGGGACTCAGGTGTGGCTGCCCTCCCTCCCCCCCACTATATATAGGACCCCTAGGGAGGGGCGCCGGCCCTAGAAGATCCAATCTCCAAGGGGGGGGGCAGCCCCCAAGTCAGGTGGGGCGCCCCCACCCCTAGGGTTTCCAACCCTAGGCGCAGGGGGAGGCCCATGGGGGGCGCACCAGCCCACAAGGGGCTGGTTCCCCTCCCAGTTCAGCCCATGGGGCCCTCCGGGATAGGTGGCCCCACCCGGTGGACCCCCGGGACCCTTCCGGTGGTCCCGGTACAATACCGATTACCCCCGAAACTTTCCCGATGGCCGAAACTGGACTTCTTATATATAAATCTTCACCTCCGGACCATTCCGGAACTCCTCGTGACGTCCGGGATCTCATCCGAGACTCCGAACAACTTTCGGGTTACCGCATACTAATATCTCTACAACCCTAGCGTCACCGAACCTTAAGTGTGTAGACCCTACGGGTTTGGGAGACACGTAGACATGACCGAGACGACTCTCCGGTCAATAACCAACAGCGGGATCTGGATACCCATGTTGGCTCCCACATGTTTCACAATGATCTCATCGGATGAACCACGATGTCGAGGATTTAATCAATCCCGTATACAATTCCCTTTGTCTATTGGTACGATACTTGCCCGAGATTCGATCGTCGGTATCCCGATACCTCGTTCAATCTCGTTACCGGCAAGTCTCTTTACTCGTTCCGTAACACATCATCCTGTGATCAACTCCTTGGTCACATTGTGCACATTATGATGATGTCCTACCGAGTGGGCCCAGAGATACCTCTCTGTTACACGGAGTGACAAATCCCAGTCTCGATTCGTGCCAACCCAACAGACACTTTCGGAGATACCCGCAGCTCACCTTTATAGCCACCCAGTTACGTTCTGACGTTTGGTACACCCAAAGCATTCCTACAGTATCCGGGAGTTGCACAATCTCATGGTCTAAGAAAATGATACTTGACATTGGAAAAGCTTTAGCATACGAACTACACGATCTTGTGTTATGCTTAGGATTGGGTCTTGTCCATCACATCATTCTCCTAATGATGTTATCCCGTCATCAACGACATCCAATGTCCATGGTCAGGAAACCGTAACCATCTATTGATCAACGAGCTAGTCAACTAGAGGCTTACTAGGGACATGGTGTTATCTATGTATCCAGACATGTATCTGAGTTTCCTATCAATACAATTTTAGCATGGATAATAAACGATTATCATGAACAAGGAAATATAATAATAACTAATTTATTATTGCCTCTAGGGCATATTTCCAACAGTCTCCCACTTGCACTAGAGTCAATAATCCAGTTCACATCGCTATGTGATTAACACTCAAGGTCACATCCCCATGTGACTAACACCCAAAGAGTTTACTAGAGTCAATAATCTAGTTCAGATTACCATGTGATTAACACTCAATGAGTTCTGGGTTTGATCATGTTATGCTTGTGAGAGATGTTATAGTCAACGGGTCTGAACCTTTCAGATCCGTGTGTGCTTTACAAATCTCTATGTCATCTTGTAGATGCAGCTACCACGCTCTTTTTTGGAGCTATTCCAAATAACTGTTCTACTATACGAATCCGGTTTACTACTCAGAATCATCCAGATTAGAGTCAAAGATTGCATCGGCGTAACCCTTTACGACGAACTCTTTTATCACCTCCATAATCGAGAAAATTCCTTAGTCCACTAGTTACCAAGGATAACCTTGACCGTTGTCCTGTGATCCATTTCTAGATCACACTTGTACCCCTTGACTGACTCAAGGCTTAGCACGCTTCATGTGCGGTACACAACATTGCATACTTTAGAGCCTATGTCTAAAGCATAGGGGACGACCTTCGTCCTTTCTCTCTATTCTGCCGTGGTCAGGTCTTGAGTTTTACTCAATACTCATACCTTATAACACAACCAAGAACTCCTTCTTTGCCGATCTATTTTTGAACTCCTTCAAAATTTTGTCATGGTATGTGTTCGTTTGAAAGTACTATTAAGCGATTTTGATCTATCCTTATAGATCTTGATGCTCAATGTTCAAGTAGCTTAATCCAGGTTTTCCATTAAAAAACACTTTTCAAATAACCCTGTATGCTTTCCAGAAATTCTACATCATTTCTGATCAACAATATGTTAACAACATATACTCATCAAAAATTCTATAGTGCTCCCACTCACTTCTTTGGAAATACAAGTTTCTCATAAACTTTGTATAAACCCAAAATCTTTGATCATCTCATCAAAGCATACATTCCAACTCCGAGATGCTTACTCCAGTCCTTAGAAGGATCGCTGGAGCTTTGCATACTTGTCAGCATCTTTCAAGATTGACAAAACCTTCTGGATGTATCACATACAACCTTTCCTCAAGAAAAATGTCGAGGAAACAATGTTTTGACACCCTATCTGCAAGATTTCATAAATAATGCAGTAACTGCTAACATAATTCCAACAGACTCTTAGCATCGCTACGAGTGAGAAAGTCTCATCATAGTCAACTCCTTAAACTTGTCGGGAAACATCTTAACGACAAGTCAAGCTTTCTTAATGGTGACACTTACCATCATTGTCCGTCTTCCTTTTAAAATCCATCTGCACCCAACAGCCTTACGACTATCAAGTAGTTCTTCCAAAGTCTATACTTTGTTTTATACATGGATCCTTTCTCGGATTTTATGGCCTCGAGCCATTCATCGGAATCCGGGCCCACCATCGCTTCTCCATAGCTCGTAGGTTCATTGTTGTCTGGCAACATGACTTCCAAGACAGGATTACGTACCACTCTGAAGTAGTACACATCCTTGTTGACCTATGAGGTTTGGTAGTGACTTGATCCGAAGTTTCATGATCATTATCATAAGCTTCCACTTCAATTGGTGTAGGTGCCACAGGAACAACTTCCTGTGCCCTGCCACACACTAGTTGAAGTGACGGTTCAATAACCTCATCAAGTCTCCACCATCCTCCCACTCAATTCTTTCGAGAGAAACTTTTCCTCGAGAAAGGACCCGTTTCTAGAAACAATCACTTTTGCTTCCGGATCTGAAATAGAAGGTATACCCAACTATTTTTTGGTATTCTATGAAGATGCATTTATCCGCTTTGGGTTCGAGCTTATCAGTCTGAAGCTTTTTCACATAAGCATCGCAGCCCCAAACTTTTAAGAAACGACAGCTTAGGTTTCTCTAAACCATACTTCATATGGTGTCGTCTCAACGGAATTGTGTGGTGCCCTATTTAAAGTGAATGCGGTTGTTTCTAATGCCTAACCCATAAACGATAGTGGTAATTCGATAAGAGACATCATGGTATGCACTATATCCAATAGGGTGTAGTTATGATGTTCGGACACACCATCACACTATGATGTTCCAGGCGGTATTAGTTGTGAAACAATTTCCACAATGTCTTAATTGTGTGCCAAACTCGTAACTCAGATATTCATCTCTATGATCATATCATAGACATTTTATCATCTTGTCACGACGATCTTCAACTTCACTCTGAAATTACTTGAACCTTTCAATAATTCAGACTTGTATTTCATCAAGTAAATATACTCAGTATCTACTCAAATTATCTGTGAAGTAAGAACATAACGATATCCACTGCGTGCCTCAGCACTCATTGGACTGCACACATCAAAATGTATTACTTCCAACAAGTTGCTTTCTTGTTCCATCTAATTGAAAACGAGGTCTTTCAGTCATGTTGCCCATGTGGTATGATTTGCATGTCTCAAGTGATTTAAAATCAAGTGAGTCCAAATGATCCATCTGTATGGAGTTTCTTCATGCATATCTCCCAATAGACATGGTTCGCATGTCTCAATCTTTTCAAAGCGAGTGAGTCCAAAGATCCATCAAGATGGAGCTTCTTCATGCGTTTTACACCAACATGACTCAAATGGCAGTGCCACAAGTACGTGGTACTATCTTATATCTTTTGGCATGAACATGTGTATCACTACGATCGAGATTCAATAAACCATTCATTTTAGGTGCAAGACCATTGAAGGTATTATTCAAATAAACAGAGTAACCATTATTCTCCTTAAATGAATAATCGTATCGTGATAAAAATAATCCAATCATGTCTATGCTCAACGCAAACACCAAATAACAATTATTTAGGTTTAACACCAATCTTGATGATAGAGGGAGCATGCGATGCTTGATCACATCAACCTTGGAAATACTTCCAACACATATCGTCATCTCACCTTCAGCTAGTCTCGGTTTATTCCGTAGCCTTTTATTTTCGAGTTACTAACACTTAGCAACTGAACCGGTATTTTAATACCCTGGTGCTACTAGGAGTACTAGTAAAGTACACATTATAATGTATATCCAATATACTTCTGTCGACCTTGCCAGCCTTCTCATCTACCGAGTATCTAGGGTAGTTCTGCTTCAGTGACCGTTCCCCTCATTACAGAAGCACTTAGTCTCGGGTTTGGTTCAACCTTGGGGTTTTTCACTAGAGCAGCAACTGATTTGCCATCTCATGAAGTATCCCTTCTTTTCCTTTCCCTTCTTGAAACTAGTGGTTTAACCATCAACAATTGATGCTCCTACTTGATTTCTACTTTCACGGTGTCAAACATCGCGAGTTTCTCAAGGATCATCATGTCTATCCCTGATATGTTATAGTTCACCACGAAGCTCCAATAGCTTGGTGGCAGTGACTATGGAGAATCATCACTATCTCACCTGGAAGATTAACTCCCACTTGATTCAAGCGATTGTAGTACTTAGACAATCTGAGCACATGCTCAACGATTGAGCTTTTCTCCCTTAGTTTGCAGGCTTAAGAAACTTGTCAGAGGTCTCATACCTCTTGACGTGGGCACTAGTCTGAAATCCCAATTTCAGTCTTTGGAACATCTCATATGTTCTGTGACGTTTCAAAAACCATCCTTGGTGCCACAATTCTAAACCGTTAGCATTACGCACTGAACTATCACGTAGTCATTAAAACGTGTATGTCAGATGTTTCCCAACATCTACAGACGATGCTCGAGGGTCAGCACACTGACGGTGCATTAAGGACATAATCCTTCTGTGCAGCAATGAGGACAATCCTCAGTTGACGGACCCAGTCCGCATAGTTGCTACTGTCAACTCTCAACTAAATTTTCTCTAGGAACATATCTAAAACATTAGAACTATAGCGCAAGCTACGACATAATTTGTAAAGACCTTTTGACTATGTTCATGATAATTAAGTTCATCTAATCAAATTATTTAATGAACTCCCACTTAGATACACATCTCTCTAGTCATCTAAGTGATACATGATCCGAGTCAACTAGGCCGTGTCCGATCATCACGTGAGACGGACTAGTCATTATCGGTGAACATCTTCACGTTGATCGTCTCCACTATACGACTCATGTTCGACCTTTCGGTCTTCCGTGTTCCGAGGCCATGTCTGTACATGCTAGGCTCGTCAAGTCAAATCAAGTGTATTGCGTGTGTAAATCTGCCTTACACCCGTTGTATGCGAACGTTATAATCTATCACACCCGATCATCACCTGGTGCTTTGAAACAACAGACCTTTAGCAACGGTGCACAGTTAGGGGGAACACTTTCTTGAAATTATGGTGAGGGATCATCTTATTTATGCTACCGTCGTTCTAAGCAAATAAGATGTAAAACATGATAAACATCACATGCAATCAAATAGTGACATGATATGGCCAATGTCATTTTGCTCCTTTTGATCTCCATCTTCGGGGCGCCATGATCATCGTCGTCACCGGCATGACACCATGATCTCCATCATCATGATCTTCATCATCGTGTCTTCATGAAGTTGTCTCGTCAACTATTACTTATACTACTATGGCTAACGGTTAGCGATAAAGTAAAGTAATTACATGACGTATAAGTTGACACACAGGTCATAAATAAATTAAGACAACTCCTATGGCTCTTGCCGGTTGTCATACTCATCGACATGCAAGTCGTGATTCCTATTACAAGAATATGATCAATCTCATACATCACATATATCATTCATCACATCCTTTTGGCCATATCACATCACACGGCATATGCTGCAAAAACAAGTTAGACGTCCTCTAATTGTTGTTACACGTTTTTTACGTGGCTGCTATAGGTTTCTAGCAAGAATGTTTCTTACCTACGCCAAAACCACAACGTGATATGCCAATTTCTATTTACCCTTTATAAGGACCCTTTTCATCGAATCCGATCCAACTAAAGTGGGAGAGACAGACACTCGCTAGCCACCTTATGCAACTAGTGCATGTCAGTCGATGGAACCAGTCTCACGTAAGCGTACGTGTAAGGTCGGTCCGGGCCGCTTCATCCCACGATGCCGCTGAATCAAGATAAGACTAGTAACGACAAGTAAATTGACAAAATCGATGCCCACAACAACTTGTGTTCTACTCATGCATAGAATCTACGTATAGACCTAGCTCATGATGCCACTGTTGGGGATCGTAGCAGAAATTCAAAAAATTTCCTACGTGTCACCAAGATCAATCTATGGAGAGACTAGCAACGAGAGAGAGGAGTGCATCTATATACCCTTGTAGATCGCAATGCGGAAGCGTTCAAGAGAACGGGGTTGATGGAGTCGTACTCGTCGTGATCCAAATCACCGATGATCCTAGCGCCGAACGGACGGCACCTCCGCGTTCAACGCACGTACGGAGCGGAGACGTCTCCTCCTTCTTGATCCAGCAAGGGGCGAGGAGAGGTTGATGGAGATCCAGCAGCACGACAGCGTGGCGGTGGAAGTAGCGGGATCCCGGTAGGGCTTCGCCAAGCACAAGCGGGGAGGAAGAGGTGTCACGGAGGGAGAGGGAGGCGCCAGGGACTCAGGTGTGGCTGCCCTCCCTCCCCCCCACTATATATAGGACCCCTAGGGAGGGGCGCCGGCCCTAGGAGGTCCAATCTCCAAGGGGGGCGGCGGCCAAGGGGGGGGGACTTGCCCCCCAAGTCTGGTGGGGCGCCCCCACCCCTTGGGTTTCCAACCCTAGGCGTAGGGGGAGGCCCATGGGGGGCGCACCAGCCCACCAGGGGCTGGTTCCCCTCCCACTTCAGCCCATGGGGCCCTCCGGGATAGGTGGCCCCACCCGGTGGACCCCCGGGACCCTTCCGGTGGTCCTGGTACAATACCGATTACCCCCGAAACTTTCCCGATGGCCGAAACTAGACTTCCTATATATAAATCTTCACCTCCGGACCATTCCGGAACTCCTCGTGACGTCCGGGATCTCATCCGGGACTCCGAACAACTTCCGGGTTACCGCATACTAATATCTCTACAACCCTAGCGTCAACGAACCTTAAGTGTGTAGACCCTACGGGTTCGGGAGACACGCAGACATGACCGAGACGACTCTCCGGTCAATAACCAACATCGGGATCTGGATACCCATGTTGGCTCCCACATGTTGCACGATGATCTCATCGGATGAACCACGATGTCGAGGATTTAATCAATCCCGTATACAATTCCCTTTGTCTATTGGTACGATACTTGCCCGAGATTCGATCGTCGGTATCCCGATACCTCGTTCAATCTCGTTACCGACAAGTCTCTTTACTCATTCCATAACACATCATCCCGTGATCAACTCCTTGGTCACATTGTGCATATTATGATGATGTCCTACCGAGTGGGCCCAGAGACACCTCTCCGTTACATGGAGTGACAAATCCCAGTCTCGATTCGTGCCAACCCAACAGACACTTTCGGAGATACCCGCAGTGCACCTTTATAGCCACCCAGTTACGTTGTGACGTTTGGTACACCCAAAGCATTCCTACGGTATCCGGGAGTTGCACAATCTCATGGTCTAAGGAAATGATACTTGACATTAGAAAAGCTTTAGCATACGAACTACACGATCTTGTGCTATGCTTAGGATTGGGTCTTGTCCATCACATCATTCTCCTAATGATGTTATCCCGTCATCAACGACATCCAATGTCCATGGTCAGGAAACCGTAACCATCTATTGATCAACGAGCTAGTCAACTAGAGGCTTACTAGGGACATGGTGTTGTCTATGTATCCACACATGTATCTGAGTTTCCTATCAATACAATTTTAGCATGGATAATAAACGATTATCATGAACAAGGAAATATAATAATAACTAATTTATTATTGCCTCTAGGGCATATTTCCAACAAAACTTTGGATTCCGGTCCATCCTCTTCCTATAAACTTTCAATCTAAATCAAACGCTCTTTTGATATGTTATTTCTACTTTTCCGTTGCAATCAAATCTTACACACACTTGTGATTTTAGTCCTTGTAACTAGAAAGGTAGTGAGGTTGACAACCTCACTAGTCTGTTGGGGGCCAAAGCGAGTTTTGTATTCGTGTGTGCAGTGCAGGTGTTGACCATTGGCTGTGTTAATAAACTCATGTTTGTTTGATAAACCTTGAGGTCACTTGAGGGAAACGGTTGCGTGCTGCAAACCCTTACACTTGGGGGCCAACATGTTCCTAGTAGTTTAGAGGAAGCATTGACCTTTCCACATGCCATTGGACATGATTTTCTGTCATCTCATCAATTAGGTATGTAGCTTCAGTCTATAGGTTTGACATAGGGTTAACGACGTTATGAAATACATGAAGAATGATCCATTCTTCCATTCTGTGTTTTGGGAAATTCCTTGTAGCCTCTTTCATGTAGTCACATGCAAGCGCTAGTGGCTCTTGATCTTCGTGCTTAAAGCCAGTTATTTACGATCGAAGTTGCATAATTTTTGTAGGGAAAAAACATGGACATAAATTTGCTACAACATAAATTCCATGAAGTTATGACTCCTCTGGGGCAAAGCTAGAAGACATTTTTTTTACCTTTTCTCTTAGAGAGCAAGGAAATAGACACAACTTCGACGCGTCTGGTTCATAAAATTTAATATGTTTTATGTCGCATAGTTAAGTGAAATTATGTAAATACATATCGGTATCCTTCGATGCGGAGCCGCCAAACTAGCTCTGTTGAACCATAGTAACAATATGAGGCTTAATTTTAAATTGTTAGGCAACAATACCAGGTAATGACATTGGTGCACACATACTATCTTTGTTAAGGGCAACAAAGTTCCCGAGTTTCCTTGTCATGATAATTATTTCGGGTATTTATTGGAACACCAATTTGAAAAATATGTAAAGACAAGAAGAAAATTGAAATAGAAACTGTGATCTAATAACTAATGTCACGATGCTTCTCCGGTAACGGCGCCGGAAAAGGTGTTGATGAGCCTTTGTGATCCAGTTTGGATTGCAGAAAGTCCCTTTGACTTTTACCCAAGAAGTGACCCTGATCACTAGGTACCGAACCCATAATAAGAGGACTCAAACAAGTTATTGATGTCGTAGTATGTTTCCGTTTTAGCTAGACCTTTATTATTTTTTTCAACCTAAACAAGTGTGTGTAAGATTTGAAAATAGGAAGGGTAACTTTTTCTTAGGGAAGGCCATCATGGCTAGCTTTATTAGAATAAAATATTTACATTGTCTACGAGCTTACCGACATCACAGTCAAGAGGCTCGTCCAACCAACTGAAAGAAGATTTATTACAGAAACAAAAATTAGCTAGCGCATGAACTGCTTGATTACAAGAACGATAACAATGCTTAAAAATGATCTTCCCGATCAAGGAACTAATATCCACACATTCCGTGAAGATTGCCGCCGCTGAGTTCCACCATCTAGTTTGACCATTACAGAAGTTAATAACCTGTAGGGAGTCTAATTCTGCTTCGAACCGATTGAATCCAAGAGAATTAACAAAAACTAGACCGTCTTTCATTGTCAAAACTTCTGTAGTGATTACATCTGCAGCGAAAGGAATAAATTTGCATTGTGCTGCCACAAAGTTTTCTCTAACTGGTTTGCTGAATTCGTGGATCGGGAGAGCGAAGAAGAGCTTGACACCGAAGCAAAGCGTCCCCACGTGAGGTGGTTGATTCGATAGACAGAGCGTCCATTTCTATTTTAGTGGGCGTTTGCCAAGCGGAGGCGAAGTGTGGAAGCATCCGCACGCTGCTCGAAACAGCTACCGTGTAAAGCCCCCATGCGGCACGCGTCGCACCACCCGTAAGCGGCGCATCACGCGTGTCCCTCCTGCACACCTATATATTTATCCCACTACACTCCACTTCACCACCTCATCCAGAAATCATCACATTCCATTTGATTCTTGCTTCCGCCAAATCCAATCCCAGCACGTAGCTAGATCAAGATCAACCAAAGCGAATCCAGTGAGTGTCAGAGCTCCATTTCCATCTCCACCTCGACCAAGAAGAAACGGGAGCAGCAATGGCGGGCGTTGGGCGTAACATGGTGGCGCCGCTGCTGGTGCTGAACCTCATCATGTACATCATCGTCATAGGGTTCGCGAGCTGGAACCTCAACCACTTCATCAACGGCCTCACCAACCGCCCCGGCGTCGGCGGCAACGGCGCCACCTTCTACTTCCTCGTCTTCGCCATCCTCGCCGGGGTCGTGGGCGCCGCATCCAAGCTCGCCGGCGTGCACCACGTCCGCACCTGGCGCGGCGACAGCCTCGCCACCTCCGCGTCCTCCTCGCTGGTGGCCTGGGCGATCACCGCCTTGGCGTTCGGGCTGGCGTGCAAGGAGATCCACATCGGCGGGTACCGAGGGTGGCGCCTCCGGGTGCTGGAGGCGTTCGTGACTGTTCTCATGTTCACGCAGCTGCTGTACGTGCTGGCGCTGCACTCGGGCCTCTTCGGGAACCAGTTCGGTGGTAACCATGGTGGTGGGTATCCGGCGGAGCACGCGTACGGCGCAGGCGTCGGCGACCCGCACAACAAGGGCATGGGCATGGGCATGGGCACCGGCGGGGTCGCCAGGGTCTGAGCTGATGATCGATCTTGTATGCATACGTGGCGTTGGTGTGTGTTGTGTTCATACATGGTTGCAGACATGTACTCCCTCCGTTCTGAATTACTTGTCTTAGATTTGTCTAGATACCTTTGTCTAGATACGGAGGTATCTAGCACTAAAATGAGTCTAGATACATCCGTATCTAGACAAATCCAAGACAAGTAATTCGGAACGGAGGGAGTACCATGTACTAGTGGGTGTGTTCCGCTGCCTCCCGGCACGGATGAAGTTTAATTTACTAGTAGTATGATCGATCAATTTGCTTCTTCAGTTTGTGGTGTGCAAGTGCAGTGATGTCAACTGTTTTATCTTCACTTTTCTTTCGTCCAACTAATGTGTAGTGAAACTAGCGCAGTACGTTCATGTTTTTTAGCTGGATAGTCTTTCATGTTTTTTATAGGTGTGTGTAGACCTCAGTCCACCTCAATCAAGTGTAGATGTGTGCAAATCTTAGTCGACTGCTACTTAACCAAATTTCACAATCAAGAATCAAGTGTAGATCTCAATCAATTCTCCAAAACAAAGGGGGCAAGTCCAAGAAGATTCAAAAGGTAGATTAGAAGGGGCGTAACTGAAGATTTAGTAATTCCGTTCCTTTATATTCTCCAAGAATCAGAACGGACCTAACTGGACGAAAACCGCTTTCCGACGAGAGAATACGCCACACGGCGGTGGTGGAATACGCCAGCTAATAGATGAACTGCACTTGGCTTGGTCGTCTAAATATGTACACATCTCTTCTTTTCCTTCTTCTTCTTTGTCATGTAAGATGACATACCGGTAGACAATAAATTTGAGTGTGCCTCCGCTTCACAGAATTTTTGAAACTTATCTACACCTATCACGATGATGCGCATTTTGATTACTTCCTATCAGAAAATGCACCAAAAAACCATTGTTGTTCAAGTTTTCCCCGTGAGTTTAAGGAAAATCTGATCAAATCAATTATTTAGGATCTCCTTATGGGAATTTTTGAATATCCGACTTCTATTATTTAGGAGTTATCTTAAATCATCAGGACTTTTGGGTGCGGTGATGAGGATGACATGAGGAAAACACACTAGTTAACCTGGGACAAAATGATGAGGCTGGCGATATCGGCTTTCATGATCTCAGGTTATTTAACCAAGCTCTTTAGGCTAAACAGGCGTGAGATTTGTTGGTTTATCTAGATTCACTTTGTGTCAAGTTGATGAAAGCAAAGTATCATCCTCCAAGGACATATATTCTTCATATTGGTTTTCCGCACTCCGCATTAGCTACTTGGCAAGGTGCATGGACTAAATCTGTTTAAGAAGGGTGTCATTTGGAGGGTGCATGATGGCTCTAGTATTAACATTATAATTGGCTCCCTAAGAGTTCTTGCCTGAAAATTTGAGCTAAAAGGATGAATACTAGACTGAAGTGGGTGTCTGATTTATTCTTGAGCGGGGAGAGATGTTGGGATGAAGACTTGATTAAACACCTTTTCTACCCGCATGACTTTGAGTAGATTCTAAAAATTTAAATTCAGTCGTCGGGGGATGGAGATTGTATTGCTTGGCACTATGAGAAGAACGGTATGTTTTTCGTCAAAAGTGTGTATAAGCTCGTGCTCAATTTAATGGATAGTAAAAAAATGCTTGGGTGCAGTCTAGTGGTGACCCGAATGGGGAAAGGAGGATTTGGGATTTAATTCCGAAAGCTAATGTCCCCTTGATGATCAGGATTTTTGCATGGCGTGCTAGTTAATAGAGTTATGCACATGAGACACTGTCAGGTATGCGCACTGTTTGTAGAGTCGAAGATGAAAGTACTTCTCATGCTCCTGTGATTTGCCCTAAGGCTCGTGCCCCGCATTTGCCATTGAGGGAAATGTGGAATTTTCCTGGGGAAGAAGTTTTTAAATTCTTGGGTCCTGATTGGTTTCTTGTTCTGTTGGATCAATTAAGTTTGCAGCAACAAAGCAAGTCTTATTTCTTTTCTGAAGAGCGTGGCACTTCAGAAATGATGTGATTTTTGGAAAGGAGAAGGAATCCATTAGTGCCTTTGCTAGTTATGTGCATAATTATTGGTCCACCTTCTCGTTGCGTTAGGCTAATATTGATTTGGATTCAAATACCAAAGGTAAAGGTATGGTGGGATGGTTAATGGTCAGTTACGCTTTGTTAATTGATTATGTGGGTTGGCAGCCTCCTCCTTTAGGCTATATCAAGATCAATGTCGTCGCAAGTTTTGTGGAGAACTTCAGTGCCGCAAGTGTGGGTTTGGGTGCTAGAAATTCATCCGACGAGGTCATCATCTCTTCATGGGATTTTATTGGACGGTGTACCAGTGCTAATGAAAGAAGAGTTTCGGGCTTGTTTTGTCGGGATTTATATCGGTATCAATCTTCACAAGTCTATTATTTTGGAGACTGATTGTGCTTTTGTTTCTTTCCTTACAAATGAAAACATTGACATGTCTCCTCTCGTTGATGTGAGGAAGGAGGCATTGAGTATCTCTAAGTTGTTCCAAAATTTTAGGATTTCTAAAGTTAATCGAATTGCCAATGGAGTGGACCATGTGATTGCTAATTGTAGTTTTTGTAGTAGGTTCAATGACGTTCTTCTTAATAGTTTTCCGCCCTGCATGGTGTATGTTGTAATCAATGATTATGATAACCTTTTAATTAATTAATCTATTGGGTGTTTAAAAAAATTGTTGTTATTTTGGTTTTCAATTTCACCTGCAAGATTTGATATATATCTTTTGTTTTGCTAAACACTACTTCAAGTTTTTTTCAGTCTCAGAATCAAAACCAGATAGGCGAGTAATAGGTGGGGGCATCTTATAAAAGAAACCAAAACGGTTCTAACCGAATCAAATCTGCTTTCAGAAGAGAGAATATGCCCCCCCCCCCCCCCGGGGGGGGGGGTTCTAGAATAAGCAAACCAAGAAACAAAGTGTAGTTCTAGATCTGTGGTCTCTTTCAAGCACTTTGCTTCCACAAAACTGCTACTCTACAAGTAGTGCTTTGCTTGCACCCATGTATTTGTTACGTCACTAGTACAATACTCGTTACAGTTTTGTTTTCGACTAAGATCACACACAATATTCATATTCACATTCATGTTGCTAGCAAGTCCAACCACTTGTACCTGGCAGGCTCTCTCTAGTTGTTTGCTACTATATTTGGTTATCAATTGAGTTAAATAGCACACATATATTGTATGTGAAAACAAGGATCATTACACCATCACATTTGTGTACACATGCACCATACAGACAATAGACGATGTGGAAAAACAATCATGTATGTTTATTGAGATTTCATCAATATGAACGCATTTGCAGTAGCTTTCAAACACCCCTTCATTTTCCTTATTTCAATAAACCGTTAAAAATGAGGTTAAAAATATATATGAATCACGTTGTTTTCTATGAGAAAATGTAGTTTTCAATAGTGATGTTAAACCGTAATGATTTTGAAAAAAATGCTCAACATAGGTTATGATTGCCATGTCCATAGCCTTCCAACGGAATATCGCAAGCCCCATTTCGATAATGCACGGAAGTTCAAACTGTCCAACATGCCATTCAACTACTTGTTGCATAATAGCTTTTGTTTGCTTCCAAACCCATGTGTAAACACCGCGATAACTCCAAACCTCCATAATTTTTCACTGATTCATGGTTTTGTATACATTCTATTTATATTACCATATGTACATGTTGTCATTGCACGTTCCTGACACTTACGCCATGTTATAATTCTTTGCTAGATTTTACCACATTATTGCACATGACTTAAGTTATAACAATAGTAAAAAACAATTGCATGTGGACTGAGAAATTTTGTCATCCCCTTATTATATCATAAGATTCCTTTTGTAGTATGCCAAACAAATGGAGTACCTATACCCAAAGAAAGGGATATGCGTCGATTTGTCTTTGACTTATAAAATGGCCCAATCTGTTCTTCTGTGTGTACACGTAGACCATAAGTTTGATTTGCAAGTTTTTGCCGCAACACTTACTAATATAACCAACCAAAAATAGTACTTGTTAAATTTTTGTTATCAACTAAATTAAATAGCCCATATATTTTAATGAAAAAACAATGATCATTACGTCATTATATTTGTTTGCACATGTGAGATAGCAACTTTCCCCCAAAACAAGCATGTTTATTGAGAGTAGTGAACATTACATATGTATGGTATTATTTAGCATTGCATAGCTCGAGCATGGGAACCATCAAGTTAATAGTTCTATGCAACAACACTTTGGAGGATTGAGTGATTCCCTACAAAAGGAATGGAAGTGATGCATGCCCATACGAGCGCAGACACCTTTGCATCCAGCGTTATTGTTAACACATGGATTTAGAACGTCGCACTTCACGGGACAAACAAATTCTACAAAATACATCGTATACACACATATCAAACAAGATGCATTTTTCATATACTTCATAAATCTAAACATTTGGAAAATTCATATCAAAATAGGTGTGTTACACACCAATGCTTGCATGGTAGGATGGAATGGCAGAACACATGATAACAAGCACTGGGAAAGAAACAACCATTGAGTACACGATATCTGGTTGTGCTGTTCAATTTCTCTTTCCTAATTATGTTTTTTTGTGTGCTCACTGCCAATAAACTCTTTCCTTTGCTGCTATTTGTAGAGAGGTTTGCCATATCTAGTTGATTCCAAATAAATGCCATACACCCTTATGTCTATTTACAAAGTACTACTTTTTCTGTTGAGTCACAACCAAATCTTAGGCAAAGATCTTGCTTTTATATCATGCAGTTGTATTAATACTACAATATTTTAAATACTATCATATATCTTGTTTGGATAATATCACATATCTTGTTTGGCATATATGATTTTGGTTTCATTTATTTGCTTATTTATTGCTGATGACATTCTAGAATAGGTAACTATATCTTAGATATTTATGTTGCATCTCCTAAATTAATGTTCACATCTATATATATTACATAATGTTTTTTTGTTATTTTTATGTATGTAATATTTCACGTTGTTGCAAATATTAAGGACCATACACTTAAATGTATTTATAGAATATTTCATTTATATACATTCGCACTTTAACATAGCATAATAATATCGCAAGATTACAAATCTTGTTTGTTCAAATAAATTAATCTCACAAATGTTATTTATTTAATTTAGATAAGCACTATATTTATTTTATATTTCTTCATTATATCTCTTTGCTTACAATATATAAACGAGCATAGTATAACTATTTTAAAAGTAACAAGATATGTCAATATTAATTCGGGAGACCAAGATCAGTAGCTAATATTTCATTCCATCTCTCCATATACACGAGCAAATGAAAGACTTGCTAGCCATTTGCACAAAGAAAAAGTAGCCTCCTTTGCATCATGGCACTCATCGATAGCATTGCAAGAATATGACAATATTTTACTGTCGTGACAATTTTAGGGTTTCATATTACTAGAATGTCACGCATGTGTGTATTTGTCTATGTTAAATGTATGCATGTATGTAAGGCCATTTAGTAAAGTCTAGAGGGGGGGGGGGTGAGTAGACTACAATTAAATCAAATGGATTTTTTTTCTCAATTTTCAGTTTCCTTGGCAATTATATGTTTTTCTATCAATAGCATATCAAGCACCTTGCACATGCAAGTCTAATAGAATATAGAAATGTAAAACAAGAACTTGTTCAAGTAAAAGTAAGAGTAGAGTTAGAGGAATACATACACAAGGTGGATCGATGGATCTTTTTCCTGTGGTTCGGATAGTTGGCGTTATCCTAATCCACGTTCGTGGAGGCTTACAACCACAAAATGTTCTAGGATCAAAGAGATCTCGTTTGAGAGTTACACAAAGGAATCAAGCTGCGAAGGATGACCACCCACTAAAGATACTCTGAACATACGAACACATAGGCCTAGTCTCGCTTGGCTAGATCTTCACGAAATAGACAATCTCCAAGCCCGTACAAACTTCTTGTTTTTTGTATAACTTGAACATTTCAAAGCACCTAGCCGATCTAGGAGGTGCACACTGTCGAAAAATAACAAGATTGTGGTTGTTTGGTGGTGAATCCCTTGCTCTTTTGCTTCAAAGGATAATATCCTCTACACTCAAACTCTCTCGAGATATGGCTTTTGAAAGCTCTTTGAAATCAACACATGAAGGTGCTTATTGTTGGAAATATGCCCTTGAGGCAATAATAAAAGTATTATTCATTTCCAAGTTTATGATTAATGTTTATATTCTATGCTATAACTTTTGTGTTTCGCGAGTCTGCGAAAGCAAAGAGGCTTAGAGAAAAACTCATATGCCCATGTAGAGTTATAAATGATAAAATAGATTCCTAGTCTTGCCTCTAGGATTAGTGTTGCATCATGGTTCTGTTTTCCTGATCATGGGCATGAGTTAAGAGTAACGATGATGTCGTCCATATTGAGGACACAATGTTAGAAAAACACTCATGTCGAATTGACCCAAGTTGTATGTTATACTAGGAGGTGATTTTGTCACAGGTCCATAGTCCGTAACACGGAAAGGTAATATATGCATAATTCCTTAGACCATGAGAGTCTCGAGTCACTTCATAATAGACTATGCACTTTGGATTGTTCTAATGTCAACCGTAATAGGGTGATAATGGCAACTTACAGGTACATAAAAAATGTATGATAAGTGACCAGATAGCTCGAGACTAAGATTTGCTCCTCCAATGATTGAAAGATATTCTTAGTTTGCTCTCGGTGTGAAGGCATTCATCATCTTCTAGCCGTACACAATGTGACTTGCTCACGGGGATGCCGCAACACGAGAACGAGAAAAAAGAAGAAAACCGATAACAAGGAGACTGGCATAGTGATCATGTGTTTTACTCACAGGGATGCCAATATATCTCACCTCCAGTTTTGTAAAGTATTGTGGATCAAAAGGAATATCATACGGTAGGTATAGGCTCACGTGATAATTATTCGTGTGAGTATAAGGGTCAATATGGATGTGTATGGTTCCCGCGAAAAAAAATTGGATGTGTATGGTTACATTGTTTCATTGAACGAAAGGTGTTTCAGTCATGTCTATATTTCACCGAACCTGCAGGGTCATGCACTTAAGGGTTTACGATCTGTTGAGTACCATTAGAGTTAGGAGTTTAGGAAATATCATTGAAAAAGTTTTGGAGGTTTTTTTTAACATAGATTGTTTTGAGAGAGAATCGAAAGTGTTGCAGGAAACCAAAAGTGTTTCGGAGAAAACCAGGAAGGTGCAAAAGTTCCGGAAGGGAAAACAATTATGTAGTAGAGCTCCGGGATTTACTAGGAAACCCCTGGAATTGTACGAGGTGCCCTCGGCTGCCCAAATACGTTAAGGCATATTAGGGAGCAGCCAGGTGGGCCTTAAGCTCCAAAAGGGTGGCAAAAATATGTTTCTTTTTTTATTTTTCCTTTTCCTCGAAAATTGTTCAATTTTTTCAAGAAAAATGTTTCAAAATTACCAAAATTGTTTGCTTTTCTAAAAAATCGGGATTTAAAAAGATGCATTTTAAACAATGTTCGGATTTTTTATTTTTTATTTTTAAAATTGTACAAATTTTGTTTGAAAATTTCAAACTGATTGGAGTTTAACTTTTTCATACATTTTAAAAGTGTTCAGAATTTCAAATTTTTTTCACTTTTTAAAAAATGTTCAGAGTGTCAAAATTTGTTCTAAAATTGTCAAAAATACTTGGAATTTCAGAAGGTTTAAAATTGGGAAACGTTTTCCGCCGGCAGACCGGCTGAACGCTCGGCCGGTCACTCGCGAGCCGCAGGATGGATTGTAATCGTACGATACACAACGCGCCGCTCTACCCAGGAAATATCTCGCCCAACTAGTACTATCCTTATCCGTTTCCTTGGGCGTTCCTTCCCCACCACTCACTCCCAATCTCTCACAGAGCCATGGCTGCCACAAATCTATTGCGTTACTTCCACCGGCCTCCTCCTCTACCCAGCTCCTCGCAGCTGACCCACCGGCAAAGCTCGCTGCAGCGTGCTTCCGTTGGGGCCTCCTCCTCTACCCAGCTCCTCCTTTGCTGACCCACCGGCAAGGCTGGATGCGGGGCGCTGCCGGTGCTTGGTGTTGGTCGTTTAGGTGGTGCACGGTAGGAGCGGGGAGACTATGTGCTGCGCGCGGCCGGGACGGCGCTGCCGCATGCCTGCAGAATCGCGAGCGACGGGGAGCGCTAAGATAGGTTGCTGGAACCACTTCATTTTTTGCTGGAACCTTTTTTTTATTTTGCTGCAATTGATAGGTTGATGGTGCCGTCGCTGCCGTGACTTCTTTTGCTACATCAATTTTGTTGTTAGAACCACATCTGATTTTTGCTGGAACCAGCTCCTGACTTTGCTGCATTAGGCGAAAATGGTGGTGGGCTGCGATGGCAGTGCCCGCCATGTTCTATTTTTGCTGGAACCACTTAAGATTTTTGCTGGAACCCTTTTTCCTTTTTGCTACAAATCGGGGATGCTGGAAACGGGGACATCGGGGATGCTGGAACCCGTGGTGTTTTTTGCTGCTACCAGCTGTAATTTTTGCTGGAACTGGTGTGTTCTTTTTCCTTGGATCGGTGTCGGCGGTGATTTTCTGCTGGAACCAAGTTCTATTTTTGCTGGAACCAGTGATATGTTTTGCTGCTATGGGAGGAATTTTGTGCTGGAACTGGTGTTTCCTTTGCTTGAATTGGTGCCAGCGGTGAATTTTGTTGGAACCAAGATGTTTGTTTTGCTGGAAACATAGATGTGTTTTGCTGCCACCGACGGTAATTTTTGCTACATGGTACTACCATCGTCTTTGAATTTTGCTGGAACCAAGATGTTGTTTTGCTGGAAACAGAGATGTGTTTTGCTGCTACTGACGGTAATTTTTGCTACGTGGTAATACCATCGTCTCTGAATTTTGCAGGATCCAGTACTCTTTTTTTGGTACCATTGCTTTGTTTTTTGCTGAAACCAAATGATTTTTTCGCTACCACTGTCTTTGAGTTTTGCTGGAACCAAATGATTTTTTTGCTACCATTGTCTTAGTTTTTGCAGGAACTAGCACCTATTTGTTCTACTACCATCTTTGGATTTTTTGTTGGAACCGTCGTCGATTTTGCTACAACCGGCAAATGTTTTTGCTACGTCCATTCATGACGAAGATTAGCTACATCCTTTTTTTCATGGTGTTTCTGCAGGCTCGACGAAGATTAGCTGCGGGCGGGGGTGGCCGGCAAGCACGGGCGGCGCGGGGGTGGCCGGCAAGCATGGGCGCGAGCGCGGGGGTGGCCGGCGAACACGGGCACGAGCACGGACAGCGCGAGTGTGGCCGACGAGCATGGGCGCGAGCACGGACGGCGCGAGGGTGGGCGAGCACAGGCGCGGATGCGGACGGCGCGAGGATGGCCGGGGAGCACGGGTCCGACCACGGGCGGCGCAGGGTGGACGGCAAGCATGGATTGCGCGAGACAGGCGGCGAGCATGGAGATCTTCCTTTTTTCTTTTTTCTTCACGCGTGTGTGAAAGGGAGAAGTCGACTCAATCGCGCTATCCAGACCGTTTATTTGTACGGGATCCAACGCCTGGCAGCGGACCGGCCGAAACTTTGGCCGGTGCGCCGGCGCCTAGCGTCGCCCTTTAAAATTTGTGTTCATGCTTTTAGAAAAAAATTCATTTTTTTAAAAAAATGTCCAGAATCAATTCCAAAACTGATTGTAATTTAAAATTTTGTTCACTTAAAAAAATGCTTGTGCTTCTCAAAATGTGTTTAGATGCTACAGTTCATGGTACCGTATACGCTCGAGAACAGGCAATAGTATTAATCGTATAGTGAATGTTCGATCCAGCTCGAATGGGACGGCGGCCCAGGGAGGGCGCCCTTGTGGGGCGTGTTGCTGTCTGCTGTAGAACGTGGCGTATAGGGACTCCCAGTGACATATACGTAGTCCTGGCGCATACCTGAAGATCCTATTTGACGCTCGCAAGCGCCAGACATGGTGGCCTCGCTAAATGCGGAGTTGACATGGTATGGCCTTTTCATTTTTTTAGTTTTTTCATCTTATTTTTTATTTTATTTTTATTTTCTTCACAAATGATTTTTTTAGTGTTCATAATTTCAAGTTTGTTCGAAATTTTAGAAAATGTTTTCTCTTTTTAAAAATGCTTGAGATTCCAAAATTTGCTCATGTTTTTAACCAATGATTCTTTCCTTCTTTTTTAAAGTTAGAGATTCCAAAATTTTCTCATGTCTTTAAAAATAATGTTCACTATGTGTGCAAAAATGTTCATCGTGTACAGAAAAATTGTTCAGTGTGCATTTAAAAATAAAGCTCACCTTATATTAAAAAATGTTCAGTGTGTATTTTTTAAATGTTTACCGTATATTCAAAAAGTTTAGTGCATATTTTAAAATTCATTTTTGTTGCTACTCTCCGATCCATATTACTTATTGCTCAAGCAGATGTATCTAGACGTATTTCAGT
The DNA here is from genome assembly GCF_002162155.2 of Triticum dicoccoides. Lineage (NCBI taxonomy): Eukaryota > Viridiplantae > Streptophyta > Magnoliopsida > Poales > Poaceae > Triticum > Triticum dicoccoides. The sequence goes on along the minus strand of NC_041386.1, from coordinate 602,732,075 downwards.
GCTAGATACATCCGTTTGAGCAACAAGTAATATGGATCAGAGAGAGTACTTCTCAATGTGTTGCGCTACCTTTTAGTCACCTAACACCATCAGCCCAAATGTGGCTATCCATGCGTGCTGAATGTTGAAGGTCCCGTGCTGATTTTGTTTTTTACATTTTGAACTGGAATGGGCCAGCCCAGTCAGGCTGCTTCTGCGATGTATGCCAGCTCGCCTGAAGGTTTTTCCCCTTGGCCCATATTTTTGGTTCACCGTTAGCTCGGGGTTTCGCTTGTTCGTGTTTCGACAACTTGATGTAGACTTTATGTGTTTTTCTTTGTTCACCTGAAGGTTTTTCTCGATGTATGTTCACTTCTGCTCCAGTTTTCTCCTTTTTTCTTTTTCTTTTTCTTTTTTCCTTCATTCTTATTGTTTTATCACCAATTTTCTTGGTTTTTCTCTATTCTTTGATATAACTTATTTTTCTTTGTTTTTCCTCAGTCTTCGATGCTTTTTCTTCTCTTTCTTTTGTTCTTCATTTTTCTTTGTTTATTCTTGGTCTTTCGCTATTTTTTTGTTTTTCATTGGTTTTATTTGTTTGTTTCTTATGTTTTCATTGATTTTATTTTGTTTACTTTATTTCTCTTTCTTTTTAATGGTTTTCTTTATTGTCCACTGGTTTTCTTCGGTTATATAACCATATTTATTGAGCTTTTCTTTTCTATATGTTGTTTGAATCGTTTTCCTCTGTTTTCTATGGACATTTTTCATACATGTGAAACTTTTATTTCTGTACATGTTAAACATTGTTAAAATACATATTTTTAAAAGAATTGTATATTATGTCTACATTTTTTGTAAACATCAAGAACATTTTTATACACATTTAACATTCCTTTAATACATTATTAGAATTTTTAAATACAATGTTTCACATTTCTTTCAAATGCATGTTTGATGTCTAATTATTTCATAATATTTCACATTAATCATATGCATCCGAAACATTCAATTGATATATGTTTAACATTTCCCAAACACATAGTTAACTTTTTTGTATAATGTCATGTGCATTTTTCTTAAGCATGTGACATTTTAAGATGTCACAAACATTTGTTTTGTATGCTACCAACATTTTTCAAATCTATGATTACATTTAAGAATTATCCAAATCTATGATTACTTTTTATAAGGTCACATTAATTTTATGAAACATGTGGATATTTTTAAACGTCACAACATTTTTCTTATACATTTTTAGCATTTATTTAATATAACTTTAATTCTTTTAAAGTAAATGATTAACTTTCTTAGTGTCACATGCATTTTTTGAAACACTTGAACATTTGTAAAGTGTCACCACTTTTTTTAATGTGCTATCAACATTTTTTTAATTAATATAAAAATTGTTTTACATTGTGTTACCATTTTCTAAATTCACTATTTTATTTTTAGGTTCATTGGTGTTTTTAATACATATATATATATATATATTTCAAATATTTTCGAAAATATAATAGAATAAAAATAAAAAAAGGAAAAGGAAAAATCAAGAGAAAAGACGAGCATACCTAGTAATTTCCTGGGCTGGCCCATTCGCAACTGCTCGCGTCAGGCGATGTATAGCCGCACCCAGTAGAGGCCCGCCTTGAGTTTGGGCCACATATACGTCTAGTATATTTTATTTTTATTTTTATTTTTGAGAAGTACTCCCTCCGCCCGGAAATACTTGTCGGAGAAATGGATATATCTAGATGTATTTTAGTTCTACATACATCAATTTTTATTCATTTCTATGACAAGTATTTCCCGACGGAGGGAGTATATGTCTAGATGTTTACTACTCTTCCTCTTTTCTTGAGTTGGATATATATCTACTATTCTGATTCTCTGCTCCAGTTTTGGATCACTTCAAAACTGACTCACACTTTGCTCCAATTGTATTTTAGATTTCGAGATGAATAAATTAGCTCACTCGACCAGCACCAGGATGTACAAATGGCATGAAAACAGGAGGTTTGGGGCAAATACAGTTTTGTACTGATTCCAGTTTATGAAAAAATGTATATAACATTACTAAACATGTGTCTTTAATTACAAAAAAAGGTTGCATGGATCTCTTGTCATCTACTTATCCTACCAAGACATTCGATGGAACCGTTAGTTAGTCTAGACACATGCGTGTGTGGATAACACGAATGCCATCTCACAGTTAGTCAAGATCTCGTGGACAGAATCAAATAATGAATTTTTTAGGCTTTTGCTTGTGGTTCGTTACTCATGATTATTTCAGTCTAATTATGTCGTCGCATAACATGTGCGTCCGCAGTGTACTTGGATTCCCTGAGTTATCCTTTTTCCAGAGCTCACAAACGCATACGCACATTCACCCTTGTAAAAGTACACACACACATTCTATCAATATATTTCCGGGAGGATGAGCCAGCGAATCTTGAGAACGATGAAGTCATCATAGAGACCTCATAGTTGACGGGCATGACATGCCAGTAAAAAATAGCGCTAGAAAGTCTTGAATAACTCCAGAAAATGCGAGCACGCGTGCTAACTCTTGAACTTGAATCCGGGTTGGCAATATCCACCACAAACATATCGTTATTTTTCTTTTCTTTTTGAATTATCCTGGTCTAGACTGGTTCGTTTCACCTGCTATATACCTAAATTACATATCTTTACAATATGAACATGATATAATTATACTCTTGCAAATAATGAATTGGTATTCATCTTGTATTTTTCTATCTAATTGCGGAACTCAAATCAAATTGGTGTTCATATATGCCACATATATTGTTATACAAAACCGTTGTCAATTATAGCGAAGGTATTTAATTTTAGACCAATCTCAGTGTGTCAAACACACCACTTTGGTTGAAAGAAAACACGCATCTTTATTCAGATTGGCTTCTATGTGTTACATGCATAGAATTATTTAGCATTGCATAGTTGGAGCAAAGGTACCATTAACTTATGTTTCTATCCTATGCAGCAACATAGTGGAGGATGGGTCTCCTTACAAAAGGGACTGGCAAAAGGCATGCCTGTACCCGCACATATAGTTTTGCATCCAGCATCATCACATGGATCTAGAGGCTTGCACTTCACCTCTACAAAATACAACATGTAAACAAGAAGAATTTTCTTATATGTTTAATGAATTTAATTTTTTTGGAAAACATGTAACAAACAGGGAGATATCTTACACACCATTGCTTGCATGGCACGATGGCAAGGTAGAACACATTATAGCAAGAACTAGGAAAGGTACAACCAGCGAGTACACCATTGTCGGCCGTGTTGTACTACTCTTGGCAAGTGCCATGGGAACAAAGAGACTACTTATATTCTATTGCCCCTTCCTTCTTTTGTAAATGTGTGCTTGGTACCAATAAACTCCTTATTTGCTACTATTTATAGGGAGGCACAATAATATATTACATTATGAGTTCGCATTCATGCATGTGCTTCTCCTATGACTATTGTTGCCATATCTTGATGATTTTACATAAATGCCATACACTCTCTTATATTAATGATATTGTTACATATTTATTTATGTGATAATGCAAGTCTTTATAGAGTCACAATTAAAAAATTAGGCAATGACCTAGCATTTATATCTATCATGCATAGTATTAATGTCACAACATTATAAAAAAATAGTATAGATCTTGTTTGGCTAAATAAATGTCACATGTGTAATTTTGTACTCTCTAAAACACTGTTATGGCATACCAGTTATGGGCAATTGATCATCGTTAAGATAGATCAACCTTGTGTAGGATGTACATATTCCAGACTGGAAAGCTTTACTTGCACAGATGTTTCAGCACTTCACCATACATGTTTGCATGATTCACTTGGTAAGTTTATAATTGTTGTAGAACGCATGAGCCCGTAAATTAATATAGATCATAACATATTGATTCAACTATTACAAGGTCTAATTGTACAGAATAATTCACATTCGTTGAATAATGGTGTATGAACATTATATTTTTTTCTCTCTTGCTTCATGCTTCTGCAATAGGCCAATGTTCTTATCACACAATTTATTTTACCATATATCTAGTAATTTAGAAGTTAATGTGCCTCCCCACTTGCTTATCAAATAGTGCATGTTGGCCATCAACCTCATATTACTTGCGCGGAGTGTCAATTATAAAATTTGTTAAATTAAGCAATAGAAGAAGAAGAAAAAAAGAAAAGAAAAGAAAAGAAAAAGAAAAAGGAAAGAACCAGCAACCAAGGTTATTCATTAAGCAAAAGGAGAGCACCAGCACCCAAGTTCATCATGGACGATATGCAGAGCATGAAGGGCTTCCTCCTACTCCTTACCGATCTAGAAAGCTTTACTTGCACAGATGCTTCATGCGTGCGTGGATGAAGCAGGTCCAGGACCTCGCCAACGGCACGCATGGACGGGGGTCGCTATGTGGGCGCTGCGGCTGGCCTCCGTGTACTCGCTTGGGTCGAGTCATGAAACAGCCGAAGCGCAAAAACAGAAAATGAAGACTGACCTCCATGGTGCAGGCTCCTTACGAAAGTACGAGATGTATCGATGTATCGATCTTTTTATATATTTTTTGAGAATTAATGTGGATCAATCGATTGATCAACAACTCGGGTAGGAGGAGGAGGGGAGTGTGGATCCATTCCTCGCGTAACAAGGGGGGTAACGGTCGATCGTGCACCATGGGGAGTGCGTCGTGCTATATGGACTGGCCCATTCCTACTTATCCCATCCACTAGTTTTTCTAAAAATATTTTTACTTTCTTATTTTGTCAATAATTTTAGAAATTTGAATCATTTAATTTCAAATGTGGGAACAATTTATCAAATTTTTAATATTTGTTAAAATTCAGAGTAATTTTTGAAATTCTAGAAAAAAATTCAAATTCATGAGACATTATAATTTTGGAACTTTTTTGAAATCCGCTAACAATTTTCTAATTCATTATCGTTTTAAAATTTCAGGAACATTTTCCAATTTCGTGAACACTATTGAACGTTAGATTTTTTAAAAAAATTTGAGAACATTTTTCAAGTACGTTATCTTTTTTTTCAAATCTAGGAGTGAATTTTTTTTTGAAATTCAAAGGATTTTCCACAATCTAGGAATATTTTTATTTAAAAAAAATTAAACCTGAGAACAAATTAAAAATCGTGTACATTTGTTGAAACACGGGAACAATTTAAAATTCTTGAACTCTTTTTGAAATGTGATAATATATTAAAATTTTTGAACATATTTTGGAATCCAAAACATTTTTCTAATTTTCATGAACATTTTTCAAATCCTAATATCCCAGAGCCTGACGGTTTTCAGGGATTTTAAATACATGTGTGGATATGGCCGCATTTTTGTTTCCCATATAGCGATACCGAGTGGTCCGTCGTCTACATCGCTAGCATAACTCGGACAGGCCCAACAGCATGAGACATGTGTCACAAGCTTTATGTTCGTTCTTCAAGAGTTTTTCCTCTTTTCTCACTTTTATTTATATCCTAAAATGTTTTGAATGCGTATATGAAATAATTAGTTTACTTAAAGGGAGCATCTGGAACTCACCTTCATGAGATATAGTTATGTCTCATTCATGTGATGTCATCACATATGTTGTCTGGACTAGATTCTTTTCCCATGAAATCTCAATTTTTTGGAAAAAGGAACATAGATTTAAAAATTCAATAATTTGAAAAAAATATGTTATAAAAATGTTCCTGATTTGTTTTGTGTGCAAATCTTAAGAAAAGCTCATGAATTTCAAAAAAGTTTTTGAAAATGACATAGCTTCATTGATTTAAAATGAAAAAATAGAACTTCAAATGGAAAAGTAGAAGGCAAAAAGGAAAATGAAAACAACTGAAAGAACATGCGGTGCCCCCATGTTTGGTTTTGGTAATTGATGACAATCTCTATGGACTAATGGTTGCCTTGAGTTATATTTGAAGGTTTTGTCCATAGGCTTTTCTTGGAGTACATGTGTTGGTTTCAAAGAGAGTTTGTGTCGACCAAGGTGCTATTCAAGGAATTATCCAAAGATTGGTCATTTGAGAGTTGAGCTTATTGCAAGCATGTCTTAAAGAAGAAGATTGTTTGATCATTCATGTTTACCTTCAAGACATCATCCAAATGAAGAGAGTTGGAAAGAATCAAGGTTGATCAAGACTAAGTCAAGAGTGAATCAAGTTGATCAACACACAAAGCATACAAGATGTACAGAGGGATCAAGTGATCCCATGGTATGGTAAGCATTGTCCATTACGCTTTGTGTACTAACCCATAGTCTTCGTGAGAGTTCTTTGTGGGGTTAGGTTGCGGTGTGCAAGTTCAAGTGGAGCATCATGAAGAGATCAAATGCTTAAAGCTTGTCGTCCATTGTGGTAACAATGGATTTATGAAGATGTGCGGAAGAGTGGCTCACCCATAGTGGAGTATGGGGACCAATCAACTAGTCTTCATCGAGCCAACACAATCAAGAAAGGTGGTCCAACTTGAGGGAGTCAAGATCGTCATCATCTAGCTCAAGTGGACCATGTGCAATGCAAAGGTTTGCCCTTGATAGGCTTTCTATTTTACTGGTCTCATGATGGTAGTTGGGAGACCGGGTTATAGGATCGATTGCCGTACTATCAAGGGGGGCTCTCGATGAGTAGCTTGATCGTATCATTCGTAGAGAGTTCAAACCATTGCATCCTTGCATCAGCTTTCTTGGTTCTTGTTTGGTTCTCTTTGTGAGTCTTAGAGCTTATGGTCATCTTGATGACAAGCTTGAGTTCATCGAAAAAGGAGTCCGCATGCATCTTCTATGATGTTTTCTGTGTTGGAGGTTTTACCGGTCTTATCCGAGGAAGGGTTCTCACCATTTTCTTATGGTCATTTTCTCATTTGCTTCTTATTGATATTTCTATCAAGATTGTGTTAGCCCATGTCGTTAGTTTTCCAACAAACTTGGTTCCGTTGAATTCGGAGTCCGTTTGCAGAAATTGTGGCTGTTTTGGTAAAGGCTGCAGCGGTACTACCGCGACTAGAGCGGATGTAATTTTTTACTACCGCTCCAGAGCGGTACTACCGCGGCTCCTGAGCGGTAGTACCGCTCCAGAGCAGTACTACCGCGGCTCCTAAGCGGTAGTACCGCTCCAGACCAAAATCTCGTGTTTTGCTCAGCGGAGGTAGGCAGGGAAGTATTTTTTTAGTACCGCTCGCAAGCAGTAGTACCACTACCATTTGTGGTAGTACCGTGAGGTCGAGCGGTAGTACCGTGAGGACGAGTGGTAGTACCGCTCCGGCGGTTCTACTGGCCTTTTTCCTCCTCGCTGTTGTTTTTCTAAGGGGTACTACCGTCCTAGCGGTAGTACGCTCCTTGGAGTGGTAGTACCGCTCTGTGCGGGCTGTGAGCATAACGGTTGGATTTCCCCCCACCTATAAAAGGGGGTCTTCTTCCCCAATGAACCTTATCCTTTGAGCTCGTGTTCTTCCCCCATTGTTGACCTTGTTCGAGCTTTCTAACTCTCAATCCCTCCATGGATTCTTGCTAGTTTTGGAGGGAAAAGAGAGAGGAGATCTAGATCCACATTTCCACCAATCACTTTCTCCTCTATGTGAGAGGAACCCCTTGGATTTAGATCTTGGAGTTCTTGGTGTTCTCCTTCTTGTTCTTCCTCTCATTTTCCTCCCTAGCATTAGTTGCTTCGGTGGGATTTGAGAGAGAAGGACTTGGGCACTCCGTGTGCCCTTGCCATTGCATTTGGTGCATCGGTTTGAGTTCTCCATGGTGATACGTGGAAGTTACAAGTTGAGAAGATTATTACTCTTGGGTGCTTGGTACCCTTGAGCTTGTTCCTCTTGGGTGCTTGGGCGCCTTAGACGGTTGGTGGTGTTCGAAGCTCAATCATTATGGTGTAAAGCTCCGGGCAAGCGTCGGGGTCTCCAATTAGGTTGTGGAGATCGCCTCGAGCAATTTGATGGGTTTCGGTGACCGCCCCCAAGGGTTGCCAAAGTGTACGGGTTCGGTGACCGCTCCCAAGGGTTGCCATTTGTACAGGTTCGGTGACCGCCCTCAAAGGTCCCTTAGTGGAATCACGGCATCTTGCATTGTGCGAGGGCGTGAGGAGATTACGGTGGCCCTAGTGGCTTCTTGGGGAGCATTGTGCCTCCACACCGCTCCAAACGGAGATTAGCATCCGCGAGGGTGTGAACTTCGGGATACATCATCGTCTCCGCGTGCCTCGGTTATCTCTTACCCCGAGCTCTTTAGTTATGCACTTTACTTTGTGATAGCCATATTGTTTCTTGTCATATATCTTGCTATCACCTAGTAGTTTATCTTGCTTAGCATAAGTTGTTGATGCACATAGGTGAGCCTAGTTGTTGTAGGTTTCGTGCTTGACAAATTAACCGCTAGGTTTATTCCGCATTTGTTCAAGCCTAAACCGTAATTATTTTAAAGCGCCTATTCACCCCCCTCTAGGCGACATCCACGATCTTTCAACAACCACAACAACAACAACAACAACAACAACAACAACAACAACAACAACAAAGCCATTAGCCAAACAAGTTGGGGTAGGCAAGAGACGAAACTCATAAGATCTCGCGACCCACTCATGGTTCTGATACATGGATAGTAAGCTTCCACACACCCTTGTCCATGGCTAGTTCTTTGGCGATACTCCAGTACTTTATATCTCTCTTTACAGACTCCTCCCATGTCAAGTTCGGTCTACCCCGACCTCTTTTGACATTATCAGTACGCTAGCCATCCGCTATGCACTGAAGCTTCTGGAGGCAGCTGAATATGACCAAACCATCTCAGACAATGTTGGACAAGCTTCTCTTTCAATCGGTGCTACCAACTCTATCTCGTATATCATGATTCCTAATTTGGTCCTTCCTCGTGTGGTCACACATCCATCATCGATGTGACGACATCCATCATCGTCTAGACAAACGCAGGTGACTAGGTCACGGGGATGCCGAAGCATGTCAATGAGAGTGAAGAACGAAACCGCTAACGAGGAGACCGGTATAGTGAGCATGAGAATGACTTGAAAAGGATACCGATACATCTCACCTCGGGTTTTGTAAAGTGTCGCGAAGCAAAGGGAATATCACATGATAACCAAATGTTCACTCGAATGTCATTCGTGTACTCGTAGGGATCAATATGGACATCCACGGTTCCGCTATCGGTCATTGAATGAAAGGGGTTTTTGTTCACGTCTATGTTTTACCGAACCTACAGGATCACAACTTTAAGGTAATCACGATCTGCTAAGTGTTAGTTGGACATGAGTAATGAGAAAATATCCCTACTCTTATAAAAAGCAGAGTTTGTGATGATGGTGTGCCTGCCATCCTGCAGTATAAGTTGTCCGATCTATATCTAACGGATAGGAAGGAAACTATGACAATTTACCCGCACTCCTCTCTACATTTGCAGATAAGGGCTTCCCTCGTTCATCCTTTTTTCCTAGAAAATAAATTACTCATAAAAATGCATCTTGATGTTCCGTGCAACGCACGGGCATCTTGCTAGTGTGCTAAAAAGACGGACTATTCCAAGTTGACCACTGACTCCTTGATCTACTGACCATTGATAGGTGGACGGTTGACTATTGACCAATGTGCCAGTTAACCGTTGAATTGAAAAGGTTCGCAAAATTGAAAGAAGTTCACAAAATTTGCCAAAACATCATGAAATTTAAAAAGTTCACAAAATCTAAAAAACAAAAATTTGTGAATTTCATTTTTTTGAAATATTCCACCAATTTGTTAAAAAAAATCAAAAAATTGAAAAAAAATCTCAAAAATTTGGAAAATTTTTGGAAAAAATACATATATTTAAAAATTCAATAATGTGAAAAAAATTATGTTAGAAAAATGTTCCTGATTTGTTTTGTGTGCAAATATTAACAAAAACTCATGAATTTCAAAAACGTTTTTGAAAATGACATAGCTTCATTGATTTAAAATGAAAAAAGAGAACTTCAAATGGAAAAGTAGAAGGCAAAAAGGAAAATGAAAACAACAACAACAAAGCCATTAGTCCCAAACAAGTTGGGGTAGGCAAGAGACGAAACTCATAAGATCTCGCGACCCACTCATGGTTCTAGTACATGGATAACAAGCTTTCACGCACCCCTGTCCATGGCTAGTTCTTTGGTGATACTCCAGTCATTTATATCTCTCTTTACGGACTCCTCCCATGTGAAGTTCGGTCTACCCCGACCTCTCTTGACATTATCAGTATGCTAGCCATCCGCTGTGCACTGAAGCTTCCGGAGGCATGTTGAATATGGCCAAACCATCTGAGACAATGTTGGACAAGCTTCTCTTCAATCAGTGCTACCAACTCTATCTCGTATATCATGATTCCGAATTTGATCCTTCCTCGTGTGGTTACACATCCATCATCGATGTGATGACATCCATCATCTTCTGGACAAACACAGGTGACTAGGTCACGGGGATGCCGAAACATGTCAACGAGAGTGAAGAACGAAACCGGTAACGAGGAGACCGGTATAGTGAGCATGAGAATGACTTGAAGAGGATACCGATACATCTCACCTCGGATTTTGTAAAGTATCGTGAAGCAAAGGGAATATCACATGATAACCAAATTTTCACTTGAATGCCATTCATGTACTCGTAGGGATCAATATGGACGTCCACGGTTCCGCTATTGGTCATTGAATGAAAGGGGTTTTTGTTCACGTGTATGTTTTACCGAACCTACAGGGTCACAAATTTTTAACGTAATCATGATCTCCTGAGTGTTAGTAGGATAGGAGTAATGAGAAAATATTTATGAAATAGTTTCGTTAATATTTAAAATAGTTTTGAGAGGAACCAAAAGCATTTCGGGGTTTACTGGGTAATACCGATAAATAATATATAGGTGAAAAATGTTTTTAAAGATGTTAAATTAATAATAAAAGGCTCTAATAATAGTTAGGTGGCTTTTATATTTAATTAAATATCAACGGGTTTTAAAAGGCCAAGTGGTGGAAGCCAATGGGCCTAGTAGTGGAGGCGCCCCCTTGCTCCTTGGAGAAGCCAAGGGAAGGCCCGATTGGAAGGCGAAACCCCCTCCCATTGGCTGGCCAAAGGTTTCCTCCCCCCCCCTTTGTGAAGGCGCCCCCTCTCCTCCAACCTATATATACTAGAGGTTTTGGGCACTTTGATACACAAGTTTTTGGAGACTCCTCTAGTTCTCTAGTTCTAGTTCTAGTTGATTCAATTAGAGCTAGATCTAAATCCTCTCTAATCCTCATAATTAGAAGCCCAGTGTGATTCTAATATCCTCCTCTAATTCTTTGGCGACGATTAGCTCTGGACGGCTAAGCGCTGCCGAATCGTGAAGACCGTACGCTTCCAAACTGCGGAGAGGCTGTGCTTTCGGTCTTCTGTTCGAGGGATCGTTCGTGAATGGTTCGAGGGACTTCTAGTAATATCTACATCGACTCGTCTTCTTCCGCTACAAGTTGGAGTTGGTAAAGATCCTATCTAAACCATTATTGCATCTTCATAGTGTTCCTGGTTGATCGTAGGGCGATTTTGTTTTGTTTTCTACTATGTTTCCCAACACAACCTTGTCCACCCTCCGGCTTCGTCTTAGGGTGAAATGTTGGGTTTCGTAGTAATTTCAAAAAATTTCCTACGCGCACACAGGATCATGTGATGCATAGCAACGAGAGGAGAGTGTTGTCTACGTACCCAACGCAGACCGACTGCGGAAGCAATGACACGACGTAGAGGAAGTAGTCGTACGTCTTCACGATCCAACCGATCAAGCACCGAAACTACGGCACCTCCGAGTTCGAGCACACGTTCAGCTCGATGACGATCCCCGGACTCCGATCCAGCAAAGTGTCGGGGAAGAGTTTCGTCAGCACGACGGCGTGGTGACGATCTTGATGAACTACAGCAGCAGGGCTTCGCCTAAACTCCGCTACAGTATTATCGAGGAATATGGTGGCAGGGGGCACCGCACACGGCTAAGGAATCGATCACGTGGATCAACTTGTGTCAACTTGTGTGTTTAGGGGTGCCCCTGCCTCCGTATATAAAGGAGGAGAGGAGGGGAGGCTGGCCGGCCAAAGAGGGAGGCGCAGGAGAGTCCTACTCCCTCTGGGAGTAGGATTCCTCCCCCCAATCCTAGTCCAACTAGGATTCCTCGGAGGGGAAGGGAGAGAGGGGGGCCGGCCACCTTCTCCTAGTCCTAATAGGACTAGGGGAGGGGAAAGAGGCGCAGCCACCTTGGGCTGCCCCTTTCTCCTTTCCACTAAGGCCCATGATGGCCCATATGGCTCCCGGGGGGTTCCGGTAACCTCCCGGTAACCCGGTAAAATCCCGATTTCACCCGGAACACTTCCGATGTCCAAACATAGGCTTCCAATATATCAATCTTTACGTCTCGACCATTTCGAGACTCCTCGTCATGTCCGTGATCACATCCGGGACTCCGAACAACCTTCGGTACATCAAAATGCATAAACTCATAAGATAACTGTCATCGTAACCTTAAGCGTGCGGACCCTACGGGTTCGAGAACAATGTAGACATGACCGAGACATGTCTCTGGTCAATAACCAATAGCGGGACCTGGATGCCCATATTGGCTCCTACATATTCTACGAAGATCTTTATCGGTCAGACCGCATAACAACATACGTTGTTCCCTTTGTCATCGGTATGTTACTTGCCCGAGATTCGATCGTCGGTATCCAATACCTAGTTCAATCTCGTTACCGGCAAGTCTCTTTACTCGTTCCGTAATACATCATCTCACAACTAACATATTAGTTGTAATGCTTGCAAGGCTTATGTTATGTGTATTACCGAGAGGGCCCAGAGATACCTCTCCGACAATCGGAGTGACAAATCCTAATCTCGAAATACGCCAACCCAACATCGACCATTGGAGACACCTGTAGTACTCCTTTATAATCACCCAGTTACGTTGTGACGTTTGGTAGTACCCAAAGTGTTCCTCCGGTAAACGGGAGTTGCATAATCTCATAGTCATAGGAACATGTATAAGTCATGAAGAAAGCAATAGCAACATACTAAACGATCGGGTGCTAAGCTAATGGAATGGGTCATGTCAATCAGATCATTCTACTAATGATGTGACCTCGTTAATCAAATAACAACTCATTGTTCATGGTTAGGAAACATAACCATCTTTTGATTAACGAGCTAGTCAAGTAGAGGCATACTAGTGACACTCTGTTTGTCTATGTATTCACACATGTATTATGTTTCCGGTAAATACAATTCTAGCATGAATAATAAACATTTATCATGATTATAAGGAAATAAATAAATAATAACTTTATTATTGCCTCTAGGGCATATTTCCTTCAGTCTCCCACTTGCACTAGAGTCAATAATCTAGATTACACTGTAATGAATCTAACACCCATGGAGCTTTGGTGCTGATCATGTTTTGCTCGTGGAAGAGGCTTAGTCAATGGGTCTGCAACATTCAGATCCGTATGTATCTTGCAAATCTCTATGTCTCCCACCTGGACTAGATCCCGGATGGAGTTGAAGCGTCTCTTGATGTGTTTGGTCCTTTTGTGAAATCTGGATTCCTTTGCCAAGGCAATTGCACCAGTATTGTCACAAAAGATTTTCATTGGACCCGATGCACTAGGTATGACACCTAGATCGGATATGAACTCCTTCATCCAGACTCCTTCATTTGCTGCTTCTGAAGCAGCTATGTATTCCGCTTCACATGTAGATCCCGCTACGACGCTTTGTTTAGAACTGCACCAACTGACAGCTCCACCGTTTAATGTAAACACGTATCCGGTTTGCGATTTAGAATCGTCCGGATCAGTGTCAAAGCTTGCATCAACGTAACCTTTTACGATGAGCTCTTTGTCACTTCCATATACGAGAAACATATCCTTAGTCCTTTTCAGGTATTTCAGGATGTTCTTGACCGCTGTCCAGTGATCCATTCCTGGATTACTTTGGTACCTCCCTGCTAAACTTATAGCAAGGCACACATCAGGTCTGGTACACAGCATTGCATACATGATAGAGCCTATGGCTGATGCATAGGGAACATCTTTCATATTCTCTCTATCTTCTGCAGTGGTCGGGCATTGAGTCTTACTCAATTTCACACCTTGTAACACAGGCAAGAACCCTTTCTTTGTTTGATCAATTTTGAATTTCTTCAAAATTTTGTCAAGGTATGTGCTTTGTGAAAGTCCAATTAAGCGTCTTGATCTGTCTCTATAGATCTTAATGCCTAATATGTAAGCAGCTTCACCGAGGTCTTTCATTGAAAAACTTTTATTCAAGTATCCCTTTATGCTATCCAGAAATTCTATATCATTTCCAATCAGTAATATGTCATCCACATATAATATCGGAAATGCTACAGAGCTCCCACTCACTTTCTTGTAAATACAGGCTTCTCCAAAAGTCTGTATAAAACCAAATGCTTTGATCACACTATCAAAACGTTTATTCCAACTCCGAGAGGCTTGCACCAGTCCATAAATGGATCGCTGGAGCTTGCACACTTTGTTAGCTCCCTTTGGATCAACAAAACCTTCTGGTTGCATCATATACAACTCTTCTTCCAGGAATCCATTCAGGAATGCAGTTTTGACATCCATTTGCCAAATTTCATAATCATAAAATGCGGCAATTGCTAACATGATTCGGACGGACTTAAGCATCGCTACGGGTGAGAAGGTCTCATCGTAGTCAATTCCTTGAACTTGCCGAAAAGCTTTTGCGACAAGTCGAGCTTTGTAGACAGTAACATTACCATCAGCGTCAGTCTTCTTCTTAAAGATCCATTTATTCTCAATCGCTTGCCGATCATCGGGCAAGTCAACCAAAGTCCATACTTTGTTCTCATACATGGATCCCATCTCAGATTTCATGGCTTCTAGCCACTTTGCGGAATCTGGGCTCACCATCGCTTCTTCATAGTTCGTAGGTTCATCATGATCTAGTAGCATGACCTCCAGAACAGGATTACCGTACCACTCTGGTGCGGATCTTACTCTGGTTGATCTACGAAGTTCAGTAGTATCTTGATCTGAAGTTTCATGATCATTATCATTGGCTTCCTCACTAACTGGTGTAGGTGTCACTGAAACAGTTTTCTGTGATGAACTACTTTCCAGTAAGGGAGCAGGTACAGTTACCTCGTCAAGTTCTACTTTCCTCCCACTCACTTCTTTCGAGAGAAACTCCTTCTCTAGAAATGATCAATTCTTAGCAACAAATGTTTTGCCTTCGGATCTGTGATAGAAGGTGTACCCAACAGTTTCCTTTGGGTATCCTATGAATACACATTTCTCCGATTTGGGTTCGAGCTTATCAGGTTGAAGCATCGCAGCCCCAAACTTTAAGAAACGACAACTTTGGTTTCTTGCCAAACCATAGTTCATAAGGCGTCGTCTCAACGGATTTTGATGGTGCCCTATTTAACGTGAATGCGGCCGTCTCTAAAGCATATCCCCAAAATGATAGCGGTAAATCTGTAAGAGACATCATAGATCGCACCATATCTAGTAAAGTACGATTACGACGTTCGGACACACCATTACGCTGTGGTGTTCCGGGGGGCGTGAGTTGCGAAACTATTCCACAGTTTTTCAAATGTACACCAAACTCGTAACTCAAATATTCTCCTCCACGATCAGATCGTAGAAACTTTATTTTCTTGTTACGATAATTTTCAACTTCACTCTGAAATTCTTTGAACTTTTCAAATGTTTCAGACTTATGCTTCATTAAGTAGATATATCCATATCTGCTCAAATCATCTGTGAAGGTGAGAAAATAACGATATCCGCCACGAGCCTCAATATTCATCGGACCACATACATCGGTATGTATGATTTCCAACAAATCTGTTGCTCTCTCCATAGTACCGGAGAACGGTGTTTTAGTCATCTTGCCCATGAGGCACGGTTCGCAAGTACCAAGTGATTCATAATCAAGTGGTTCCAAAAGTCCATTAGTATGGAGTTTCTTCATGCGTTTTACACCGATATGACCTAAACGACAGTGCCACAAATAAGTTGCACTTTCATTATCAACTCTGTATCTTTTGGTTTCAACATTATGAATATGTGTATTACTACTATCGAGATTTAGTAAGAATAGACCACTCTTCAAGGGTGCATGACCATAAAAGATATTACTCATATAAATAGAACAACCATTATTCTCTGATTTAAATGAATAGCCGTCTCGCATTAAACAAGATCCAGATATAATGTTCATGCTCAACGCTGGCACCAAATAACAATTATTTAGGTCTAATATTAATCCCGAAGGTAGATGTAGAGGTAGCGTGCCGACCGCGATCACATCGACTTTGGAACCGTTTCCCACGCGCATCGTCACCTCGTCCTTTGCCAGTGCCCGCTTATTCTGTAGTCCCTGTTTCGAGTTGCAAATATTAGCAACAGAACCAGTATCAAATACCCAGGTGCTACTGCGAGCATTGGTAAGGTACACATCAATAACATGTATATCACATATACCTTTGTTCACCTTGCCATCCTTCTTATCCGCCAAATACTTGGGGCAGTTCCGCTTCCAGTGACCAGTCTGCTTGCAGTAGAAGCACTCAGTTTTAGGCTTAGGTCTAGACTTGGGTTTCTTCTCTTGAGCAGCAACTTGCTTGCCGTTATTTTTGAAGTTCCCCTTTTTCTTCCCTTTGCCCTTTTTCTTGAAACTAGTGGTCTTGTTAACCATCAACACTTGATGCTCCTTCTTGATTTCTACCTCCGCAGCTTTTAGCATTGCGAAGAGCTCGGGAATAGTCTTGTTCATCCCTTGCATATTATAGTTCATCACGAAGCTCTTGTAGCTTGGTGGCAGTGATTGGAGAATTCTGTCAATGACGCAATCATCTGGAAGATTAACTCCCAATTGAATCAAGTGATTATTATACCCAGACATTTTGAGTATATGCTCACTGACAGAACTGTTCTCTTCCATCTTGCAGCTATAGAACTTATTGGAGACTTCATATCTCTCAATCCGGGCATTTGCTTGAAATATTAACTTCAACTCCTGGAACATCTCATATGCTCCATGACGTTCAAAACGTCGTTGAAGTCCCGATTCTAAGCCGTAAAGCATGGCACACTGAACTATCGAGTAGTCATCAGCTTTGCTCTGCCAGACGTTCATAACATCTGGCGTTGCTCCAGCAGCAGGCCTGGCACCCAGCGGTGCTTCCAGGACGTAATTCTTCTGTGCAGCAATGAGGATAATCCTCAAATTACGGACCCAGTCCGTGTAATTGCTACCATCATCTTTCAACTTTGCTTTCTCAAGGAACGCATTAAAATTTAACGGAACAACAGCACGAGCCATCTATCTACAATCAACATAAACAAGCAAGATACTATCAGGGACTAAGTTCATGATAAATTTTAAGTTCAATTAATCATATTATTAAAGAACTCCCACTTAGATAGACATCCCTCTAATCCTCTAAGTGATCACGTGATCCAAATCAACTAAACCATGTCCGATCATCACGTGAGATAGAGTAGTTTCATCGGTGAACATCATTATGTTGATCATATCTACTATATGATTCACGCTCGACCTTTCGGTCTCCGTGTTCCGAGGCCATATCTGCATATGCTAGGCTCGTCAAGTTTAACCTGAGTATTCTGCGTGCGCAACTGTTTTGCACCCGTTGTATTTGAACGTAGAGCCTATCACACCCGATCATCACGTGGTGTCTCAGCACGAAGAACTTTTGCAACGGTGCATACTCAGGGAGAACACTTCTTGATAATTTAGTGAGAGATCATCTTATAATGCTACCGTCAATCAAAGCAAGATAAGATGCATAAAAAGATAAACATCACATGCAATCAATATAAGTGATATGATATGACCATCATCATCTTGTGCTTGTGATCTCCATCTCCGAAGCACCGTCATGATCACCATCGTCACCGGCGCGACACCTTGATCTCCATCGTAGCATCGTTGTCGTCTCGCCAATCTTATGCTTCCACGACTATCACTACCGTTTAGTAATAAAGTAAAGCATTACATCGCGATTGCATTGCATACAATAAAGCGACAACCATATGGCTCCTGCCAGTTGCCGATAACTTGGTTACAAAACATGATCATCTCATACAATAAAATTCAGCATCATGCCTTGACCATATCACATCACAACATGCCCTGCAAAAACAAGTTAGACGTCCTCTACTTTGTTGTTGCATGTTTTACGTGGCTGCTACGGGCTTAAGTAAGAACCAATCTCACCTACGCATCAAAACCACAATGATAGTTTGTCAAATAGACTCCGTTTTAACCTTCGCAAGGACCGGGCGTAGCCATACTTGGTTCAACTAAAGTTGGAGAGGCAGTCGCCCGCAAGCCATCTCTGTGCAAAGCACGTCGAGGGAACCGGTCTCGCGTAAGCGTACGCGTAAGGTTGGTCCGGGTCGTCTCGTCCAACAATACCGCTGAACCAAAATATGGCATGCTGGTAGGCAGTATGACTTGTATCGTCCACAACTCACTTGTGTTCTACTCGTGCATATAACATCAACATCATTAACCTAGGCTCGGATGCCACTGTTGGGTTTCGTAGTAATTTCAAAAAATTTCCTACGCGCACACAGGATCATGTGATGCATAGCAACGAGAGGAGAGTGTTGTCTACGTACCCAACGCAGACCGACTGCGGAAGCAATGACACGACGTAGAGGAAGTAGTCGTACGTCTTCACGATCCAACCGATCAAGCACCGAAACTACGGCACCTCCGAGTTCGAGCACACGTTCAGCTCGATGACGATCCCCGGACTCCGATCCAGCAAAGTGTCGGGGAAGAGTTTCGTCAGCACGACGGCGTGGTGACGATCTTGCTGAACTACAGCAGCAGGGCTTCGCCTAAACTCCGCTACAGTATTATCGAGGAATATGGTGGCAGGGGGCACCGCACACGGCTAAGGAATCGATCACGTGGATCAACTTGTGTCAACTTGTGTGTTTAGAGGTGCCCCTGCCTCCGTATATAAAGGAGTAGAGGGGGGAAGGCTGGCCGGCCATAGAGGGAGGCGCAGGAGAGTCCTACTCCCTCTGGGAGTAGGATTCCTCCCCCCAATCCTAGTCCAACTAGGATTCCTCGGAGGGGAAGGGAGAGAGGGGGGCCGGCCACCTTCTCCTAGTCCTAATAGGACTAGGGGAGGGGAAAGAGGCGCAGCCACCTTGGGCTGCCCCTTTCTCCTTTCCACTAAGGCCCATGATGGCCCATATGGCTCCCGGGGGGTTCCGGTAACCTCCCGGTAACCCGGTAAAATCCCGATTTCACCCGGAACACTTCCGATGTCCAAACATAGGCTTCCAATATATCAATCTGTACGTCTCGACCATTTTGAGACTCCTCGTCATGTCCGTGATCACATCCGGGACTCCGAACAACCTTCGGTACATCAAAAATGCATAAACTCATAATATAACTGTCATCGTAACCTTAAGCGTGCGGACCCTACGGGTTCGAGAACAATGTAGACATGACCGAGACATGTCTCTGGTCAATAACCAATAGCGGGACCTGGATGCCCATATTGGCTCCTACATATTCTACGAAGATCTTTATCGGTCAGACCGCATAACAACATACGTTGTTCCCTTTGTCATCGGTATGTTACTTGCCCGAGATTCGATCGTCGGTATCCAATACCTAGTTCAATCTCGTTATCAGCAAGTCTCTTTACTCGTTCCGTAATACATCATCTCACAACTAACATATTAGTTGTAATGCTTGCAAGGCTTATGTGATGTGTATTACCGAGAGGGCCCAGAGATACCTCTCCAACAATCGGAGTGACAAATCCTAATCTCGAAATACGCCAACCCAACATCGACCATTGGAGACACCTGTAGTACTCCTTTATAATCACCCATTTACGTTGTGACGTTTGGTAGTACCCAAAGTGTTCCTCCGGTAAACGGGAGTTGCATAATCTCATAGTCGTAGGAACATGTATAAGTCATGAAGAAAGCAATAGCAACATACTAAACGATCAGGTGCTAAGCTAATGGAATGGGTCATGTCAATCAGATCATTCTACTAATGATGTGACCTCGTTAATCAAATAACAACTCATTGTTCATGGTTAGGAAACATAACCATCTTTGATTAACGAGCTAGTCAAGTAGAGGCATACTAGTGACACTCTGTTTGTCTATGTATTCACACATGTATTATGTTTCCGGAAAATACAATTCTAGCATGAATAATAAACATTTATCATGATTATAAGGAAATAAATAATAACTTTATTATTGCCTCTAGGGCATATTTCCTTCATATCATCCATATAAGCTTCCACATTCCGACTGATTTGGGTGAGTAGACACTTCTGAATCATTCGCATAAAAGTGGCTCCGGCATTCTTGAGGCCGAATGGCATGGTGATATAGCAGAAGCACCCGAATGGAGTGATGAAAGCTGTTTTTACCTCATCGGGCCCGTACAGACGGATCTGGTGGTACCCGGAGTAAGCATCTAAAAAAGACAACCTCTCGCATCCCGCGGTCGAGTCAACAATTTGATCTATGCGAGGGAGAGGAAAGTGATCTTTCGGGCAGGCCCGGTTGATGTGCTTGAAATCAATGCACATTCGGAGCGACTTGTCCTTCTTAGGAACCATGACGACATTAGCGAGCCACTCGGAGTGGTATATCTCTCGGATAAATCCTGCCGCCAACAGTCGAGCCACTTCTTCACCGATGGCCTTTCTCTTCTGGACGGCGGACCGCCGAAGATGCTCTTTGACTGGTTTTGCAGACGAGTCGACTCTTAGGCGATGCTCAGCCAGTCCCCTGGGAACACCTGGCATGTCAGCGGGCTTCCATGCAAAAATGTCCCAGTTCTCACGGAGGAACTGGATGAGCGCTTCTTCCTATTTTGGGTCGAGTGTTATGGAGATGCGGGTCGTGTTGGGTTTCGTAGTAATTTCAAAAATTTTCCTACGCGCACACAGGATCATGTGATGCATAGCAACGAGAGGAGAGTGTTGTCTACGTACCCAGCGCAGACCGACTGCGGAAGCAATGACACGACGTAGAGGAAGTAGTCGTACGTCTTCACGATCCAACCGATCAAGCACCGAAACTACGGCACCTCCGAGTTCGAGCACACGTTCAGCTCGATGACGATCCCCGGACTCCGATCCAGCAAAGTGTCGGGGAAGAGTTTCGTCAGCACGACGGCGTGGTGACGATCTTGATGAACTACAGCAGCAGGGCTTCGCCTAAACTCCGCTACAGTATTATCGAGGAATATGGTGGCAGGGGGCACCGCACACGGCTAAGGAATCGATCACGTGGATCAACTTGTGTCAACTTGTGTGTTTAGAGGTGCCCCTGCCTCCGTATATAAAGGAGGAGAGGAGGGGAGGCTGGCCGGCCAAAGAGGGAGGCGCAGGAGAGTCCTACTCCCTCTGGGAGTAGGATTCCTCCCCCCTATCCTAGTCCAACTAGGATTCCTCGGAGGGGAAGGGAGAGAGGGGGGCCGGCCACCTTCTCCTAGTCCTAATAGGACTAGGGGAGGGGAAAGAGGCGCAGCCACCTTGGGCTGCCCCTTTCTCCTTTCCACTAAGGCCCATGATGGCCCATATGGCTCCCGGGGGGTTCCGGTAACCTCCCGGTAACCCGGTAAAATCCCGGTTTCACCCGGAACACTTCCGATGTCCAAACATAGGCTTCCAATATATCAATCTTTACGTCTCGACCATTTCGAGACTCCTCGTCATGTCCGTGATCACATCCGGGACTCTGAACAACCTTCGGTACATCAAAATGCATAAACTCATAATATAACTGTCATCGTAACCTTAAGCGTGCGGACCCTACGGGTTCGAGAACAATGTAGACATGACCGAGACATGTCTCTGGTCAATAACCAATAGCGGGACCTGGATGCCCATATTGGCTCCTACATATTCTACGAAGATCTTTATCGGTCAGACCGCATAACAACATACGTTGTTCCCTTTGTCATCGGTATGTTACTTGCCCGAGATTCGATCGTCGGTATCCAATACCTAGTTCAATCTCGTTAACGGCAAGTCTCTTTACTCGTTCCGTAATACATCATCTCACAACTAACATATTAGTTGTAATGCTTGCAAGGCTTATGTGATGTGTATTACCGAGAGGGCCCAGAGATACCTCTCCGACAATCGGAGTGACAAATCCTAATCTCGAAATACGCCAACCCAACATCGACCATTGGAGACACCTGTAGCACTCCTTTATAATCACCCATTTACGTTGTGACGTTTGGTAGTACCCAAAGTGTTCCTCCGGTAAACGGGAGTTGCATAATCTCATAGTCGTAGGAACATGTATAAGTCATGAAGAAAGCAATAGCAACATACTAAACGATCAGGTGCTAAGCTAATGGAATGGGTCATGTCAATCAGATCATTCTACTAATGATGTGACCTCGTTAATCAAATAACAACTCATTGTTCATGGTTAGGAAACATAACCATCTTTGATTAACGAGCTAGTCAAGTAGAGGCATACTAGTGACACTCTGTTTGTCTATGTATTCACACATGTATTATGTTTCCGGAAAATACAATTCTAGCATGAATAATAAACATTTATCATGATTATAAGGAAATAAATAATAACTTTATTATTGCCTCTAGGGCATATTTCCTTCATGAAATCCTAAGGTCCTTTTATAGGGACGGGCTCTAGCGTCGTTCTCTCGCCGCTTCCCTCCTTGCGGCATTGTTTTGAAGATGTGGTCCCATTTGCACATTCACAGAGCTAGGCTTGCACGCCATCACAGTTGGCAGGTAGCTGAACAATGATGTAAGTGGCTAACATTGCGAATGTTTGGCAACGATGATGGTGGCATGAAGAGTTGGGTCGTGACATGTTCACAGAGCTAGGCTTGCACGCCATCACAGTTGGCAGGTAGCTGAACAATGATGTAAGTGGCTAACATTGCGAATGTTGTGGCAACGATGATGGTGGCATGAAGAGTTGGGTCGTGACATGTTCTTCATCGGCGACTGCCTGACATGTCCCTGGGTTTGTCATGATATCTTCTTGTTATGTAGCGGTGAAGGCAGAGCGTTGCGTTGAGAGGTGTCTCGGTGGCAATAATGCACTATGAAATGTAAGTTCGATGTTTGGCAATCTTCGGTGATCATGCCTAGCACTGTCGGTGCAAGACGTGCTTGTTTCTTATGCATGGGTCTTCTGAAGTCAGAGCTGCCTACTCATTGACACCTCTAGCCGATTGTTTTTTATACGTCCAAAATCCATAAAAACAAGGAGGTGAGTAATTGGTAATTTGGTATCCTATGAAATTTATCCGAATCAAAGAGGCCTAGACCAAAAAAAGAAAGAAAGAAAAGAAACAGAAGCGTTACGAAAATGCCCGGTCCATGATTTCCCTGAAATACGCCAATTAACAGAGAAAGCGTAAACTCTGTAGCCGTGAGTGAGACGAATCTTCCACCACCGCGGTCAACTGAAAGTATCCCTCTCCCTCTCTTCTACCTCCACGCCGCGCTTGTCCAATTTCAAAGCTCGCCAGTCCTAGATTCAGTTCTGGACCAGTTTAGGTGTGACAAATAATTTGGGTCACTCCTGAAATGAAAACTGGAGGTTCATAAGTAGAGTAGCATTATATCACATTACTGCACAGGACCTGTCCTATCATTCGATCTGCATGGTGCTGGTTAATTTTAGGGTCTCTTCACACACAGTTGGGCTTGGGCAGAGTCAGTCAAGCTCGCTCTGAGGGACACAAACAAGTCAATGAAGGAAACTTTAGCCCTTTGCTCCTGACTTTTTGTAGCTGTATAGCTCCCAATTATATATTCCATTCTGAACATGCTCTTGATTATTTGTCGTCGCATAACGTTTGCGTCGGCGGTCTACTTGGTGTAATTGGATAGTTGGATTCCCTGAATCGTTCTATTGTCCAGCACATGCATTGTATCTTTCATAACTACTACTCCCTCTGTAAAGAAATATAAGATCGTTTAGATTACTAAAGTAGTGATCTAAAGTTCTAAACGCTCTTATATTAGTTTACGGAGGGAGTATATCATGATCTAGACTTTCTTCGTTTCGCCTGCTACCTTATCTTTTTCTGAATAACGATTTATGGTTAAACTAACTGTTTCTTCTCACAAAGGAAACTAACTGTCAGGGCAACGCGGCTTGAAATGTGTTTTCTGCTTTATTTTACCTGTAGTTTAAGTGCTGCTATTAGGGATATGATTCAATTATTTGTGCGAATTAATATATGGAATACGCATCAACTTACATACCAAGTCACAGCCAGCCAATATATTCTGCTGCACTTGTGCTGATGAACTCACTCACTCTGTCACTCACATCGAATCTCTTTCATGCATTCTGCTTCAACACAAATGTGCTCTGCCCCTAGCTAGTTTCAGTTCAGATCTGACCATTCTTTGCTCTTATCCTAGTTTAGATCTTGTGGTAATTGAATAAATTTGCTCACTGCCAGTGCCACCAGACATGTGCAAACGGTAAAATGCTACGAATACTACAAACTGTAAGATGCGCAAAAATAAAAGGTTGTTCCACATTACTGCACATGACTTTAGTTACAGAAAAAGTAAGCCGCGCAGGATCCGCTGGGAGTTCTCGTCATCTACCTGTCCTATCATGACATTCCGTTTCTGCTGGTAGGATGTCGAGAGACCGGAACAGTTTATGTGGTGCTGCTTAGTCAGTTAGGGTCCCTGCCTAGTTGCACGCATGCATCTGTAGTGGAAACATGATGAAGGAATGTCATCTCACACAGAGCCAGCCGTGATCTGAATCTGATGGTGGAGAGAATCAAATCAAGCGGCCTTTTAGCCGTTTGCTCCTGGTTCGTGCAGTGTACTTGGATTTCTCCAACCGTTCTAATCAATGCCAAGCCCTAAATTTGGATTTTTCCATAGTTCTCCTGATCTAGACTTCCTCTGCTCCGCCCTAAATTTGTTTTGCTGAATAAGATGAAAGTATTTATTTTGCCATGGAAATTAGATGTTGCTGTTGAAAAATGAGACCAAGTATATATTTGTTTATTTTTAGTCTTGCTTGAGCATTAAGAAGGTTCGTTGATCAATATGTCTTTGGTCTTAGTATATTTTACTAGTTGTGCTTGACTGTTTTTGCAATATAATTAAGATTCTGATGTTAAGGATGCACATGTCAACTTCTCTCTACTTCTTGGTACAGGCTCAAAGTTTCAATTCTTTGTAACTTTCCTATCAAGCGCACCTTTGCCTTTATCCATGTCCATTCTTCCCTCTGCAGTGCTGCTATTAGTCATATCTTTTTTAGGGGAAAAAGAACTTTGTATCATATATAAGGGCCAGAATTAGAAAATCAACACAGAATGCTTTGCTGCCATTAGGGATATCGATCAACTATTTATGCGAATATCTGGAGTACCAGCTGTATATTCATGTGCACCTTGACGCTTGATTATAAAGGGGCTGCCATGACAACTCACTCTCCTGTTAGCCTGTTAGGTTGAAAACTGACTAACAGGAGCAAGTACATGATTTGCACTGTGTGTTGATCGTTGTTGCTGTCATGGAGTAATTATGTGACCATGAGGGGGCATTGATGAGCAGCTAGCTTGCTAATCATCGCGAAAAATTGAATCATGCCATGTAAGAGCATCTCTAGCAGACCCCGCAAAAGCGGTCAAACCCGCAAAAATCCGCGTTTGCAGTTTCGTGGTGTCAAAAAACGTTCCGAATGGAACTCGCAAAAGCGGTCAAACCCGTAAAAATTTTGCAGGCCCCTGAGAATCCATCTTCAGGACCCTTAATTTTACAGATTTGGAGGCAAAATATAAGAGTTTCACTGCAAACCAGTCAACGGTACGCGACAAGAAAATTCCACGGTGCGCACACGTACTCTGGTGACCTTCCGTCACGGAACTCGCCGTTTACCGCTGCCGCGGCGTCGGCTTGCGGAGTAGATCGCAGGAGCAATGGCTGAAGACTCGAGCAGCTACCCGGCCACGAACGAGCTAGCTAGAAGCTCCTGATCCGTCCGGCCACGAACGAGCAAGCTAGCTAGCTAGCTAGCAACGTCCTCGATCCATCCGGCCACGAACGTTTGAGGGAGTAGCTAGCAAGCTCCTCAATCCAGCCGGCCATGGAATAGCTGCTAGCTCCTGGATCCATCCGGCAACGGAGGAGCTGCCTCTTGGATCGATTTGGCGACTACCATGGACGACAGGAGCTGATTATGAACACAGGCAAGAGGAAGAAGAAGACACAAAAAGAATATACGCGAATATTCTTTTTTACGGGTCTGTTATGCGGGGTCTACATCGGCGGCCGTTCGGGCTGGCCCGCAAAGCCATTTTTTCACGAACTGCAAACGTGTTTTGCGGGTCGGCGGGATGCGGGTCTGCTAGAGATGCTCTAAATGTAGTAGCCACATGGAGGGGATGTGGAAGCAATATTGCTTCTTCCTACCATATACCATACTCCCTCCGTCCGCGAACAAGTGTACACCCAACTTTTGTTCTAAGTCAAAGTTTTAAAACTTTAACCAACTTTATAGGAAAAAGTAGCAGCATTTATCGCACTAAATTTGATGATACATCTTGATATTTTATTATGCGACTCAGCATTTATCGCATTTTATTAGTAGATCCGTCTTGAAATGTACTTTTATGATATACCAATTTGATGTCATATATGCTACTACTTTTTTCTATATAGTTAGTCTAAGTATTAATACTTTGACTTGAAACAAAAGCTACACTATTCGCGGACGGAGGGAGTACTCATCTATTCAGTCTGGCGGGCTGACTAGATGGAATAAGCATATGCCCTGTTTATTAGCCTCCGGGTCCTAGATTGTTCTATTAGGCCATCTGTCAGTGTTGTAAATTAGCTCTGAATTTGCGTGGCTGTCACTTGTAAATTAGCTCTGAACAAGGCATACACGATAAATGCACATGAACAAGGCGTACATGATAAATGCACTCGAAAAAGCAAGTATCTTTATTTAGATTAGGGCGTATTACATGTATATATTTCCTCTGTCCGGATTTAATAGGTCTCCTTGTATTTTGGATCAAACTTTGACCATTATATAACTAACAACATAAATGTATGTGCTGCAAAAAGTATACCATTATATTTTTATTCAAAAGAGGATTCTCACCATATAATTTTTGTGACATATTATTAGCCGACTTTGTTCAAAGCTTGACACTTAATACAAGGGGCCCAATCAACCCGAACGGACGAACTAATTATTTGGCATTGCGTCCTTCGAGCGAGTAGGGGAATCATCAACTTATGGATCTAGAGGTTTGCACTTCGCCTCTACAAAATACAATATGTGCACACATATCACACAAGATGAATTGTTTATAGTATAGGTTTAATAAGGCCCCGTTCGGCTTCACTCCGCTCCACGGCTCCGCTTCGGGAGCAGACGGAGCTGTAGTGCAAAATCTAAGAGCCAGCAAACAGCCGCTCCGCAGATCCTAGGAGCGGTGGATTCCTGAACGGGGCCTAAATCTAAACGTTGTGGAAGTTCATATCACCGTGTGCATGGCAAGATTTGCATGGTAGACCACATCACAACAAGCACCATGAAAACAACATCCATCAAGTGCACGATAGTCAGCCGCGCCGTACTACTCTTGGCGAGTGCGATAAGAACAAGAATATTACTTCTATTCTATTCCTACTTCCTTTTTTTTCACTAGCAAAAGGGCCCATGCGTCGCAACGGGACAAAAAAATTCATAATTTTCAATGATCATGACCACATTTTGCTATATCACCGCGATACACTATCACTCTCAATTTCATGAAATCACACACAATTTTTGAAATCATGAACATTTTTTAAACTCGTGCACATATTTTAAATCATGAATATTTTTATAATTTTTTGACCATATTCTAAAATCTATAACATTTTTTAAATTCATGAATATTTTATACTATTTTCAAACAATTTTAAACAATTTTCTTGAATCCACACACATTTCTAGAATCGGCGAACATTTTTTTGGAAATTGGTGGGTTTTTTTTAAATTTACAGACATTTTTTTGATTTAACCAACATTTTTTGAAATGCATGATTATTTTTTGAATCAGCAAACATTTTATGAATGATTAAACTATCTTGTAAGTCACGAATATTTTTTGAATTCTTAGGATATTTTTTCCATTCATGAACATTTTTTCAATTGGTGAACTTTTGTTCAATTTGATTACCATTTTTAATACACGATTTGTTTTTAAAATCATGAACATTTTTTGATCTCCCGAACATTTGTGCTCAAAATTATGAAATTTTTAATAGGCAAACATTTTTTTTAAATCGTCAATATTTTTTGAATCCCAAATATTTTATGATTTATTAAAATTTTATTTAAAATTCTCATTATTTTAATTTTCTGAACTTTATTGAAGCCCTAAATTATTTCAAGTAGAAAAAACGAAATGAAAAGGAAAAAATAATAGTAGTAAACGGAATTTAATAAATAGGCAGTCCGGACATGGGCCTGCCGAAACAGGCGCACTGCGTCTTCTTCCAGTACGCAGAGCGCAGTATAGGAGGTCCCTACTGCATGAGCCGAGCCAGGTGGGGAATCCCCCATGTGAAATGTTTTTTTATCACTTATAGGTGGCATTGGTGCTTAATATTTTGCAAAATCAGGGGTAATTTCCGTAACGTACCGCCAGAAGCAATAGACCCCTTATTATTAGGTATAGATGTATTCTCGCAACTAATAAAATTTATAATAGATTTTTTTGCGGGGATATTTTAAGAGAAATTTTAACATGCCCCAGATTGGTAGTTTGTTAAGATCCAGTGGCTAATATTCCAATTAACTCATCTGAGGGAAGATGCTACGAATGATTCAGTAGGGCTAGGATCCACTTTACACTTCTACAATAAAGGAAATAAATTATAATGCAATTAAAGCATAAAATTAAGGAAACAATTATAACATCATTAAATCAAAAAAATATGCAAGGAAAGTTTTCACAATGATACCAATATTATCTCCGCCTTCTAATTTGTGTCTGTTACAAACTGAAGCGTAGAGGTGTTTTTTTTAAGCTTGACAAGTACACATATGCTTTTTTTTAACACGGTACAATCGAAGTCGCTCACTTACACGCGCTAGCTGGTAGAAATATGAAATTAAAATATCACCAACTGTTAGAAATACAAAAATGCACATGTGAATATGAGTACAGAAATAAGTTGATTATATTGTGTCAGGTATGCGATACGGCCATGCTGTCCATTTGTTTATGATGTCACAAGCTCCTCCTCGATGAGATCCCAGGCGGTGTGGAAGGACAAGGCACGGCCGCGTTGTGTTGATTTGCCGATAAGATGTCTCATATATCACATAAATATTTATGTCCATGTCTACTACTATTATGCTCTGCTCCGATCTCACATGTGGAAAGACAAGGCTCTGCTCCTGCTCTGCAAACGTTGATGTGAAATATGTACGGATCAAGCTAGCTAATGTACGGTAGGCAAGGAGTTTGATTTGTAAGAATTTCACGCCGCACCAGCTAGCTAATGTAAACAGTAAAAATAGGAGTAGTAAGTCAAATTTGGTTAACAACTGAATTAAACAGTGGTAGTATATTGTTATGGGAAAACAATGGTTAGTAGACATTACATTTGTCTGAACATGAACAAGACATACACAAAACACAATGGAAAAAACAAGCATCTTTATTGTGAATAGGGTGCATTACATGCATATAATTATTCGGCGTTCCATAGCTCAAGCAAGGGAACCATCAATTCATTTGTTATAGAAGCAGCAACACAGGGGAGTAGGCTCGACAGCCCTGCAGAACGAAGTGTAGAAACGCCTGCCCGTACGCACGCATATAGCTCTGCATACGGCAGCATCGCATGTATCTAGATGAGTGCAGTCGGTCTCTACAAAATACAATATGTGCACACATATCAAACATGATGCAATTTTTTTATAGGTTTAATAAAATTAAGCATTTGAAAAAATGCATATGAAAGTAGGGAAATGTACCGGC
Organism: Triticum dicoccoides; assembly: GCF_002162155.2. Taxonomy (NCBI): domain Eukaryota; kingdom Viridiplantae; phylum Streptophyta; class Magnoliopsida; order Poales; family Poaceae; genus Triticum; species Triticum dicoccoides. The sequence goes on along the minus strand of NC_041386.1, from coordinate 602,701,962 downwards.
ATGACACGATGGCATGGTAGAACACATCATCACAGCAAGCACCACGAAAGCAACAACCATCGAGTGCACAATAGTCGGCCGTGCTGCACTGCACTTGGCGAGAGCCATTGACGAGAACAAACAAAGAGATTGCTTCTATTGTATTCCTAGTAGTTCCTTCTTTTGTTCATGTAAATTCCTTGGTTGGCTACTATTTATAAGAGAAATGCTAACATTCGCCCGACTGATATGAGCCACTAGTTTGTTAAGATCTAACTTTACACTTGTACAAAAATGGAAATAAATTAGTATGACACAATTAAAGCACAAACATAAGGAAATAAATTATAACACCATTAAACCAAAAAAGTATGCAAGGAAAGTTTTAATCAACGCCTTCAAATCTTGGTATGTTAGAAATTGAAGCTATAGTACTAGCTTTAGTTTGTGACAGATATCGCCCCATTTCAACTTGGGGGTAATATAATTGGGGGGTAAAAGGTGGAATTAATACTTTCTAATATTAACTAAAGTGTTGAAACTTCACGCGTACACATATGCTAGGTGGTAGAAATGCTGCAATTGTTAGAAATACAAAAATATACTATGAGCATAAAAATACATTGATTATTATTTAATCAAGCAATTTAGAAAATTAATATTGCGCCAAATGAAAGACATGTATGCGATACGACACACTCTTGATTTTTGGGGTCTTCATCTCCGCACGGACGGTTGGACAGAGCTAGCAAGTCAAGCTCGCTCTGATGAATGGACACAAACAAGTCAATGAAGGAGCTTTAGCCTTTTGCTCCGGACTTTTTGAAGCTGTATACATCCCAATTATAAATTCCAATTTGAACACGCTGTTGATTTGTCCTAGCATAAAATTTGCGTTGGCGGTGTACTTGGACACCCTGAATCTTTCTATTGTCCAGCACATGCATTGTATCTTTCATAACTAGTATATCCTAATCAAGACTTTCTTCGTTTCGCCTGCTACCTTATCTTTTTCTGAATAACGATGTATAGTTAAATGCTATTCTTGACACATGGCGTCTGAATGAGGCGTGAGCTACAACCATTACATATGTACTAGTTAGGTTTTATTATTGGCCTTGCTTCATCTTCGGGAAACTGTTTCTTCTCACAAAATAAACTAACTGTCAGGGCAACGCGGCTCAAACTAGGGGTATGATTCAATTATTTTACCAGTAGCTTAACTGCTGCCATTAGGGGTATGATTCATTTACTTATGAAGATCAACTTATGTATGCATACGCACCTTGATTAAAAAGTACTATGTGATTGCGTAGTGGCAGCCAGCCAATATGTTCTGCTGCGCTCGTGCTGATGAATTCAGTCACTCTGTCACTCACATGGAATCTCTGGTTCAACACAACATATGCTCTGCTCCTAGCTAGTTTCCGTTCAGATCTGATTCACTCTCTTATCATAGTTTAGATCTTTTGGTAAATAAATTAGCTCATGGTGCCACAGAGATGCCCAAACTGTAAAATGGCATGAATACTGCAAACTGTGAAATGGCATGAAAACCAAAGTTGCTCGCTACAACACATTACTTGCTGCACTTGACTTTAATTACAGGAAAAAAAGTCGCGGAGGATCCGCTGAGAGCTCTCGTCATCTACCTGTCCTATCATGACATTCCATCTGCTGGTAGGCTGTCAAGAGACTGAAACAGTTTAGGGTCTCCGCACAGTTGCACACGCATGCATCTGTAGTGGAAACATGAAGGAATGTCATATCAGACAGAGCCAACCGGATCTGATGGTTGACAGAATCAGATCAAGGAGCATTTTAGCCTTTTGCTCCTGGCTTGTTGCTAGTTCATGATTATATTCAGTCTGAATATGCCCTTTGCCGTCCCATAACGTTAGCGTCGGCAGTGTACTTGGATCTCTTGAATCGTTTTAATCAATGCCAAGCATGTCCGATTTTCCATTATTCTCCTGATCTAGACGTCCGCCGACCCGCCCGAAATTATTTTTCTGAATAACATGATAGTATGACTATACTGTTGCCAATGAAATTAGATGATGCTGTTGACACATGGCCTCTGAAAAATTGACAGATGAGGTATATATGACCAGATATGTATGTTTTTTTTTGTTTTTAGTGTTGCTTGAGCTTCAAGAAGGCTGGATTTTTGTGGTATATTCTTTGTCACACAGGAAACTAACTGCAAGACTGCTTGAAAGATGTCTTGGGTCTTATTTTACTAACTGTGCTTGACTGCTTGTGCAACATAAGATTCTGATGCTAAGGATGCAAGTGTAAACGTCTCGGTACAGGCTGAAAGTGTCAGTTCTTTGCAACTCGGCCATCAAGATCACCTTTACGCGCAGCCTCTGTCATATCTATTCTTCCCTCTGCAAGACAGTTTTAGTTGCAGCGTAAGTGCTGCTATTACTGATAATTTGTTTTAGGGGAAAGAGATCTTTTTATGTATCATAAGAGCCAGAATTAGAAACTCATTACAGAATGCTTGCTTCCATTAGGGATATCGATCAACTATTTATGCGAACAAATATCTGGGGTACCAACTGTATATTCATGTGCACCTTGACACTTGATTAGAAGGGGGCTGCACTGCCAACTCACTCTCCTGTTAGCCTGTTAGGTTGAAAACTAACTAATAGGAGCAAGTACACGATTCCCGCTGTGTGTCGATCGATATGCTCTATTGCAGGACATCTGTTGTTGCTGTCATGGATGCGCAGCTAGCTAATCATCACCAAGAACTGAATCATGGCATGTCAATGTAGTAGCCACATGGAGGGGGGCTGCCTCTGGATGTGGATTATACATAGTGATCTGATTATACATACAGTGATCTGAACTTGCCTGTGAGGCTGTCACTTCCATACGGCTAAATTATCCTTAGTTCGATCTATAGAGTAGAAGAAGCCAGCCCAGTTTAGCTTCTTCTTCTTTTTTTTTTTGTCTGAATTTTGCTGCAGAATGGTAAGGTAATTCCACTGTGGCTGCATTCACTTGATCATTCAGAAGCAGAGCAGTACGTGTGAGCCAATTGTGGATTAATTCTGTGACTGGTTCTCCTCCTTGATCAATTGGAGGTCACTCTCCTCTTTGTATCCACCATAACTACCATCCTAGCTAGGGTGGTCACTGGTCACTCACTCAGTTACTAGAGAGGCATCAAAAGAGATTGTGAAGATGCATATTGACAACAAAACTATGGAAATCACGTGCGAAATTACCCAACACAATTTATCTTCTTTTTTTGGATCTGAATCTTGCAGCAGAATGGTAAAGGAAATTCCACTGTCCGGGCAGTGAAAATAGAGCCAGGTAACTGAGTGAAAACCAATAGAGTAAAACAGCGGCTGCACTCACTTGATAATTCAGAAGCAGTAAATTGTGGACTAGTTCTGTGACTGGGCCTCCTCCTTGATCAATTGGAAGTCACTCTCCTCTTTGTATCCACCATAACTACCATCCTAGCTAGGGTGGTCACTGGTCAC